>NC_134357.1:547397599-547700932 GCF_048569485.1 Anomaloglossus baeobatrachus | reverse complement strand
TGCAGCGCCGCGCCGGGGATCGGTGAGTATGAGAGAGATGGGGAGAGGGATAGACAGACATGGACAGAGAGAGAGGGACAGAGAGAGAGAGACCGACAGACCTACCGACAGAGAGAGAATAGAGACCGAGAGGGAGAGTCCGACTGACAGAGAATAGAGATTGACCGACATTGTGACACCTCACTCCTTTCCAGTGTTTTCAGAAACATGGGAGAAATGTATTTAGAAAATCGGATGTCACTAGGATGGTGTGAGTGCCGGTCCGTGTGACATCCGATTATTTACCGCTCCCATAGACTTGCATTGGAGAGACTCGCACGAGAAACTCACCAAAACTCAGCCTGCTGCGATTTTTTTCTCAGTCCGATTTGGACTGAGAAAAAAATCGCAGATGAGAGCTGAATCATTGAATAACATGTGTCCGAGTGCAATGCGAGAATTTCTCGCATTGCACTACTGCGAGAAACTCGCAAGTGAGAAGCCGGCCTAAAGGCGATAGATTCCCATTAGACTTTGAGAACTTGAACTTTTTACAAAAGATAATTGTGTAGGAAAAACTATTTGTATCTGTAGTGGGAAGGATGGATCTGATAATAATGCTCCTAATATCATAATTACTGCACATAGAACATAATGCACCTATTTGGCTTAATCCCATTTAATCATTTTTACCATATAAATGTCTGTTTCAGAGATATGACTTGACACAGGTCTAAAGATGATCGAATCTTTAGAGGTTCGGTTCACTGGCAGCACATACAACCAGCTATCAGCAGATCACTTCCGGGGGAGAGTGGGCAGCCTGTTTAAAACATTTTTTTTGTTTTGTTACACACTACATCTGATCATGCTGATGTTACTGTGGCGCCCCAGGACCTGGTCGCCACAACAGCATTGCCCCTCCAAAGGGTTAATGCTGAGCCTGGAGGTAATTGGGAGGTCTATTGGCCAGTAAGTTCAACATCCAACGCAGTTTCTCCCTCAGGCCAGCAGGGGGAGCTCTGAACCTGGAGTTCCAGGGAGCATTCCTTAAGTCTGACCTGAGGGAGGAGTTAGTGTTCAGTCTGTAGAGAGAAAGCAGACGCAGAGTAGTACTGTCCTGCAGACTGGGGCCTGGAGCTGGAGTAGCTTGGCCCAGTGAAGCAGGAGGAGCAGAGAGGCACAGAAGAGACTCGGACATCGGAGTCTGTGGTTGCCAGGGTGTAAAATCCTTTCCTGGTAGCCGAATCCGGAGGGCAGGAGAGCTGCAAGCCCCCTGGCCCAGAAGCAATCTGAAGGTACAGCTGCATACCAAGGGCCCGGTGTGGACTCCAGCAGAGAAGCACCAGAGAGGGCCTGCGCAGCCTACCACACAGAAAAAGGGACGAACCACAGGTCCCAGCAGCAAGAGGGCCATTGCCAATCCAGAGAGCAGGGTCCTATAACAGTAAGGAAAGAACAGGAGTAGGCCTCATACTCATCTGGCCAAAAAGATACCTCAGTTACTTCCAGGCCGGCCGGAGCCCTCTACCACCTGTAACGGTCTCCCAGGACTAACCGCTTGTGAAGTAAAAGAGGAGAAGGTAAAGAGACTACTCTTTGTGCCTGTTTCTTTCACTGCCTGTCGGCCCTGCACCCTATTATTCACACAACATCACACCATAGACTCTCACGAGCACCAACTGTTGCCCCGGGGTACCGCTCCACCTGTGGGGAGCAGGACCATCCAAGCTGCCATACCATCAGCCCCGGAGGCCCCATACAGCAGTGGCGGCTTAATAGCCGCAAACCACAGGTGGCGTCACGACAACCATAAACTTTATTCACCAGCCATATTTAATTGACACCCACCAGGGCCACGGAGTCGGGCCCCGCCACCACTGACGACCCCCGGACTAGTCCGGCCTGGCACCGGGTGTCCCATAGCCCTGGGGTGGGCGAGTCATTACCTCCAGTGCGAGCCATTCAAACGCTGCAAGCGGCTCGCACAAGGCTGAGCACAAAGTGTACCTGAGCACAGTGTTGCTCGTGCAAGTTAAGTTCACACGTAAACATCCGAACTCCAATCCCAAGCCCTGTTTTTTTAAGTTGGTGTTCGGTTCGAATATCAAACCTTGAATTCGCTCAGCTCTATAAAATTAACTGGAGACTAAAACTAGAAGTGTTACAAAGGGCTCAGGATGATGCAGGGCTGGCTCTTACAAATCCATGGCTCTATTACCTTACAGTACAAAGCCTGAACTAAAGAGGGACTAGGAATGGCTGTTAGTGGTCACATATTGTGATATCTCAGGTATACGGATTCATTAGTCACTTTGGAAAATGGCAAATGTAACGAGGGGAGGTTCACTCCGTTGACTGTTGGGCTGATTATAAAAATAGCAACGAAAAGAGGATAACATCCTCCAAAAATTAAGTATTACTCACAGCAAGTTGGGCTGCAGTGTGTACATCGCCCAGGCCAAAAACTAATGCTCTACCAGGATACAGCTAAACCCCCACTAATGTGGAAGCATCACAGGTGCAGGAGAAGCAGATCACACACACACCTCCATGGAATGGAGGGGAGGTGAATGCTAGATGATAAAACTGCACACTAGTGGCTTGCATAGAGCGCTGTTCACACATGCAGATAACACAGTCACAAACCCGCAGCCTATTAGGTGACGCCCATACTATTAGATCAGGCGGGCTGTGTATCACGCACGGAAAAACACTCTACAATGCAAGGCCCAACAGAAAGGGGCCTGGCTGTATCCTGTACAAACAAAAAAAATGCTGTATCCTGGTAGAGCATCAGTTTTTGGCCAGGGCGATGTACACACTGCAGCCCAACTTGCTGTGAGTAATACTGTTGGGCTGATACATAAACTGTGGTGGTAAGTTTGTGTGGACCACTTGGTTTGCAATAATACACAAAAGTGTGAATAACTCCATAGACTATAATAGGTACTATACGAGCTCTATAGATAGAAGTTGAACAAGAAAAACTGACATTTAAATAAGTGCTGCAGGATTACAAAGTCATTACTAGAGATGAGCGAACCTGAAGTTCGGTGTTCAGTATGAACTCATGTGAAGCCCCGAGAACGCTGTGTCGGTGCATTACCTTCAGGGACTCCACTCTGCTGAATCCTGTCACAGGTAGGAAATCTTCTATTTGTCGTGACGCCACTCTCAGAATTGCGGTCAGTGGTGACCGCCACTGCAGGTTGAGGGTCGCCTGGGGCTGATGGTGTGTGCAGTCAGTTGGGATAGCCTCCTGAGAGTGAGGCAAGCCCCAGGGCCCTGTATAGGTGTGTAGAACCACAAGGCGCAGAATAACTCCACACAAGCAGGATGTCTTTCAGGGGTTTTACTCACAGTTGATGGCAGGGTGAGTAACCCGGGCGTAGCTGGGATGAACCAGGCTGGAACCAGGTATCCTTCAGGCTGACTTCTGATGGTGACTACCAACTCGCCTTCCTTAGCCCTTGGTGGTTTGGGGTAACCCCGACTTTTAGTCCCTATGGGGGTCACCCAGGGAAGTTGCTGAAGCCTCTCTCCCCTTCGTTTGCCGTTTGCTTGTTGCCTGGACCAGATCACTCCAGCTGCTTGCCTCCTGTGAACTATGGGCCCTAACTGTGGCTACGTGGCTGCGGCTTTTGGGTGTTGTGGTGTGGGCTTTGAGGGCCCCACACCGGCAGGTTTAGCAAGGAAAGGTGGATCTATACCCGCTCCGGGATCTGCCGCCCGTTTGGGCCTGGTACTCCCTAGCAGTCTCCTTACTTCCCACTCTGTGCTCTCTCTTTAGCTGGAGACGGGTTTCGGGTAGCACTCCTAGGTGACCGTTCTCCCCCGTCGGTAGCCACTGCGCGGGCGCTGTCAGACTGCAACAGCCCCAGGGGTAGGGGTCAGCTCCTCTCGGAGCTCCCTGGACTCTGCACTGAACCGGCTCACTGCTCCTCCTCTCCTGTTCTTGCCTACGCCACCTAGCAACCAGGCTCTCTTACCACACCCCTTGAGAGGAGATGGAGGCTTTTGGCCCCCTCCACTATTCCAGTGAAGGTGAAGGCTTTTCCCCCTCCTGGGATCCCCAGGGGTCCTCTCATAGGTACATGTGTGAGACCTGATCACTATGCGCCTGTGTAGTCACACCTCGGTCAGCCTTCTGGATTACCTGTATTGTACTGTCCCCAGCATGGGTGCAGTACTCAGTGGTGCCTGACCAGGTCAGGGGCGCCACATTCCCCCTTAGTTATCACCAGCACGTCCTCGGGCTGCAAGACAACATTTTAAAATGCATAAAACAGTAAACATGGTAAAACATTTAAAACCACCAGGTACCATACATCACCACCCTCCACCCACAAGTCCGTTAACCCACCCAAAACCCTCTCACGTTGGCCGCGCCTTCAGCCACTTCTGGCAGGATGTAGAGGCGGCTTTCATGGTCTGGTGGTCTTCAGGGCATTCCTGGCCTGGTGAAGCCGCGCCTTCAGCCACTTCTGGCAGGATCCAGAGGCGGCCTCCACAGTTGGTGCTGACCAGGTACCCTCTTTGTGGTGGAGAGCCAGACCCCATAAACAGGCATGCTCTCTGGTTGCAGGTAAGCCAAGGCCCTATATACGGACGTGCTCCCTGGTTGCAGACGAGCCAAGCCCCTAAACAGGCTGACTCTGGTGGTGGTGGTGCCCTCTGGTGTAACTATTTACACTGCGAGAGTTTGTGGCTATAGCCAGTTCATAGCCTTAAGGTTCATTTCTCACATTAGTTTATGTGGGCACATCTCTTAAACTTGAAAACGTTGCAAAACTTCAAACTTGTCAAACTGGGAACTTCTATGCTTCTTTCTGTACTTTATGTGGATTCCTCCTCACCAGGGCTTGGGCCTGTAGGGCTGTGGCACCTGTTGGTTTCTCGATCTCTTTCTTCTTCCGTGTCTGTTTCTTTTTCTTTAGGACATGGTGTTACATCTAGCGCATACCAGCCTCTTTCGCCTTGATGCATGGTAAACTGCACTGTGTCTCCCATCCTTAGGTTTCTTCCAGGATGTCCTCTGGGCAAATGAGCTCTAACGTCTCTTCTGTTGACAAAAATGCCTTCTTTCATACCAGGTGCTACGATGAAGCCGTATCCTGATTTTAGGCTAAAATCTTCGACTACTCCTCGACAAAGGGGTCCTCTGACCTGGGCTTTGGCTCTTCTCAGGAACCGTTTCTCCTCTAGGTCTCTGGCCGTTATGTCATCTCTCTGCTCTGGGGACTGCGGTGCAGGGAAAGACTGGGTTCTGTTACGGCGCCGTGTCTTGCGGGCTGGATTCTGCGAGGTACAGCTTACAAGCTCCCAGGTGAGGCTTTTGGGCAGATCTTCTTCAGCAGACGGTGTTAGGTCTTCCTCATCCCAGCGGGAATATGGCAACATCTCCGGCTCTGGGCATGGATCCACTGCTGGTGGCTCCTGAGTCAGCTCCTCAGCTTCCTGGCCTCCCCTCCCCCTTAGTTCTTCTGAGCACTCCGGTGGTGGCAGTGCTGGGGATGGGTGCTCCTCAGCCGGCCCAGGCGGGGATCTCTTCGGCATGGTTGCTGCAGGAGTCGTCTTGGGGGTATGCGGAGGGAGCATGTACCGGTCCACCATCTCCTGTGGGAACTTGGCCTCCAGGTCAGCCTTCAGCTGCCAGTATGCGGGGTCCTCACCTACCAGGGACTTCCTAGCAGGGACTTCCTTAGACTGGGGAGCGGTGTCTGCTCTGGCCTTGCAGGCCGGGGTAAACAATGGTACGTCTGTCTTTTCTTGGCGGGCCGCGCCCGATATGGCGGCGGCCTGGTCTTGGCGGGCCGCGCCTGGCATGGCGGCGGCCCGGATGGGCGTTTCTGGCGCAGCTTGGATCGGCGTCGCAGCTGCGATGGGGTCTTTGCAGGCTGGGCTGGGCGTCGCTGCAGCGATCTGGGCTTGGCGGGCCGCACCTGACGGGGCTGCGGCCTGGTTCAGCACCTCACTTGCGGCGCGGACGAGCGTTGCGGCTGCGGTAGGGTCTCGGCGGGCCGGGCCTAGCATGGCGGCGGCCTGGGTCAGCGTCACACCTGCGGCGCGGATGAGGGTCGCGGTGGCAGCCGGTTCTCTGCGGGCCGGACTGGGCGTCGCTGCAGGGACCGGGTCTTGGTGGGCCGAGCAGGGCATCGCTGCGGCGGCCTGAGCTTGGCGGGCTGCACCTGGCGTGGCTGCGGCCTGCTTCAGCGTCGCCGCGCCGGACGCCTCTTCAGGGACCGCGGACGTGGCAGCAGGGGTCGGGGCACTCGCGCTGGCAGGGGCATCACTGGACTCACCCATCGGTGGCAGCATCGGGGTCTGAGTCGTCACCGCCCGGTCTGGCACTCGGCGCGCGGCTCTCTCTTCGTAGGCCTGAACCGCCGCGGTCATTCCCAGGAACTCCGCACGTCCCTCTCTGATCAGCCTTCCGACCCTGGCCTCCAGTTGATCGCAGAACTCGGCGAGCTCCCGACACCACCAGGCAGCGGAGCCTGGCTCTGGGTCTCTGCATTCAGACGCCATTTTCTCTAACAACAAGCTGCTGGCTTCTTTTCCGTTCCGCCGTCTCTGGACGCTTCCGCTCTCTTCACTTGCGAGGTCAGGACTCTGCAGGGGATCTCTGGGTAGCCACACCTCTTCGTGGGCGGTAACTTCTCCCAGCGCGGGCTGCTGTTGTTTTTCAGCGCGCTTTTCATGGTGGCAATATGGCGGCGCTTCCAATTTTCCAAGCGGACCGCCCAGGCACATGGTCACCTGTCTGAACAGGTCTAGTCCTTATCCTGTTCGTGACGCCAGATGTGAAGCCCCGAGAACGCTGTGTCGGTGCATTACCTTCAGGGACTCCACTCTGCTGAATCCTGTCACAGGTAGGAAATCTTCTATTTGTCGTGACGCCACTCTCAGAATTGCGGTCAGTGGTGACCGCCACTGCAGGTTGAGGGTCGCCTGGGGCTGATGGTGTGTGCAGTCAGTTGGGATAGCCTCCTGAGAGTGAGGCAAGCCCCAGGGCCCTGTATAGGTGTGTAGAACCACAAGGCGCAGAATAACTCCACACAAGCAGGATGTCTTTCAGGGGTTTTACTCACAGTTGATGGCAGGGTGAGTAACCCGGGCGTAGCTGGGATGAACCAGGCTGGAACCAGGTATCCTTCAGGCTGACTTCTGATGGTGACTACCAACTCGCCTTCCTTAGCCCTTGGTGGTTTGGGGTAACCCCGACTTTTAGTCCCTATGGGGGTCACCCAGGGAAGTTGCTGAAGCCTCTCTCCCCTTCGTTTGCCGTTTGCTTGTTGCCTGGACCAGATCACTCCAGCTGCTTGCCTCCTGTGAACTATGGGCCCTAACTGTGGCTACGTGGCTGCGGCTTTTGGGTGTTGTGGTGTGGGCTTTGAGGGCCCCACACCGGCAGGTTTAGCAAGGAAAGGTGGATCTATACCCGCTCCGGGATCTGCCGCCCGTTTGGGCCTGGTACTCCCTAGCAGTCTCCTTACTTCCCACTCTGTGCTCTCTCTTTAGCTGGAGACGGGTTTCGGGTAGCACTCCTAGGTGACCGTTCTCCCCCGTCGGTAGCCACTGCGCGGGCGCTCTCAGACTGCAACAGCCCCAGGGGTAGGGGTCAGCTCCTCTCGGAGCTCCCTGGACTCTGCACTGAACCGGCTCACTGCTCCTCCTCTCCTGTTCTTGCCTACGCCACCTAGCAACCAGGCTCTCTTACCACACCCCTTGAGAGGAGATGGAGGCTTTTGGCCCCCTCCACTATTCCAGTGAAGGTGAAGGCTTTTCCCCCTCCTGGGATCCCCAGGGGTCCTCTCATAGGTACATGTGTGAGACCTGATCACTATGCGCCTGTGTAGTCACACCTCGGTCAGCCTTCTGGATTACCTGTATTGTACTGTCCCCAGCATGGGTGCAGTACTCAGTGGTGCCTGACCAGGTCAGGGGCGCCACACTCAGACGTTCAGAGTTTGGGTGTTTTATATACGCAAATGAGGGCTGTAGAGTCGGAGTCGTGGAGTCGGAATAAAATGGACTGACTACTAAAATATATAATAAATTGGGTACAGCATTTCAATTCAGTATGTGATGAATATTTTTTCATAAAATTTTGAGATAGTTATGAAATGTCCTATAAATGTCCCCCCACCCAAGTGCTGTATACCACTTCAGAGCTGCATGCCCCCCACTGGAGTTGTATGTGCCCCCATTACTGTATGTCTCCAGTCTCTCCTGTGATGTATATAGCAGTGTCAGTATGCAGTGTGTGCGGCCATGTCTGTTAGCCATGGCCACCAATAAGCACGGCACAGCCACATGCCCAGGAGGAGATGGATTGGAGACAAGTGGGGGAGGTAAGTCGACTGCTGCTGACTTCCCCCTATTAATACCTCTATTGTGTCTGTGTGTGCATGTATGATGTGTATCTATGTATGTTAGTGTATATGACTGTGTATAGATTTGTCTATTTAGATGTATTTTTGTGAATTTGTCTTTAAATATGTATATGTCCGTTTCTATGTGTGTATGGGGCCGACTGAGACTCTTTCGCCCGGGGCCCACAAAAACCTGGAGCCGGCCCTGGATGTACTTTAAGTTGTCGGTTCATGCAATACAAATGTGTATGGATCTGACCTGACATTACAATTGATGTATCATGTACTGCTTGTGGTACTGATTATGTATTTCTTTACCGATGAGGGTTTTGATGTTTCTGAACTGATGGGGTTATATGGATGTATTTCTGTGCTGCTGGTGGTTCTGATGATGAATTTCTGTACTGCTGGTGGTTGTGATGCTGTGTTTCTGTGCTGTTAGGTGTTATAATTATGTATTTCTGTACCTCTGATGGTTCTGCTGCTGTTATTAGCTCTGATCCTGTACACAAGTAGCACTTCATAAATTGTAAGATTGGACAACCCCTTTACTTAAGGCTGTTTTACACGATTTGATATATTGTGCGATGCATCGTTGGGGTCACAGATTTTGTGACGCACTTCCGTCGTTCGTTACGACATCTTCTCATGTGTCAGCTCCATGCGATTCCAAATGATCCCTAATCGTTTAAAAATCGGCCATCGTGTACTCATCGTTTAATTTCATAAAATCGTTTATTTCTGTCTTTCTGAAAGTCACATTGATAAGTGTGACACCGTGTAATCGGCCATCCTCGTAGTTGTTTGCAACGTCATTAGCGTTCAGGGCGTAGTTGATGTTTTAAATAGCCACGCCTAATATATTTGGATTGGTTGTAGCAGATGCGTTTTGATAGGCTAATCCTGAGTTAAAAGCCAGAGCTGTAGTCCTGATGTTTTCCATTCAGGCTTGCCGTCATGCACAGTCGTTAATAGTACATTGTTCATAATTCTTCCGAAAAGTTCTTTTTCGCGGGAATTTTCGCCTTCTGTCCTTGCACTACCGTTTTTGCGGTAAGTTTTTTTATGGCTATCAAATATTAGGTCCTCATTAGTCCTTCAGTTGGCGTCATTCTTACGCTTTTTTTTTCTAAAATTTAAGGTACCGGGATGTTCAGCAATGTGGAAACTGACATTTTGTCTGTGGGTCTCATTATGACCGAGATATTGCAGGAGGAGGAGGACATGGACCAACATACACGTATTAATCCTCGGCCAAAAAGATTATGGTCACGCCAATGGCTGCTTTGAAGGGATGAGATATAACACGTGCGTCTAGTGCATGATTTACAAGAAAGAAATCCGCATGATTACCGCAACTATCTCCGTATATCGGAAGATTCTTTCTCATTAGTCCTGTCGCGTATCAGCCCATACATAAAGCGCAGAGATACTTTAATGCGTAAGGCTGTTCCTGCGGAAGAAAGGTTGCTGGTGACTTTGCGCTATCTTGCTACAGGCCGTAGCCTCACAGATTTACAGTATTCTGCTGGTATATCGAGATCACTCTTAAGTTCATTAATTCCGGAGACTTGTCAGGCAATAATACATGCGTTAGCAGATTTCATGCCACTCCCCAAGACAACTTCAGAATGGTGTGATATTGCCCATGATTTTTCCACGCGGTGGCAATTTCCCTGCTGTGGTGGTGCGATCGATGGCAAGCACATTAGAATAATTAAGCCCCCAAATAGTGATTCTTTTTTTATAATTATAAAGGTTTCTTTAGTATCATTTTATTTGCAGTGGTTAATGCAAATTATGAGTTTTTAACTGTGGATGTTGGGATAAATGGCCGGGTTTCAGATGGTGGCGTTTTAGAACAAACTGATTTTGGGAAGTGATTATTACGTTCAAATTTTCCTTTGCCTCCAAATTCAGTTAATGAAAATAATTAAAATTTTGGTTTTTTAGGGGATGAGGCCTTCCCTCTTCAAAGCCATCTTTTGCGTTCGTATCCACAGTCGTCTTTAAATTCCGAACGCCAATTTTTTAATTACCGTCTCTCCAGGGCAAGGTTGGTTGTTGAGAATACCTTTGGAATTATGGCAAGTCATTTTCGTGTATTCGCAACACCAATCAATCTTTAACTTGAATCCATAGATAGTGTTGTGCTTGCCAGCTGTGTGCTCCACAATTTTTTACGCAAAATGGATGCACCAGCCTACATGCCCCCGGGCTATGTAGATAACATTGTCAGTGGTGTTTCAGATGTAGTCCCTGGAGCGTGGCGTTTTCGGGATCCCCAGTTGCCATCCTTGCCTACACTTCCATCTTCAGGTCGGCTATGATGCCATTATTAATCGGGATCGTTTTTGTGATTATTTAAATGCGTCTATGATTTAATTTTTCATTTTTTTTTTGGTAATGTGGGTGTTTTCGGTTTTTGTTTTAATTAGTGTTTTGGTTTTTTTTTGAAATTCAAGATTTTGAAATCAAAAATTATTATACAGTAGTAATCATTATAAAGTATTCATCTATAAAAATACTAAAAATTATTGTTTGTTTTTTTAAAGCATACAATGTTAGCACATTGAGAAAATGAATACATTTTTTAATAAAAAAATAACATTAAGTTCGAGACACGTAGAACATAAATTTTTAAAAAGTAATACAATATATAAAATGATATATGAATGTAAAAATATATCAAAATATGTAAGTAATAAGATATTCAAATTTTCTAAACTTTATCCACTGCATGAAGATAACATAATGACATCACTTCCTTAATCTGCACTGGGCCTGCAATGTACAGTTCCGGTTTTGATATTTCATAAACAAAGATGTCTTCTAACCTGCGAGCAAGTGTCTGGGGAGATGCCGAAATCCAGCTCCTTGTGACCAAAATGGATAATAGAGATTATGATTGCCGACATACTAATGGACGACCAAGGGCACATAAAACGCATGTTCTAAAAAAGATAAAGAAAGCCCTTCGACGTAATTTTGGCTTACACCGCTCCAAATCCCAAATCAGGAAAAAATGGCAGATCTTAAATATCGAGCAAAGGGACGTCTAGCAGAAATTCGTGCACGGAACGCCACTAATATAGGTATTATTATGATACACTGATAAATTATGTGAAAGTTTTTTTTCTTTTGTTTATTTTTTAAATATAATTGTTTAGCCATTTGACTTTCTAATTGTTTTGTTATATTGACTTTTTTTTTTTGGTTTTAAAAATGTTGAAATTTTATATATGGATTCTCAGCACGTGTGGAGGCCCAAGTGAGCGACATACCCAATACTCCAGAAACATCTGCGGGAAATACACCACTTTTGGCTCAAGATGCTCCTTTTGTTCAAGGTAGTTTTTTGTTTTGTTTTTTTTTTTTTTTAAATTTTTTTAAAAAAAAACTTACATAAATAATGCCTTACAAATGTTATTTTTTCCATACATCACATAGAAGTCGCTAATCCTAATGTTGCAAGACGTGTCCATGCTGCTGGTTGGACAATCAGCTCAGAATCTGAATCTGACCATGATTTCAGTAAAGTAAGGCATTGTGAGTTTTTTTTCTTTTCTTTTTTTTAAATAAAAACTAAAACATTTTCACAATTTTTTTTTTTTGTTTAAAATAAGTAAAATATATTTTTAATACCTTTTAATACCACAGATGACAGAACAAGGATGGAGGAAGTGTACCGGTCAGCATGCAGATTGTCCAAGGCTGCAAATGATCATGTGAAAATTCTTCGCAAATTCCTGGAGGAAAATTCCTTAGTTTAATTTTTTTTATTTTATTTTTTGAAAACCCCTAAGGATGTTCTGAAGTTGTTTTTCTGTTTTAAAAATATTATTATTAATATAGTATGAGTATGTTTTAAACAAATACTATGTAATAAATATTGTTGTAAATGGAACCTTATCTTGAATTTTATGAAGGTTACTGTAAGTTTGCAAATGTGCTACATTTTACTAGGATCAAAAAATAAGGAATTATGGACACAATTTTGTATTTTAAATAACTTTACTTAGATGAGAAATATATAATTCTATATGGTTACACATAACAAATTATAGTTAGCATAATGCAGACAAATTTTTTCTTTGTCATATTGATTAAATTTATAAACAAAAAACGAAGACATTATTTGATACATGAATTCAGTTATCAATGAAAAATTTTGCCATTAATTAACCAAAAACAAAAAAAAAATAAAAATTAACGTCTCTTTTTACTTTTTGATTTTCGTGGTGGAGATTGAGAGACAGAGTCCCCAATGTTAGCAACTTCACTCACAACAGTTGTATTTTCTTGAGCGTCGTCTTCTTTTAAAACAGTCGCAGATGTTAGGCGATTATCTTGAATCGCATGTAGGACTTCTGAGATGATGCGTTCGGCATGCATTTTATGAGTCTTTTCAATGGTTTTACAAACATCGTCTACATAATGCGCAAAACCTGATATAGGGGAACGGTCATGTTTTTCCAGTATAGAGCGGCAAAGAGACGCCAATTCGTTACCACGAGCTAATAACGTAGGTCTTCTCATTCTCCTTGGTAATTGGCGAAAAAAAGCTCTGGATGGGCCAGGTGTTTGGTCAGACTCCGAAATAGTTGGATTTTGGGAGCTGTTTGTTGTTTGCAGCTCTGGAGATGTGTTCACACTAGCTGGTTCCTAAAAATAAAACACATGTGTTTCTTATTATATTTAAAAAATAACAAATACAATGTTATATTTTTTAGTTTTCTTTAACAAAAAAAATAGTAAAAAAAAAACCCCTATGCGTAAAAAATAACAATCACAGATTTAAAAAAAAACAACACATTATTTTCAAACATTAAACAACAATATATTGAGAAACATTATGCCAAACAATTGTTGTTAGATAGAACAATGGATAATTAACTATTTATAGAATGATGTAATAATAATATAAGGTAATAGTATGTCTTATTAATAAAAATATACCAATTCCGACGCTTGCTCAGTGCCAATCTCCACATTTTGGGACTCCTGAATCGAAAGCATGTTTGTTGATGACCTAGGAATCTCTTGGTCACGTGTGAAATCAAGTAGGTCATAATACCACAGCCGTGGAACATAAAGATCGGCTGTGGCAGCACCGGAACGTCTCAAAAGTTTGGACACACCTTCTCATCTCTAGAACAACTGTTAGGCCTAAGCCACATGGCGAGAAAAACAGTGCGAGTGGAGTGTGATAAAACATCGCATTCCCCTCGGACCAATTCTAGCCTGTGTGTCAGCACACATGAGCGATTATTTTCTCAGCCCTAATCGGACCGAGAAAACAATCGCAGCATGCTGCGATTGTAATCCGAGACTCTTTCTCTCGCACCCATTCAAGTGAATGGGGCGAGAGAAAAATCGCACTGCACTCGCGGTACACCGGTGTACCGCTAGTGCAGTGCGAGAATGGCAATAGCCGGCTATGCAGGAGAGAGGGAGATAAATCCCTCCCTCCCCTCCTAAGTGCCGGCCCGCCCCCCGCAGCTGAGGTCTGCTCGCACGAACGGACCTCAGTTGCAAGGACACACGCATGACACTCGGCTCTGCTGTACTGCCAGTGTGAGCCGAGTGTCATGCAAGTGGATCGCAGTAGTCCCCGTGTGGCCCCAGCCTTAAGAGGAGATTTTGTGCAGCAGGCCTTCATGGTAAAATAGCTGCTAGGAAACCACTACAAAGGACAGGCAACAAGCAGAAGAGACTTGTTTGGGCTAAAGAACACAAGGAATGGACATTAGACCAGTGGAAATCTGTGCTTTGTTCTGATGAGTCCAAAGTTGAGATCTTTGGATCCAACCACCGTGTCTTTGTAGAAAAGGTGAACGGATGTACTCTACATGGCTGGTTCCCACCGTGAAGCATGGAGGAGGAGGTGTGATGGTGTGGGGGTGCTTTGCTGGTGACACTGTTGGGTATTTATTCAAAATTGAAGGCATACAGAACCAGCATGCCTACCACAGCATCTTGCAGCGGCGTGCTATTCCGTCCAGTTTGCGTTTAGTTGGACAATCATTTATTTTTCAACAGGACAATGACCCCAAACACACCTTTAGGCTGTGTAAGGGCTATTTGACTAAGAAGGAGAGTGATGGGGTGCTACGCCAGATGACCTGGTCTCCACAGTCACAAGAGCTGAACCCAATCGAGATGGTTTGGGGTGAGCTGGACCACAGAGTGAGGGCAAAAGGGCCAGCAAGTGCTAAGCATCTCTGGGAACTCCTTTAAGACTGTTGGAAAACCATTTCCGGTGACTACCTCTTGAAGCTCATCAAGAGAATGCCAAGAGTGTGCAAAGTAGTAATGAAAGCAACAGGTGGCTACTTTGAAGAACCTAGAATATAAGACATATTTTTAGTTGTTTCACACTTTTTTAAGTATTTCATTCCACATGTTTTAATTCATAGTTTTGATTCCTTCAATGTGAATCTACAATTTTCAGAGTCCTGAAAATAAAGAAAACTCTTTGAATGAGAAGGTGTCTCCAAACTTTTGGTCTGTACTTTATGTAAATCACATACTTGCAGTCTCCTGACCTCCCACTCTCACCATCGGCTCCAGAGTATCCTGACAACGGGCAGTGTGTGCACTGTGAGAATTCAGAAGTCTACAGTCATATAATGACCGCAGATTTTCATCTCAAACCTGGACAAACCCTTTACTTATAAAATTAAGCACTGTAGCCCAATCATAACAGCATGTAATATACTCCCTGTCAGGATTCAGCTCTGCTTCTGGTTCCAGCAGTCATCATGCGGCCACGCCACTCATATGTGATTTTCATGCTTGCATGTGACAACTGGCTTTTCTTCCTATGTTTCTCTTTGAACATTGAGAGAATTAAATTATTAAGAGCAGCTCGCCATCATGTGACTGTGAGTGTGCAAATCACATATGAATAATTGGTCACATAGGGAGTGGGGTGCCAAACTGAAGTCTTTCCCCGGGTGCCAGAAAGCCTAGATATACCTCTAAGCTAAATGATACAGTATAAGTAGTGAAGCTCCTCCACTACAGATAAGGGTAAAAACTAAGACATAAACAATACCTGCAATCATCTCAGAACAGCGAGAGACTGTAGAGTGAACAGGAAAGTAGGATTAAGGGTAAGCACTTCTTAAAGCAAGTCCATGTCACACACAGCGACAACGACAACGACGTCACTGCTAAGTCGGCATTTTCTGTGACGTAGCAGCGACCTTGCCGTCGTCGTCGCTATGTGTGACATCTAACAACAATCTAACCCCTGCTGCGAGATCGCTGCTCGTACTTGAATGTCCCAGTTCATTTTTTGATCTCTGCTATCCCTCTGCGCCTCATGAATCCTTGTGTTTGACACCGTACCAACGACGATCGCGACGATGCTGAAGGCAGTGACATGGGTCTGAAGGTAGTGACATGGGCGTGACAGCGACGCTTGTCGTTATGATCGCTGCTGCGTCGTTGCTTTAAAGTACATGTTTGACAGCTAAGTAGCGATCATGTAACGACTTACAAGGTCGCTGTTGCGTCACAGAAAATGGTGACGTAACAGCGACGTCGCTGTCGTTGTGTGTGACTCCAGCTTAAGCTTTCAATAAACTGCATAAGTCAATAGTCCAGTATATATTCAGCACTGCAAAATTTTCAGTTTTTCTGATTTTTCTCTTTACAGGTATATGTTTGAGTAAAATGTAAATTGTTCTTTTTTTCTATAAACTACTGACAACATGTCTCCGAATTTCCAAGTAATTTTATATTTATTTTCTGGAAATGAGAAATGGTCAAAATAACAAAACAATGCATTGCTTCCAGACCTCAAATAATGCAAAGAAAACAAGTTCATAATCATTTACAAACAATAATACTAATGATTTACCTCAGAAATAGTTCAGAAATCAATATCTTGTCGAATAACCATGATTTTTAATCACAGATTTCATGTGTCTTGGAATGCTTTCCACCAGTCTTTCACACTGCTTTTGGGTGACCTTATGCCACTCCTGGTGCAAAAATTTAAGCAGTTCATTGTTTGATGGCTTGTGACTATCCATCTTCCTCTTGATTACATTCCAGAGGTTTTCAATGGGGCTCAGGTCTAGAGATTGGGCTGGCCATGACAGGGTTTTGATGTGGTGGTCCTTCATCCACACATTGATTTACCTAGCTGTGTGGCAAAGCACATTATCCTGCTAGAAAAAACAGTCCTCAGAGTTGGGGAACATTCCCTGAGCAGAAGGAAGGAACTGTTTTTCCAGGGTAACCTTGTATGCGGCTTGATTCATACATCCTTCGCAAAGTTTAATTTGCCCAATTTCTAGAGTAAGGTGATCTTCTCTGAGTTTAATTTTCAGCTTTGCCCAACACCTGGTCGTCTAATGGTTTGACTGAGACCTGGAGAGGCGTACAAACCACAGTGTCTTGAACCCACTGTGAAATTTGGTGTAGGATCGGTGATGATCTGGGGATGCTAAAAAGACATTTAGGTTCTGTACATTTTTGTATTCACCACAAAATTGCACCCTGTGGTAAAAAAAAACAGCCTGTGGTTACAAAAATGCATCCCAAAACACATGCGTTTACCATGCATTTTGGAATTTTTGATAATACGTGACTTACTGTGTCACCGACGCGGCTGTAACTGCTCCTGTGGCCTCTCATTCACTTCCGGGGCTGCTTATTACCTTCATTGCACATGCACTTATTTTTGTCTGCGACTGATTGCAATCAGACACGCCCCGACAGCATGTCTGATGCTTCCAATCACAGACCTGTATAGTAAAATTACATTTTTTTTTTTTTAAATTTACATAGGGTCCCCCCATATTATGATAACCAGCATAGGGCTACAGGATGCAGCCTCCAGCCATGCGCTTATGTTGGCTGTGTATCAGTTCTGAACAGCTGAGTTTTCAAGTTCCTTTGAAGCTTGAAAGAATAGTAGATAATCTGACATGTTGAGGCAGCGTGTTCCAGAAGATGGGATACTCTGGTACAGTCTTGGAGGCGGTTGGATGAGGAGCAAATGAGTGTGGAGGAGAGAAGAAGATCTTGCGAGGACCGGAGATTACATATTGGAGTGTATCAGGAGATTAGTTCGGAGATATATGAAAGACATAGATTATGGACAGCTTTGTAGGTCAGTGTTAGTAGTTTGAATTGGATACGGTAGAGGATTGGGAGCTAATGGAGAAACTTGTAGAGGGGAGAAGTGGAGAGGTAGGGAGAAGTAAGATGGCTCAGTCGGGCAGCAGAGTTAAGGATGGACTGGAGAGGTGCGAGAGTGTTAGCAGGGAGGCCACAGAGGACGATGTTGCAGTAATGAAGGTAGGATTATGAGGGAATGCACTAGCATTTTCGTA
The DNA here is from genome assembly GCF_048569485.1 of Anomaloglossus baeobatrachus. NCBI lineage: Eukaryota > Metazoa > Chordata > Amphibia > Anura > Aromobatidae > Anomaloglossus > Anomaloglossus baeobatrachus. Next base: position 547,683,222 of record NC_134357.1, on the reverse strand, counting down.
GATTGAGAATTGATGAAAGGATGGATTCTGGAAATATTTTTGCGTTGAAGATGACAGGAGGTGGTGAGGGATTGGATGTGTGGTATGAAGGACAAGGTAGAGTTGACTGTTACTCCGAGGCAGCAGACCTTCAGTACTGGGGAGAGTGTGATGTTATTTATTGTAATAGATAGCTCATTTAGGAAACATAGGTGAGAAGGGGGAAAGATGATTAGTTGAGTTTGAGCCACATTGAGCTTTAGGAAACGAGAGGAGAAAAAGGAGGATATGGCTGATAGACACTCTGGGATTCTGGACCGCAGAGAGGTGACATCTGGGCCAGAGAGGTACTGTAGATCTGAGAGTAATCAGCATATAGGATGTACTGAAAGCCATGGGACTTTATGAGTCGTCCCAAACCAAATGTATAGATGGAGAAGAGTAAGGGGTACTTTGCACGTTGCGACATCGCTACTGCAATATCGTCGGGGTCAAATCGAAAGTGACGCACATCCGGCGCCAGTAACGACGTCGCAATGTGTAAAGCCTAGATGCACTGATAAACAATTGCAAAAGCGTCGTAAATCGGTGATCTGTGTAGAGTCGGTCATTTCCATAATTTCGCTGCAGCGACAGGTACGATGTTGTTCCTCGTTCCTGCGGCAGCACACATCGCTGTGTATGAAGCCGCAGGAGCGAGGAACATCTCCTTACCTGCGTCCAGCAACTATGCGGAAGGAGGTGGGCGGGATGTTTACGTCCCACTCATCTCCGCACCTCCGCTTCTATTGGCCGCCTGCCGTGTGACATCGCTGTGACGCCACACGACCCGCCCCCTTAGGAAGGAGGCGGGTCGCCGGCCAGAGCGACATCGCAGGGCAGGTAAGTGCGTGTGAAGCTGCCGTAGCGATAATGTTCGCTATGGCAGCTATCACAAGTTATCGCATGTACGACGGGGCGGGCACTATCGCGCTCGGCATCGCTATCATCGGATAGCGATATCGCAGTGTGCAAAGTACCCCTAAGGGTCCCAAGACAAAGCCTTGAGGGATACCAACAGAGAGAGGGCAGAATGAAGAGGTTGTGTGAGTGGCAGACACTAAAAGTGTGGTTCAAAAGCTAAGAAGATATCCGGGAGAATGATAGGTGTCTGACACTAATGGAAAATAGGATCTGTAATAGGAAGGAGTGGTCGACAGTGTCAAAGGCTGAGGACAGGTCTAGATGGGGAGTATAGAGAAATGTTTGTTAGTTTTGCAGTAAGTCATTTGTAATTATAGTCAGGGCACTTTCAGTAGAATGATGTGGACGGAAGACTGATTGTAGATTGTCAAAGATAGAGTTAGATGAGAAGTGGGAGGAAAGTTCATCATGGACGTCCTGTTCCAAGAATTTGGAATGAACAGAAGCAGCGATATGGGGTGATAGCTACCCTGTTTCCCCGAAAATAAGATACTGTCTTATTTTTTTTTTTGCCCCGAAAAGAGCACTAGGTATTATTTTCGAGGGAGGGCTTATTTTCAAGGAGACATGGTTTGAGGTAAGTTTAGCCCCCAAAAAATGCAGATCCCCATTCCCAGGGTCATCATACCAGACCCCGGGCATCTGCGTGGCTCCCAGGTCCCCCTGTGATCTCCGACGGGTGCTACCAGCAGGTATGCTCCACCCCGTCCTACCCTGCTCCTGGCCGACACACACATCAGATCACACACACGCACACTCACACTCACACATCAGATTGGATACACTCACACATTAGATTGCATACACTCACACATTAGGTTGCATACACACAATAGATATCGCACATACAATGGCGCACGCACACTTACCACTTCCAGTCATCAGGGGACTCTCTTGTCTCTATGATTCCATCCGCAGGTCCTGGAAGCTCCACTTCACAATGCACGGCGTCACATGATGAGTTCCACCCGCAGGTCCTGAAAGTTCCACTGCACAGTGTACAGCATCACATGATGCTTCAACCCGCAGGCCCTAGAAGCTCCACTGCACAGTGCACAGCGTCACAGGTCCTTAAGCGGCCGAGAAGCAATCGATATCACTGGATGTGGTATGTGTGTGTGCGCAATCTGATGTGTGATTGTATGTGTGTGATCTGATGTGTGGGTGATTTGATGTGTGTGTTCCACCACAGGTCCTGCTCCTGGTCGGTGTCTGGTGAGTATGATCGTGGGGTCTTCTGTCTTCTTTCTTTTGAGTGTGTCTGCTTTCTATAATGAAGTGTCCTACAGTATCTTTAACTTTTTTAGCTGCTTGGACACTCCATTATTGAACCGTGACTAAAGGGTGCTTTACACGCTATGACATCGCTAGCGATCTCGTTAGCGATGTGACACGCCTGATCACAGGTGCGATCTGCCGAGATCGCACATGCGACTGGCGCTATAAATGACCTATGTGCGATCTCGGCAGATCGCATCTGCGATCTAGCGTGTCATATCGCTAATGAGATTGCTAGCGATGTCGCAGTGTGTAGAGCACCCTTAAGTCTTATTTTCGGAGGCTGTCTTATATTTAGGCCTTGCAGAAAACTCCTGCTAGGACTTATTTTTAGGGGAGCTCTTATTTTTTGGGAAACACGGTAGTAGTGGAGGTCGGATCGAAGGAAGGTTGTACGGCATGGGATCAAGTGCACAGGTGGTGAGGTGCAATTTTGAGAGAAAATGTGCAAGCTCTCCTTTTAGTGATAGTGGGCAGGAAGTTTATGGGGGAGGGGTAGTCGTTTGCTATATGAAGAGGTTGCGGTGATTGAGCAGAAAAGACTTCCTTTGTTTGGTCGATATTATCTTTGAAATATACGGCAAGGTCTTCTGCGGAGGTGAGGGAGATTGGAGGCGGTAGCGGAGGAAGGAGTTAAAAGTATTGAATAACTGTTTGGGGTTATGGGATAAAGAAGATGCGAGGGTTCTGAAGTAATTCTATTTAGCAGAGATGAGGGCCGAATAAAATGCGTGAATTGCTTTTTATAATGTGGTGAAGTCTTCCTGGGAGTGCGTTTTCTTCCACTGCTGCTCAACAACCTGACACACTTGCTAAAACTAAAACTTTTTAGTGAGGCTCTTGTGCCAGGATTGTCTATTGACTCATCTCACTGACTCTACCATACACGAGAGGAGCAACCAAATCAATAGCTGATGCAAGAGTGGCATTGTAGAAAACAGTGGCACTGTCTGTGTCATATAGTGAAGATATGGAGGACAGCAGTAGGATAGAGTCAGAGAGGGTGTCAGTGTTGAGATGTGCAAGGATTCTGCAGGGTTGTGATAGGTCCTGTACAAATGGGAGCAGGTGGAGTGGACAGGTCTGAAAAGGTCAGTAGGTGGTGGTCAGATAGGGGATGAGGGGAGGTTATGAGGTCAGATAGGGAACAGAGACGGGTGAAGATAAGGTACAGTGTGTATCCATCTTTATGGGTGGCAAAGGTGGACCACTGACTTAGGCCAAAGGATATAATGAGGGACAGGAGTTTGGAGACTGCCGACTGGTGGGTGTCAGTAGGGATGTTGAAGTCACCCATGATGATAGTGGGTATGTCAGCAGAGAGAAAGTGTAGAAGCGAGGCAGAGAACTGGTCAATGAAGGCAGTGGCCGGGCCTGGGGATCGGTATATGACGCCACTTGGAGGTTGTAGGGAGAGAGTAGATGCGGACAGACCGCATTTCAAAAGAAGGCAGGACAAGGGAGGGTAGAAGCGGGTTAAAGCTGAAGAAGTTAGAAGAAGACAACTCACTCCTCCACCTTGTCTATTGCCAGGGTGAGGAGTATGGGTGAAGGCGTCAATAGCACAGTGCAGCAGGGGAGGCAGTGTCAGAGGGTGTCAGCCATGTTTCGATGAGGCCCAGGAAGGATTGAGTGCAAGAGCTAAAGAGGTCGTGAATGACCTGCAGCTTATTACAGACAGAACAGGTATTCCAGAGTGCTCCAGAGAAAGGGAGCAGTGGAGTGGGCATCAAGGGAATGGATTTTATGTTTTAGAGATTGCGGTAGTTTCTAGTAGGTGAGGCGAGATAAGGGTGTGATAAATTTGTGCGTACCATCTGGGGTCCAGGATTGAGAGATATGTCACCAGTAGTGAGAAGTAGAGAAAGGGAGAGAAGGTGGGAGAAGGAAGTTGGATGGCATGTTCTGCGTGTTATTAGGAGAGATCTGAGGTTTAAGAGCAGGTCAGCAGAGGAGGACAGGTGGGGGTAAAGGTACCGTCACACATAACGAGATCGCTAGCGAGATCGCTGCTGAATCATGGTTTTAGCGATCTCGTTATGTGTGACACCTACCAGCGATCAGGCCCCTGCTGTGAGATCTATAGTCGTTGTTGAATGGTCCAGGCCATTTTCGTCAAAGACGATGTCCTGCTGGGCAGGACACATAGCTGTGTTTGACACTGTGTGACAGGGTCACAGTGACTGCTGAGATCGTTATACAGGTCGCTACTGCGACTTGTATTATTCCTGCATCGTTGGTAAGGTCTGACTGTGTGACATCTCACCAGCGACGTCCCAGCGACTTACCAGCGATCCCTATCAGGTCGCATTGTTTTCGGGATCGCTGGTAAGTCGTTGTGTGTGACTGGGCCTTAAGAGGGAAGGGGAGATAATTATTTGTTTAAAAAGTGCTTGGCTTTGGAGATAATGAAGGAGGGTGAGGTTTAGTGGAGCAAAGACTGTAAACTAGGCTTAGGAAAGCATGGTGACATTAAATTTGGAATAATGTAAGCGGGAAGCACAGTTAAAGAGATGTAACTCTTACCTATTGGTCACTTCTGGGGCATTTGTTGTATATTTCCGATAGCCAATTTAAAAAGTCCCACTTGGTAAAGTCACACCCAGACCACAGTCATAACAGACTTGGGCCATCACATTTAGGCCATGTGCGCACGTTGCATTCTATTCCGCAGTGTGTAAGTCACTGACTGTGCCGAAAAAGCTGCGCTCTGAGACGCATTCGGCAGAACGCAACGTGCGCACATTCCTGGAGAATTCATGCGTTCTGGATGCTTTCTCTGCCATAGACAGAGTGGGAAAAGCATCCAGAATGCACATTTTTCACAGTGCGGTCCCACTCGGCTCTTCAGCATCCCCATAGACTTGCAGCAGAGCAGAGTGGGACCGCACTGTCAAAAAGAGCATGGCTGGCTGCGAGACAGTGCTGCACGGATGAACTTCACCCGACTTCATTGTGAACGCGCGTCTCTGTGCGTGTGCGCTTGATTTGCGGTCACACATGAAGGACTCACCTGTGATCGCAAATCCCCTGAGTGACTGCAGTGAGCCGCGCGATCAGCTGTGCTTTCACTCAGGTTACTCGCAGCCACAGCTGCAGTCCTCCACCTGAGAGCGGTGGCCGCGAATAACCTCAGTGACAGCTCAGCTGATCGCGCGACTCACTTCAGTTGTTGCATGGAGCTCACAGGAGCGGCGGTGTTCTACTGCCACTCCTGTCAGCTTCCGATGTAGCACAGCTGAAAGCGTTGTGGGACCTTGCGTGGATTACGTCGGACCTGGAGTTGTTTTTGAGGGGTTAATAAAGTAGGGAAAGAGGGTGTTTTTTTGTCTTTCATTCCAAATAAAGGATTTGTTGGATGTGTGTGTTTATTTTGTTTAACTTACAGGTTAATCATGGAAGGTATCTCAGGGCGCCTGCCATGATTAACCTAGAACTTAAAGGAAGCTATGGGCTGCTGCCATAAACTCCTTATTACCCCATTTTCCACTGCACCAGGGCAATTCGGGATGAGCCGGGTAAAGTCCCAGGACTGTCACATCTAATGGATGCGGTAATTCCGGGCGGCTGCTGGCTAATAATGTTAGGCTGGGGGGCTCCCCATAACATGGAGCTCCCCATCCTGAGAATACCAGCCTTCAGCCATGTGGCTTTACCCTGGCTGGTATCCAAATTGGGGGGACAGCACGTCATTTTTTCAATTATTTATTTATTTTTTTTACTGCTCGATATAGACACGCCCACCGGCAACTGTGATTGGTTGCAGTGAGACAGCTGTCACTCAGCGTGGGGGCGTGTCTGACTGCAACCAATCATAGGCGCCGGTGGGCGGGGGAAGCAGGGAATACGTGATGGATTAATAAGCGGCCGGCATTTTCAAAGAATAGAAGCCGCCACAGTGTGAACGCCATGCAGCGCCGCACCGGTGATCATGGATCGGTGAGTATGAGAGAGGGGGTGGGAGGGAGAGACCGACATGGACAGAGAGAGATAGAGACATAGAGAGAGAGACCGACCGACAGACCGACCGACAGAGAGAGAAAGACGAAAGACCTGCCTTTGTTATGTTAAAAAAAACATGCGGATCGCAACAATAATGCAATGCAAACGCACGTAACATTTTGGCAGTGTTTTTCTACAAGTCATTGATTTCAATGGGTGTAGAACGCAGCGAAAATGGCAAAAACAATTGACATGTTGCTTCTTCAAACGCAGAGATTTTGACAAATTTTACGCACCTAAAACGCTGCATTTTTAAAAGCATTGTGCGCACAAGAAAGCCCTAATTTCCATAGACTATGCCTGGAAATCTGCCGACCGCCGCTCATTGTGCTCATTTAATATTCACTTCACTGAGGCCGGCAGCAGCAGCGGGGAGTCGGCAGGGCTGGAGACTGACGTTCAGCACCACGGACAGTGACGCCAGGGACAGGTGAGTTGAAAATTCTCATTCTCCGTGTGTTATCCCTGATAACACACGGAGAACACACGTAGAGACATACACAGAGCACACCGAGGGGAAAACGCACCTTTGACACATTCGTGAAACACGTGCGTGATTTTCACGGACATGTGAAGGGGGCCTAATACATATCAAAATGCACAGAAGAAAGCCCAGGTGTGAGCAGGAGGGAGGAATCACAATCGGCCTCTCCTGCAGACGGTCACCACCGTCTGCCAACCTTGCTGTACCGTCCGGGCCACACACCCGGACCGCTTTCTGACAGCTCCTTTACCACTTCACTCTCCTCTCACTTTCACCTCAAACTCTATCTGACTGACTTCCTTTTCCCGCCTCCAGGACTGTGAACTCCTCGGTGGGCGGGACCAACCGCCTGGCCCACCCCCTGGTGTGGACATCAGCCCCTGGAGGAAGGCAACAAGGATTTTGTGTTTTGGCTTTGGTGTGCCTGAATGGGGTGTGGGGTGTGTTGGTGTTGTTCTGTGATGACCTGGCTTTTCCAGGGCACCACACCACCTTTGATGATGTCCCACCATTACCTCCTGAGGACTGAGGAGCATGAGACTCTGAGTGAAACCAACCCTGATAAATATTAGCCAATTAGAGGACTACTGCCATGTTCCCCCTTCCTGAATAACGTGTGCCAGCGGAACATAGCCATGAGGACAGTCTAGGGAATAAGGTCAGGATCTGGCTTCCTATGCATAGTCTGTTGGGTGGGGAGACCCATACAAAAGGGATGGGTTATCTCGTATGTGAGTGAGGTAACCATCGGCATTAGGACAGATCAATAGACTCGGGAAAAGTAAGGAAAGACTTTTTGGCTATCTCCAAAGGGGGGACTGCAGACAGTTTAAGAGGGATGCATGACTAGATTTCATCAAAGTAAATTTATGGCCAACATTAACAGTGGCGCCCAACGAACCTTAGGACGGAGCTCTGGATGGCGGACGGCCGTGGTGACACCTTGATTCGAACGGCAACTGCATGAGAGGGGAGATGCGCACTCCATATGCAGGTGAGAACATTTGTCTAATCTCACCTTGCAACCTCATGCGTGTACTTGCATTTCGAAAGGGGGGGGGTTGGGCTGTCCCAGTCTAGACACCAAATGACCGCCATCTCGCATGAGATAAGCCGTCCTAAGAGATCCCACACCAAGGTGGTCAGGTTCACCTTAAGCTGTCTGTATAAATGTAATTCTAAATCACATAATGTAATGTGGTTTGGGGTTTTTGTCTGCTCTGGGAGAAAGCAGAAGTTCTAAGTTTCATTTTTCTCTGAATTAACTGCAGAGGAAAATGAGGAAGTTGTTATATACGCTGGTTATATGGATATAATATTATATAATAATAATTATATCTGCAGGTGAGATCAGCCACCTGGATGGTATATATAGTGTCCTTATTGTTATGTCATTGTGTTTACCTGTGTCTACCTGTTGAAATGTCTGTTTATTTGCAGCAGGTGGAGTACTTGCTGGCTTACGAGAAACGGGAAGTTCTGTTTTGTTCAGTTACGGCGGAAAAAGGGGAAGTGTCACGATAATGTATAGAGCTGTCTTTTGAGTGAAAGAGAAAAAAAAAAACGAGCAGCTTTACTTTGAGAAGGTTAACTGTTTATGTATACTGCTGTGTATACTGCGAGATACACCGATTTGTGACGACGTGTCCGGTCAATAGTTGATGTTTGATAAGGCCTTGGACCTGATCTTCGGGAATAGAAGATTTGGAAGGGTTTTCTATGTACAGGTGCAGTGTTATGAAAGGAGGGTGAGATAGCCCTGACTGTTACCTGGTACGGTTTTCCTGCTAAGCAGTGAGTTGAACATTGTATGCGTACTCATTGGTCTTGTTTTAGTGGATGTCAATGTATTTGATTACCTAGGATTGAATACATTGGGGAAAATCCTAAATTTTGGTCTTAATCACGGTTATTGATGGTCTGGATGGACCGTACTTATGTGGTGTATATAAGGTGAACAGAGGTTACTAGTTCTTGAAGTAAGATATAGTGAGGGTGAATTTAGTTTCTATCACCCATGTGCTTCTTCTTCATGGTAGGACTGAGATAGAAATCTGGCTATTCTGTGGATGTGTATAGTTGCTGGTCCAGGAGAGGAAGTGCACCACGGCACAGACCAGACATCCAGGTTGACGTGTTAGTTTAGGTTGTTTATCCTTTTGAATATGGGGTCTAATCAATCTACACCTGTCAAGTTAACGGCAGAAGAATTAGTAAGCGAACGAGAAGGAAGGAAATATGTTAGAAATATGAAGTCGCTCCTGAAGGTGGCAGGGATGACTGTAAAGAAAGGGAGATTAGAGGAGCAAGAATGGAAAGATGTCTTGTTAAATAAGCGAGGGATTTTGAAAGATAAAGATCTCCTTATGGATGCTGAGGCATGGTATAGAACGTCAAAAAATGTTAGAAAATTGGCATGAAAATTGGCATGGAAAGAGGAATGGGATGGAGATAGTAGATAATGCTATATTGCACCAACTCAGAAAATGGCAGCTCAGGAAATGGCCAAGCCCATTAGGAAGCAACGCCCCCCTCATAAGTTGTCCCCAGAGGGTTGGACTTGTGTAGTTTGTCCCCCTGCCCACCAAATGCCCTCCCTAGCCTCTCCAGACATCATTTCAGGTCGGGCCGCACCTATTTCCCTTTTCCAGCCATCTTAAGTCCCAAGGCCACTGGCCTATTTGTGGCTGGAGCAGCCGAAGCCACGGGGGGAAGGGTAAGGAAGATGACAATGATTTAACAATGATTCACCCCACCACCAAAACTGATTTGTATGGGCTCACCCAAATTAAAGCTGGGGATTCTTCCTGGCCAGTAATGGAACCAGGTTTACAGTGTGTGAGACTGTGACCGGGGTTATCTATGACGGCCGGTATGTCTCGCCCCGGTTGTGCTCACTCCATGATAGAAAATAAATCCACTCTAGGGTTAATGCTGTTTCCATTTAACCCTTCCTTCAGCCTGTAAGGAAACAGGAACAAGGGCAGGTGTACCGGGTGTGAGGGAGTGATCACAACTCCCTGAGTTCTCTGCTGGAGAGGCACATATATCTTGTTGTGGACTTTTGTTTTGGACATTAAACCGTGTGCTGTGAACCTTAATGCCTGGATCCCGTGTCTTCTGCTGCGCAGCCGACCACGCTACCTCACATATGGTGGAGAATGCGGGCATGACAGCCGGTGAGGTGTAGCATCCATTCCTGGTGACCCAGTAGCACATGTCCTGGATTCGAGCGGCTATACTACAGCCCAAACCCGGCGACGCCATGGAGGACATACTAAGGCAGCAGCAACAGACTAATGCACAGCTACAAGAGGCTAATGCACAGCAACAACAGGCTAATGCACAGCAGCAACAGACCAATGCACACCTGCTCCGGGCGTTGGAACGTCAGCAGCAAGCCTTGCAAATGCAGGAAAAAAGGCACCAAGAACAGATGGTTCTCCTGGCCAAGTCGATCCGTGCCGGACCGGCAGCAACAACCCCGGGACCGGGTGACGACGGCAGCGTCCGGAAAGCGGTGAGACAAGCGTTGCAAAAGATGACCCCGGGGGATGATGTGGAAGCGTTCCTGGCGGTGTTTGAGCGGGTGGCCGAGCGGGAAAAGCTGCTGACCTCCCAGTGGGCTGAGGTATTGTCGCCCTATCTGACGGGGGAACCCCAAAAAGCATACCTGGACCTCTGTACCGAGGACGCCATTGACTATGTGACCCTGAAAGCCGAAATACTGGCTCGGTTGGGGGTGAATACCTATGTGCGGGCTCAGCGGGTAAATCAGTGGTTCTATGAGGAAGCCAAACCCGTACGCTCCCAGGCCTATGACTTGTTGCATCTTGTAAAAAAATGGTTGCAGCCTGACACTCTGAGCCTGGCGCAAATGGTGGAAAGGGTAGTAGTGGATCGTTTTGTGCGCACTTTACCCGTCACCGTTCAACGGTGGGTAGGACAGGGTGACCCGAGTACCCTGGACCAATTAGTGTCCCTGGTAGAGCGGCATGTGGCTACGCAGGACTTGATACGGGACACTGAGACTTTGCGTACCGCCCGTCGGTCCGGCCCCCCCAAGCCTAGGGCCAAGGACCCACCGCTGACAACGGTGCAGGAGTCCCCTACCGTCCCGTCTGAGGCCACGGCCGCCATTCCTGAGGTCCGGAAGGGTCTGTACCCTAAACGACAACCCGTGAAGGGGGTTTCCGTCCCCATTAGATGTTGGCGGTGCCAGCGGGTGGGACATATGGAAGCCCAGTGTCCACTCACCACGGAGCCCATGGATTGTGGGGTTACCCGGCGGGGTTCAATGTATGCTCAGGTGGTGTGTACCCCTGACCTGGTCTCCCCAGAGACGGAGCCCCACTTGTGCCAAATACAGGTGAATGGATGTCCGGTTACAGGATTGTTGGATTCCGGAAGCTTAGTGACCCTTGTGCGATCCACCTTGAAGGCTAAAGCAAAGGCCACAGGACGTACTGTGGTGGTGGTTTGCATACATGGGGACCGCCGAGACTATCCCACGGGGATTGTCACCATCACAGCACCTTGCGGTCAGGTGCAACATGAGGTGGGACTTCTTAACACTCTTCCTTATGACGTGATCCTAGGAAGGGATCTGCCCTATTTTTGGACTTTATGGAGGGGACCCCCTAAGTCCCCTCAGATATTGGACAGTCCGGGACCTGAGCCCTACAATCCTGAATCTGGGACGCCTGCCGTAGGGGTCACCATGATAGGGACAGAGTGTGAACCCGATAGGTCACCCCTAGAGGTATTGGCAGGAGAGGCTGAGATGGTCGAGCCCATCCCGGAGTTGGAGGCGTCCCCGGATACGTTTGGGACAGCCCAACTCCAGGATCCTACGTTAATACATGCCCGGAGTCGGGTGACAGTGGTTGACGGGGTGGCACAGCTGCCCGGTGCCCAGGTCAGGTACCCCCATTTCGCTCTTAAGCAGGATTTACTCTACCGGGTAGATGAAATACGGGGCGTGGGGGTAGAACAGTTGGTGGTGCCCCAGCCGCATCGCCGGCGGGTCCTCGACTTGGCTCATAAACACCTGATGAGTGGCCACCTAGGGGTCAAGAAAACGCAGGAGCGAATATTGCAAAGGTTCTATTGGCCCGGGGTCTTTGGGGAGGTAAAACGGTTCTGCGAAACCTGTCCGGAGTGTCAGCTTACCGCACCCCTGACCCATTTTCGCAGTCCGTTGGTACCGTTACCCATTATAGAAGTCCCTTTTGAACGGATAGGGATGGATCTGGTGGGGCCCCTCGTAAAGTCCGCTCGAGGGCACCAACACATCCTAGTGATCGTTGACTATGCCACCCGGTATCCCGAGGCGATACCTCTCAGACATACTGCAGCAAAGCTTATAGCTCGGGAGTTGTTTGCTGTGTTCTGCCGGGTGGGGTTGCCCAAGGAGATCCTTACGGATCAGGGGACCCCGTTCATGTCTAAAGTGACCAAAGAGCTATGCCGGCTACTCCAGATCAAGCAGTTGCGTACGTCTGTGTATCATCCTCAAACGGACGGTTTAGTCGAGCGTTTCAATAAAACCCTGAAAACCATGCTCAAAAGGGTGATTTCAAAAGACGGGAAAGACTGGGATATGATGCTTCCCTATTTGATGTTTGCCATACGAGAGGTGCCACAGGCATCCACGGGGTTTTCGCCTTTTGAATTGTTATACGGGCGACATCCCCGGGGATTGTTGGACCTGGCAAAGGAAACATGGGAGCAAGAGCCCACCCCCCATAAAAGTGTGATTGAACACATTTTGGGTATGCAGAACCGCATAAGCGCGGTCATGCCAATTGTGAAGGAGCACTTACAGGAGGCTCAGGCCGCGCAAAGCGGCCGCTACAATAGACAAGCCACCGTGCGGACCTTTAAACCCGGGGATCGGGTGTTGGTATTAATCCCCACGGCGGAGAGTAAATTCCTGGCTCAGTGGCAAGGCCCCTACGAGATAAAGGAAAGAGTCGGGGTGGTTAACTATAAAGTATTGCAGCCCGGTAGGCGGAAACCTGAACAAATATACCATGTCAACGTATTAAAACCTTGGCAGGAACGGGAAAGCCTGATGGCTGTTTTTTCCCCACCTCCCTCCTCTTCGGGTCGTTCACATCCGGCTCCAGCGACCTCCGGAGAGGACGAACCGGAAGTAAGGATTGGAGAAGCCCTCACCAAGACTCAGAGGCGAGAGGCCAGACGGTTGGTTCAGCAGAACCCCGATGTCTTCTCCGAGCTGCCCGGTAGGACCAGTCTGATACGACATGATATTGTCACCGAGCCCCACCTGAAGGTACGCCTGAAGTCATACCGGGTACCGGAGGCTCGACGACAAGCCATATCGGAGGAAGTAAAGACAATGTTACGCCTGGGGGTCATCGAAAAATCCCGAAGTGAATGGGCTAGTCCGATTGTCCTAATACCAAAACCCGATGGCTCCTTAAGGTTCTGCAATGACTTTAGGAGATTGAACGAAATATCCAAGTTCGATCTCTACCCCATGCCCCGGGTGGATGAGCTGATTGATAGGCTGGGACAGGCGCGATATTTTACCACGCTCGACCTGACCAAGGGGTACTGGCAGGTGCCACTGACGGAGTCCGCCAAGGAGAAAACTGCTTTTGTTACGCCGGAGGGTCTCTTCCACTATGTTGTCTTGCCTTTTGGGTTACATGGCGCTCCGGCCACGTTCCAGAGGTTGATGGACTTAGTGCTGGAACCCCACCAGGCGTATGCATCAGCGTACCTTGATGACATCATTATTTACAGCTCCGATTGGCAGACCCACTTGGAACAGGTACAAGCGGTGGTGGACGCGCTTCGAACAGCTGGATTGACAGCCAATCCCAAGAAATGTGCGTTGGGACTCACGGAAGCCCGCTACTTGGGCTACGTGATAGGCCAAGGAGTGATTAAGCCCCAAATTAACAAGGTTGAGGCGATCCAGAAGTGGCCTAGACCCCTGACCACGAAGCAGGTTAGGGCCTTCCTGGGTATCGTGGGGTACTACAGGAGGTTTGTAAAGGATTTTGCGGGACTATCAGCCCCCTTGACGGACATTCTCAAAGGCAAGAAGTCCGTCATGGTGCGCTGGACTCCGCAGGCCGAGGACTCCTTCCGGGCCCTGAAGGGGGTCCTGTGCGGACAGCCCGTTCTTGTAAACCCTGATTTCCGGAAGGAGTTCATAGTACAGACTGACGCCTCAGAGGTCGGCCTGGGGGCAGTGCTGTCTCAGGTGGTTCAGGGGGAGGAACACCCCGTCACCTTCTTGAGTAGGAAGCTCACCCCTCCCGAGCGGAATTATAGCGTAGTGGAGGAGTGCCTGGCGATCAAGTGGGCCTTGGAGTCCCTACGCTATTACCTGCTGGGACGGCAGTTTCGCTTGGTGACGGATCACTCTCCACTGGTCTGGATGAGGTCCGCCAAGGAACGGAATGCCCGGGTTACCCGGTGGTTTCTTTCTCTGCAGAACTTCCAGTTTACGGTTGAACACCGGGTCGGTAGGTTGCAGGGCAACGCCGATGCCTTGTCCCGCGGCCCGTGTTTGATGGCGGGAGTTCAACCCCGCTCGCTTGAACTGAGGGGGGGGGGGGTATGTGAGACTGTGACCGGGGTTATCTATGACGGCCGGTATGTCTCGCCCCGGTTGTGCTCACTCCATGATAGAAAATAAATCCACTCTAGGGTTAATGCTGTTTCCTTACAGGCTGAAGGAAGGGTTAAATGGAAACAGGAACAAGGGCAGGTGTGCCGGGTGTGAGGGAGTGATCACAACTCCCTGAGTTCTCTGCTGGAGAGGCACATGTATCTTGTTGTGGACTTTTGTTTTGGACATTAAACCGTGTGCTGTGAACCTTAATGCCTGGATCCCGTGTCTTCTGCTGCGCAGCCGACCACGCTACCTCACAAGTGTTACAGTAGGGGGTGGGTGGTGAGTGTACTTTATTATCACCCAAGTGACACCGGTGCTCTAGTTTTTCATGGAAGATGTTTGTATGTATAATGTACGCAGTTTTTGGTGTGGAACACCGTAGGGTTGAAATTGAAAAAAAAAAAGAGAAGTGTTAGTTTCTATTTCATGGGGGCTCGTCCTGTGAATGAAGTTCTGTGAAGTTTTAATTGTAAATGACACACGTATGTTGAAAAAGAGAATTCTCCCAAGGGGGGAGATTAGATGAGAATTGATTTAAGGTACAGGATGTGATATTGAGATGATTTCAAGAGAAGAGGACTGAGATAGGAGCAGCTGTGGGCTCCCGGGAACCATAGACAGTGGCTAGTGACCTGCTTTCACTGCCAGCCAAAGAGATATGGCAGGCCTTAGACACAGAACTGACTCTACACACCCCATACCAGCCACAGAATAGAGGGAAGGTTGGGAGGATGGGGCAGTGTAGAAAGCAAGGGCAGGAGAGTCTTCCCCTTGAATTGTTCAGTGTCAGACACACCCCAGCAGGGACCACTAGGTTGAGACCCTATGAAATCCTGTTTAGAAGTACCCCCAGATACTTCAACTAAGCTTGTTGTTTGTTTAACTAAACATTTGCCTAATATACGTTTTTGAGTTTTCTCCTCCAGATCCAACCAGATCTAGATTTTTCTCTTTTCTTTTTCTCTCTCCTCTTTTCCTATCTTTCTCTCTCTTTCCTCTCTTCTCAATCTCTCTCTCTTCCTCTTTTGTCAATCTTTCTCTCTCTCTTCCTCTCTCTTCTCTCACTCTTTTTTTTTTCGGATGAAGATCCATGCATTCCACAACAAAGAGATGTCGAACCTGAGACCAGGAGATGGCTGTATTCCCTCTTCTACCCGATACTTTGTGCCAGGACAATGATATCTAAGCATGTGGACCAGAAGATGACTGTGCATCCCACTGTTGCAGGCGGAGGAGGGGACGCTGCGCTCACCCACTGCTCGGGTCCGGCTGCTGCTGCTGCTCGGTGGCTCGAGCGATGGGCCGGATCCCGGGGACTCGAGCGGCGTTCCTCGCCCGTGAGTGAAAGGGGGTGGTTTGGTTTAGGGATATTGTCCGTGACGCCACCCACGGTTGTGGTGAGGTTGTGACACCACCGCTGCTCTGGACGGGGAACCCGGGAGCGATGACAGGGAGCAGCTTGGATGTTGTTTTCTCCCCTCCGTGGGTAGGGGGGTTGGTTGTCCCGGGGCCCGGTGAGGGGTAGGGATGGCAGGCGGGTTACGGGGCCTGGTTAGGTGCAGGGTCGCGGGGGCAGCGCGGTGCCGCACGGCACGGTGGTACTCACTCAGCCAGTAATTTACATGGAGTCTCTGGTCAAACAAATGGCTGGATGGACGGGTCCCAGAGGCGGCTGCGGTGTTTCTCCTCCCGGCAGGTTGATGGTGACTGCCTTTCCCTGCACCTATGTAGTGTGTACAGTTCCGATGGGTTCCCACCGGTAACCCGCTTCCCAGCTTGGATGGGTGCTGAAGGAGCCCCTTTTGCCCGCAGGCTCTGGCCCTGGGAACTTTAGCCTTGGTGGTGACTGTGTTTCCCTTCACGGTTTGAGCTGTCGCCTTCTATCGGGACTTGACTGCTGGGAAACCCCGGAGGTTCCCTTCGCTAACGGATTTGACAATTTCAACGGCGACTCCTAGCCTTGTCGGGGTCCGTAAGCCCTGCCGGATGGTGCTGGCTTCTCTTTGTTCACCGGTCCAGTACCGCCGGGCCACCGCCCGTCCACGGTCCTTACGGCTCACTCCAATCGGCCTCTCCTGCAGACGGTCACCACCGTCTGCCAACCTTGGTGTACCGTCCGGGCCACACACCCGGACCGCTTTCTGTCAGCTCCTTTACCACTTCACTCTCCTCTCACTTTCACCTCAAACTCTATCTGACTGACTTCCTTTTCCCGCCTCCAGGACTGTGAACTCCTTGGTGGGCGGGACCAATCGCCTGGCCCACCCCCTGGTGTGGACATCAGCCCCTGGAGGAAGGCAACAAGGATTTTGTGTTTTGGCTTTGGTGTGCCTGACCGGGGTGTGGGGTGTGTTGGTGTTGTTCTGTGACAACCTGGCTTGTCCAGGGCGCCACATTCCCCCTTAGTAAAATGCAGACCGTCCGCGGGCTGCCCGTCCATCACCAGTTTTATTTTCACAAACTGGAAAAGTTAAAATGGTAAAACATATAACAAACATAAGCATACTTTTCACTCTTCCCACATCGGGAGGCACATTACTTTAAACGTTACCAACATTTTTAATAAAAAACGGTTACGGCTTCCGCTCTCTCTCACCCAAACAACCTGGCCCTGATGCTGCCCCTAAGCAAATGGGCAGCACCCCTTGACCCCAGTCCAGCACCAAGTTGCCCGAGAGGGTTCTGTCCCTTTCAGGGGACCCACGTCCATGGGGAACCCCTGAACCCCCCCGGAGGATCGCCACCGGTTACAGTAGTGGCGGGCCTGGGCCATCACTTTCCTCCAGGCCCATCCTCCAAATCAGCCTCTCCGGAGGCGGTCACGGTTTCAAGCCAACATTTTTATTTACATACCACAAGTTCGTGGTTGCCCTGCTAGTTCTCGGGCTTGTCCGTAGCAGTTTCTATACGGTGGGTACAATAGGTCCCTCCGGGGACCAGTTGCCGGCAACGACCGGTTTAATCAATTTGCAAATCAGGTAAACTTCTTCATTAATCATCTTTTCTTATCATTCAGAACTTTTCTAAACAACATTACTGGTGGTCCCAACGGGGAGAACTTTTAGGCGGAGGACCGCCGACTTCACTGCTCATCTACGGTGTCGGCCTGAGGAGGGGGTTGGGTCACGGCTTGGGCCTCCTGACTGCCTCTCAGCCTTGCATCCAGGGCGAACCAACCCCGCTCCCCGCAGTGCCTGGTGTATCGGACCAGGTCCCCCGGCATTAGGTTGCGGCCCGGATGGTCCTCCGGCAGGTGGGCGTGGACGTCTCGTCGGGCAATAAAGATCTCGGCCTCCAGGCCCGGTTCATAGATGAATCCATAGCCCCGACGGACGTCAAACCTCCTCACCTGCCCCTCATAGAACGGGCCCCGGACACGGAAGGTGGCCTGGCGAAGGTTCTCCTTCTCTCGGATCGTACGAACCACCAGCTCCGCCTTCTTTTGCTCCCTCGCAGCGATCTCCTGGCCCAGCGGGGTCTGTCCTCTGTCCCAGTAAGGGGCCATTGCAGGCTCCGGCGCACGGGTCGGGCCCCGCGAGACCTCCTTCACGCTGTCCAGGATTGGCATTCTGGGGGGAAGGTCCCGCGATGTAATGGCCTTGGGTGCTGCCCTGCAGCGGCAACCCAGCGCGGCCTCAGCCGAGGCGTGGGGAATGGGCACAGAGGTCGTCTCCCGCTGGACCTCCTGCACGGAGCGGCCTGTCGGCCCCGGTTCGGGGGAAGCCTCCATGGGTGCCTCCGGTTCGGGCTTTGGCACCTTCCACGGGAGCAGCTCCGATCGGTCACGGGCTCCAGCTGCAGGCCGGTCTGCCTGGGCGGATGGGCGGGGTACCGCTACCGGTGGTGGTGGTAGCGGGCCTAGTGGCGGGGTAGAAGTAGCCAACACGAGTAGCGGGTGAGGTAGCAGGGCGAGCGGGTATGGACCGGGTCCCTCGGCTGCGATGACCGACCCACTAGGGGTACGGAGGCGTGGGCACTTACCCTCCCTTCCAAGACTCCCTCTTCCTCGCGTCTCCGTACGGCTGCCACCACCTCCGCCATGTCGGCCTCCCACTCCTCCAAGAGGAGTTGCATCTTGACCTGCAGCCGCTGTTGGATCTGGGTGGTCCGGACCTCCACCCACGCCGCGGTTCCAGGCGCGGGGGCTACGGTGCTGCGGGACGGCATGTACATCGTTCCGGCGGCCTCTTCCAGGAACAGAAAGATGGCCGCAGGGTCCTGGCGTCCCTGCTTTTATAGCCGCCGGCTACATGCGGCCAGACGCCATCCGTCCCCCTTAGTCTTTTTCCGGCTCCTCCTCTACAGGGGCGGGGTTTAGGCCTTTGTGCCTGCACTGCTCGAGGAGACGCTCGAGCGGGAATTTTTCGCGCCCAAGATGGCGACTTCTCCATATTTTCGGCCGGACACCTCCGGCGGTCACAAGGCGCACCTCTACCAGATGGCAGAGCGGTAAGATCCTGTTCGTGATGCCAAGTTGTCGCGGGCGGAGGAGGGGACGCTGCGCTCACCCACTGCTCGGGTCTGGCTGCTGCTCGGTGGCTCGAGCGATGGGCCGGATCCCGGGGACTCGAACGGCGTTCCTCGCCCGTGAGTGAAAGGGGGTGGTTTGGTTTAGGGATATTGTCCGTGACGCCACCCACGGTTGAGGTTGTGACACCACCGCTGCTCTGGACGGGGATCCCGGGAGCGATGACAGGGAGCAGCTTGGATGTTGTTTTCTCCCCTCCGTGGGTAGGGGGGTTGGTTGTCCCGGGGCTCGGTGAGGGGTAGGGATGGCAGGCGGGTTACGGGGCCTGGTTAGGTGCAGGGTTGCAGGGGCAGCGCGGTGTCGCACGGCATGGTGGTACTCACTCAGCCAGTAATTTACACGGAGTCTCTGGTCAAACAAACGGCTGGATGGACGGGTCCCACAGGCGGCTGCGGTGTTTCTCCTCCCGGCAGGTTGATGATGACTGCCTTTCCCTGCACCTATGTAGTGTGTACGGTTCCGATGGGTTCCCACCGGTAACCCGCTCCCCAGCTTGGATGGGTGCTGAAGGAGCCCCTTTTGCCCGCAGGCTCTGGCCAATGGGAACTTTAGCCTTGGCGGTGACTGTGTTTCCCTTCACGGTTTGAGCTGTCGCCTTCTATTGGGACTTGACTGCTGGGAAACCCCGGAGGTTCCCTTCGCTAACGGATTTGACAATTTCAACGGCGGCTCCTAGCCTTGTCGGGGTCCGTAAGCCCTGCTGGATGGTGCTGGCTTCTCTTTGTTCACCGGTCCGGTACCGCCGGGCCACCGCCCGTCCACGGTCCTTACGGCTCACTCCAATCGGCCTCTCCTGCAGACGGTCACCACCGTCTGCCAACCTTGCTGTACCGTCCGGGCCACACACCCGGACCGCTTTCTGTCAGCTCCTTTACCACTTCACTCTCCTCTCACTTTCACCTCAAACTCTATCTGACTGACTTCCTTTTCCCGCCTCCAGGACTGTGAACTCCTCGGTGGGCGGGACCAACCGCCTGGCCCACCCCCTGGTGTGGACATCAGCCCCTGGAGGAAGGCAACAAGGATTTTGTGTTTTGGCTTTGGTGTGCCTGAATGGGGTGTGGGGTGTGTTGGTGTTGTTCTGTGATGACCTGGCTTGTCCAGGGCACCACACCACCTTTGATGATGTCCCACCATTACCTCCTGAGGACTGAGGAGCATGAGACTCTGAGTGAAACCAACCCTGATAAATATTAGCCAATTAGAGGACTACTGTCATGTTCCCCCTTCCTGAATAACGTGTGCCAGTGGAACATAGCTATGAGGACAGTCTAGAGAATACGGTCAGGATCTGGCTTCCTATGCATAGTCTGTTGGGTGGGGAGACCCATCCAAAAGGGATGGGTTATCTCGTATGTGAGTGAGGTAACCATCGGCATTAGGACAGATCAATAGACTCGGGAAAAGTAAGGAAAGACTTTTTGGCTATCTCCAAAGGGGGGACTGTTAAGGACAAGATTATGAACTATTATGAGTATATAAGAGTTATATGGAGATATCCATAAAGAGCAGGATTTAAGATGGTGTTTGAACTGTACCACACATATATCTCTTGGCATAAGACTCAGACAGACAGAGTCTTGTGACAAGTGAATCATGCTGACATTGCTTAATATAAATGAGGAAGCAAGCACATTACAGTATATTGTATATCACAGAATAAGCTGTTCTATTTTATCCAATAGGAGACGTGTTACGTATTCTTGGCACCTAGCTAATAACTCCGTTTAAATGTTTGTCCAACTTCCGGAATAAATCAGTCTTACTTTCTATTCATATCCGAGTACGTCTCTGGTGTGAGTGAAAGAGAGTGGTATGCATGCAACCACAAGTGACTCATAATTTGGACTGCAGACAGTTTAAGAGGGATGCATGACTAGATTTCATCAAAGTAAATTGATGGCCAACATTAACAAAACGTGTGTACGTGTGGAGCATACATGTTCTCGTATGTTCCACACGAAGACATGTCCACGTTTTCTCTGGCATCACGGGTGTCACACGGTCCCGCATACGGACCACACGGATGTAGTGTGGATGCGGTCCCGTGTGACACGCGCCGGAGAAAACTCACGTGTCAGAAAAAAAAAATAACAAATCTTTACTCACCTGCTCCAACCCTCCTGTCTCTGCCGCTGCTGTCACTTGCTGCCGACCGCCGCTCATTGTGCTCATTTAATATTCACTTCACTGCGGCCGGCAGCAGCAGCGGGGAGTCGGCAGGGCTGGAGACTGACGTTCAGCACCACGGACAGTGACGCCAGGGACAGGTGAGTTGAAAATTCTCATTCTCCGTGTGTTATCCCTGATAACACACGGAGAACACACGTAGAGACATACACAGAGCACACCGAGGGGAAAACGCACCTTTGACACATTCGTGAAACACGTGCGTGATTTTCACGGACATGTGAAGGGGGCCTAATACATATCAAAATGCACAGAAGAAAGCCCAGGTGTGAGCAGGAGGGAGGAATCACAGGATGGCAGGTCACAAAATCACAACAGGGGGTGAATTAGTAGGTGGAAGCTGATATGAATATTTGGACTGCTTCACAGCAAGAGAGGTAGACCCCTAAGATGGAGCAGATGTAGTAGACAGTTGTGAACTAGGGTCAAAGAGGTAGAAGGATATCTGGAATATTACAGCAGAGAAACATACCTGTGGATGAAACATATGGATTTTCGGATCAAGAGAGGTGGCAGCATTGAAAATAAAAATACACATATTTGGTATTGCCGCATTCAGAAATGCCTTATCTATCAAAATAAAAATCAATTAATCTGATCAGTAAACGGCGTAGCGAGAAAGAAAATGAGCGCCAGAATTACATTTTTTTGGTTTCTGTAGCATTGCAATAAAAAACATTGTATCTACCTATACGTGGTATGACTAAAAATGTCAGCTCAAGACACTAAAAATAAGCCATCACAGAGCCCCAGATCTCGAAAAATTAGAACGCTACGGGTCTGAGGAAATAGCAACAAAAGAGCATTTTTTTTTTTTTTTTACAAACCTCTTAATTTTTTTCACCATTTAGATAAAAGAAAAACTATACATGTTGGTATCTAAGAACTCGAACTGACCTTGGGAATTATAATGTCAGTTTTACCATTTAGGCTATGTGCCCACGGGAGATTAAACCTGTGGATTTATCTGCGGAAAATCCATGGATTTTCTGGATTTTCCAGATAAATCCGCAGATTTCAGCATGTACAGACACTCCCCATGTTATCCTATGGGACACGGGGAGTGCTGTATCCATGCTGCAGATACGTGCGGCTGCGGAACATGCTGCAGATGTCCCGCAGCTGCATGTAATTTCATGTCAATTATTTCTGCAGAATTACCTAGAAATCCGGGCCCTCCACTATGGAGATAGAGGCTGGGACTTCCGCAGGTAAATCGCACGAATGCCCGCAGGTTTTCCGCAGCTATTTCGCTGTACTACCACAGCTAAAAATAGCTGTGGATTCTGGCGAGCAGCTGCGGGAAACCTGCGGATGTACCTGCAGATCTATCTGCAGGAACAAGTGTGACGCCCTGCTAAAACCAGGTTGTCACAGAGACTGCACAAATCTTCCAGGTGCAGGACTCCATCCTCCTTGGCATACCAACACAAACCCACACCCAGGTACACAACATCAGCCAGCAAAGCCTAATTACCCCCCATGACAGTAGGGACACACCAGTGGGCGGGGCCAAGCGGATGGTGACGCCGACCTACGGGTTCTGAGGTGTATTGGGAGGGAACAAGACAGTCTAAGAGAGGAGTTGAAGTGGAAGTGAGTGTGGAGACACAGAGAGTCTGGGTCAGACAGTAAAGCAGTGTGGAGTGACAGGGTAGTCAGGGGTTGGAGCCTCTGGACTACCGGACGAGGACTAGGTGGCAGTCAGCAGACAGGGCCACAGGTGACGGAGATCCGATCGCCGGAAACCTTAAGTGGACCGGGGCAAGGTTGTAGCCCGCCGGTGCCGACAGCAGGAATCCGGTCCGGAGGTCATGCACAAGCTTCCACGTCTTGTCCCCCCAGTAAGCCCAGAGAGCGAGACGGAAGCCCAACGAGGGAGATAGGGCTCCGCAATTGCCTGCTAAGATCCCACGGGTCAGTTCTCGCGGGCGACAGCTCCCAACACACAGAATCACCGGGAGTGGACTTCCCCGTTCCAACTGGAGTAGTCAAATTAAGGACACAAACATTCAGCGCAGGAGGAAGGGACCCCTGTTTGCTGAACCAGGGTGTGGGACCCGAATACACCCGCCGGAGGTCACCGGTCACTGGCAATTTGGTTTACCATTCGGACTCTGTGTGAATTCCTATGAAACTGTGAGTACACCGATACCACCCTGTCCAGCCCTGCAGAATACGCTCCGCAGCATCCTTCCCCATACACCTGGGCCCCGGGACAACACCTCCTCTACCCGTGGAGGGGATACCATCCTGCTGCCCCACTCCATTAGCCCCGGGCGTGCAATACCAAGGCAGCGGCGGTGTCACCAACCATCACCGCAACCCACGGGGGGCGTCACTGACAAACTCTCTCCCCTGTAAATATTCCCTTTTTCTTTTATTGTTGTGGGCAACGGGCCACTGCACAAGCCCCGGATCCGGCTGCCAGTCGAGCCCCAGCCACGATCCCGGATCCAAGCGCCTCGAGTGGCCCCTTGACATGGTCTGCGCCCCCGCCCACGACACACACTCCCGTGGGCACATAGCCTTATTGAACATGGTAAATAAAAAACCCAAAAAACAATTGTGCAATTGCAATTTTTTTTTTCAATTTCATCGCACATGGAGTTTTTCCCGTTTTCCAGTACAATATGTGGCAGAATGAATGGTATGATTGAAAAGTTCAACTCGTCCTGCCAAAAACAAAACCTCAAATGGCTATATTGATGGAAAAATAGAAAAAGTTATGGCTCTCGAAAGAAGGGGAGGAAAAAATGAAAAACGGAAAATTGCCAAGTGGGGAAGGGGTTAATCGCAGATGGTGAAAGCGGATCAGTGGCAATGTCAAAGTGTTCGCTGTCCTCTATTTAAGAGTCTGCAAGCTCAGCATTAGGATTTTGTGATTTTCAATGTATGCAAATCTGATTCTCTATTGGTATCTGGGAAAATCTTGGCTTGTCCCTGACCATATTCTTCAGTCTTTTCCCTGCTGTCACTTTGCATATTTCACCAGATTTTCCATTTCCTGATTTTGTAGTGTGAACTGCTGTTTTCTGACTGACTCGGCAGCTGTTGCTCATGGACACTGCACTGTAGGTCTGTACTCCATCCTTGGCATCCCAGAGGTTCCACTATGCAAGCAGGCCTCATATTATATATTCTCCACCTCACTTCCACAGTCTGCATATATAATTAATCTTTTGCCTCCATCCATCACTTTACACCCATCACCATGTTCAGACTGACGGCCTGGCACAAAACAATACAACAAAATAGTCAAAACTGACCTGGGATGGTTCATTTTCTCTCAATTCACGGATAAAATCTGTCTTCAGTGCACACATATTTTAACATTACTGTTAGTGCTGAGTTAAGGCTACTTTACACGCTGCGATATCGGTCCCGATTTTGCTAGTGTGGGTACCCACCCCCATCTGTTGTGCGACACGGGCAAATCGCTGCCCGTGCCGCACAACATCGCGCAGACCCGTCACACATACTTACCTGCCTGGTGACGTCGCTGAGACCGGCGAAACACCTCCTTTCTAAGGGGGCGGTCCGTGCGGCGTCACAGCGACGTCACTGAGCGGCCACCCAATAGAAGCGGAGGGGCGGAGATGAGTGGCCGGAACATCCCGCCCATCTCCTTCCTTCCTCATAGCGGCCGTGAGGCAGGTAAGGAGAGGTTCCTCGTTCCTGCGTCGTCACACATAGCGATGTGTGCTGTCGCAGGAGCGACGAACTACATCGTTACTGCTGCAGTAACGATAATCGAGAATAGACCCCCATGTCACCGATGAGCGATTTTGCATGTTTTTGCAACGATGCAAAATCGCTCATCAGTGTCACACGCAGCAACATCGCTAATGCGGCCGGATGTGCGTCACAAATTCCGTGACCTCAACGACTCTGCATTAGCGATGTCGCAGCGTGTAAAGCCCCCTTTAGGCTAAGTTCACATTTCCGTTAAAATGTATCAGTCTTAATCCGCTGCTATGGTAAACAACGGAATCTGTTTAGCAGATTCCGTTGTGTCCCATAGACTTGCATTAGTGGCGGATTGCGACTGATGACCCTACGTTGCGTCCGCTGCGTCGTGGTCTGTCGTTTTTTGACTGACCGCCGGGCGGGAGCAGCGCAGAATGCAACATTTTTCTGGCCGTCAAAAATGACGCACCACGCAGGAATCCATCGCCATCCGTCACGCTTGTAATGCATGTCTATGGTGCTGGATTCCGTCGAAATCCGTCATGCCCAGGAAGTTTCTAAATTTCTAAAGGTATATAAAGAAGGTGTTATCAACAATCAGACAATGCTACCTGACCCCAGCAAGAACAAACCAGCCAGAGCAGACCCAGAGAAGACCCAGAGCAGACCTTCAAGACACCAGCTATATCCAAGGAGGAACAGCCATTGCCAGGGTGAGGTGTTTCTGCAATCTGTTGGCCCACATTTTTTTTTTTTTATAAATTTTTATTTTTTTATTTGGTTTGTTTTTGTTTGTTTTCTTTTTCATTTTATTGTTTTATTTGTGTTTTATTTTGTAGTTTTTATTTTCATTTGATGTTTTGTTTTTTTTTATTTCGGTTTATATTTTATTTTTTTTCCTTTTTGTATTTGATGGGTTTTTTTTGTATTTTTTATCTTTTTGTATTTGAGGTTTTTTTATTTGAGGTTTTATTCATTTTTCTTTTTGTGGTTTAGATTTTTTTTACTTTTTTGTATGTTTATTTAGTATTTTTATTTGGTATTTTTTGTGGTTACATTTTTTTTTTTAATTTTTTTTTTGCATTCTTCTGTATTTATTTGTACTGTCAATTTCTTCAATAAAGAGCTTATGCTCCTTTGTTTATTTTTTTGAGAAAAATCGCAAAAAAAGAGAAAAAAAACAAAAATAAAAATATGCACAATCTGTTCATTTTGCCTAATTTTGCGCCTGTTTAGTGTTTTTATATGGTTTAAAATTTTGGTTTTCAAAGATATTTTTTGGGTTGGATTTATCCGCAATGGTCACAAGAAAACGTTAATGCACTTTGTTGCATAGGGATCTATATTTTTACGGTTAAACGTGAAAACATGTGTGTGTGGGTAGTTTTAATGGTGTTTGATGAGGTTTTAAAAATAGAATTGCAGAGGGAGGGAAATTTTGGAAAAAGGTATTGTGCTGTGAGGTTATAGATTTCATCAGTTTATGGGATTGGTGAATTGGGTTATTAATGGTATTATTGTGGGTGGGGATAGTGAGGTATTCTTTTATGGTGGGTATATTAAAAAGCATCTATGTTTGCAGGCCAATGTACCGGTGATTAGCAACCGGTTTAATAATAATTTTTTTCATTGATAGCGCTATTAATTCCACAGCGCTTTTACATCTATTTGCAACACTGTCCCCATTGGGGCTCACAATCTAGAGTAGAGTCCCTATCTGTATGTCTTTGGAGTGTGGGAGGTAACTGTAGAACCCAGAGGAAACCCATGCAAACACAGGGAGAACATACAAACTCCTTGCAGATGTTGTCCTTGGTGGGATTTGAACCCATAACCCCAGCACTGCATGCATGCTGTGCTAACCACTGAGCCACCATGCCGCCCGGTTTGTTTTACTAACGTCTTTTTTGTCTCTCCGTAGAAGTTTGATCGGTGGTTGACAACTTGTCAAGTGCTTCACCAAGCGAGTTTTTGAACGGTTCAGCAACTTTTCCATTGGTGCACCAACACTTTGACAACACATGTAAGTATGTATGTTTGCAGGCCAATGTACCGGTGATTAGCAACCGGTGTTTTACTAACTTTTTTTTTTTTTTTTTACATTTTTATAGCTGTTATTTATTCATGTCTTCTTCTGGGAGCCCCCCTTCAAGGCAACAGCGATTGGAGGTAATTATTATCAACCGATTGACTTTGTAATCTGAGATAAAATCTAACAAAAAATGTTTTAACTTGAATATAGGAAGAGCAGGAGGAAGCTGAAGCACAGGGGAGCCCAGAAGAAGGCGAACGGGGTAGCGAGATGTCTGTTGAAGGCTCGCAACATGTAAGTATATTCATATAACTTATATCACAAACATTACACCACAAAATAAAAATGTTGTTGGTGCTAATGTTTTAATTCTATTTTTAGGTGCAGAGTGGTGCCCGTCCTAGATTACCTCCCAGCGATGCCCGGGGTCGTGTGCACGGCGGTGGTTGACAGCGTGTGCGTTTGTGTTTTTTAATAAACTTGTTATTAGGAGTTCTTCAACTTTATTCTGAAAGGATGTATCACATTAATGGTTTTAATGTTCAATATGTTTCTGATTACACAGGGTTCACAGCGGCGGCAGGACGGGGATTCAGATGAGGAGGAATCGGGACTTGATGTCGACCTCCTCATCGACCTCGTCCATGAAAGGCAGCCGTTGTGATCCATGCAAGACCACCGCCATGCTGATGCAGTTGTCACACGATGGCTCTGGGACCAAATCGTTGTAATCATGATTGATAGATGGGAGGCACTCGACAAAAGGGCCCAAAACAGAGCACGTAAGTATAGATAATTCATTGAATGTACTTGTCGGCTTTACCCTGTAATTCGCTGAACCTTGTGTATTATCTATTTTCAGGTACAAGGCTGATCACCCGGTGGCGGTCCCTACGCGATCGATTCAGGAGGGAGTTAAATCTGGAAATGCAGGCTCCTAGTGGTTCGGGAAACGCAAGGGCTCTAAGTACAAGTATGCCGGAGCCCTTGCGTTCCTGCGATCGTCCATGATTGCTAGAAGGTAATTGCACTAACTTTGAGTTCATTTGTAAAGTATTTGTGCTTGCTCTTTTTGGACAACAGAATGCTGATTAAAAATTTAAATTAATTTTAATTTTGTTTACTCCCACAGAACATTCAGTAGCACGATGGAGCCTGCAGCAGTCCAGCCCCCCTCCTGGAACGATGACAGAAGAGACCGTCACCGGTTCCCCCTCCAACAGTCCCTGTGATCCCTCCCTTCCTTCCACCTCGACTTCTGATCCCTCCATCCCTTCCACCTCGACTTCTGATGGGTCCCAACCTTCCGCCTTGACTTCTTCTACATCTTTACCTTCCATCCCATCTTTCCCAGCAGCTTACTGGCAGACCTCAGTGCATGCAGCTGCTGCTCAGCAGCGAGTAGGTGTTCCCTTAACCAACCCCTTGGACACTTCTGACACTCGAACAACTTTTGGTTCGGTGCGACAGCGACCAAGGGGACAGGATAGGGGCAGCTCCGAAATCTTGACTCTGAATGCATCCATCCATAGCTTAATGAAGGTATTATCAGAGCAAATGATTGCTAGCTTCAACCTGATAAGCCATAGCTTACAGGAGTTCTCCAGCAAGATGTATCTGATGCGTTCAGAGTTAAGACCCACTCAACACTATTTCCAATCCATAGTCTGACAGCTGGAAAGCCTAACCTCTGACCATCAACTGTATGTGATGCAGGCCTGCCAGGAAGCTCTTTGCAAAGTGCGTTCCCTTTCTTCTGTTAATTTCCCCACTACCTCAGCCTCCAGCCCCTACTCTGCCACCTCAACCAGCAGCCCCTACTCAACCACCTCAACCAGCAGCCCCTACTCTACCACCTCAACCAGCAGCCCCTCCGCCACCACCTCACCCAGCCTCCATTACTCAACCACCTTAGCCAGCAGCCCCTCCTCAGCAAACAACTGCACAGTTTCAGCCCTCTGGCCATTACCCTTCACTTGTCCAGTACCATTCAGCAATCCCAACTGCATCCATCATCCACACTCTATTCAAACTTATGTTCCTTCTCCATCCCCACTTTCTAGCCCACAAATGTCTGCCCCAACTACATCCCCATCCTCAATGTACGCTCCACCAACACCGCATTTCCCGTACCATCATTCTGTGTCTGTTTCCCTCTTACTACAAAATCCACCATATTCCAGCCCTCAGCCTTCTCCCAGCCCTCATCAATATTCTGTCTCTCAAAACCCTTTTCTTCCAAACACTTCTCTTACCTTTGCCACACCTTCCCATTCTGTATTACCCTCTGCCCAACCTTCCCCTTCCCTGTCCTCTCTACATACTCCATCTGTTGAAGGGGGCAGCCCTGCGAGCCTCTCCAGCGTTATCTCCACCCCACGAACTTATGAGAATTTATAAAAATTTTTGGAAAATGTTAAGTTTCAAATAAATCATGTGTTATTAAAATTTACTTTTGTGTCTGTTTTTTTTATATAAAGTCACAAATTTTTCAAATACATTTTAATTTAAAATTTAAAAGTGTTTTCCAAAATCAAGTGTACAATAAAAATAAAAGAATACATTACAAACACATAAGGTCAAAAACAATTTGCCAGATTAGTCAATATTATAGTAATTTAGCAAAAAATATGTAAACTTAAAACATTAACTGTGAAAGCTGGTTGAAATAATATAAATTAAAATTACAAAGTATCACACCATTTGATCCTGCCAGTCCAGTCTGCCAACTGGAGAAACAAAGTAAGTGGCGAACTGTTCACGGAATTGCAAAACATCTCGACTGCTTCGAAAGGTGATGTTTGTGTACTCTGGCAATGGATTAGAAACTTGTTCCTCAGTAGCAATGTCACTGTTTGATAAAAGATAATTATGTAAAACCACACACGCTTTCACTACATGGTCAACATTATCAACTTTCAAATTTATTGCACTTGTCAAAACTCGCCATTTCGATGTTAGTATGCCAAAAGTATGCCAAAAGTTAGTATGCGCATTCAACCATGCGGCGAGCTCGACTTAACCGATAATTGAATATTTTCCTGGTGTGTGTTAGAGCCCGGCTGGAAAACGGTTTCATCAAATGTTTGTCTAGTTGGAATGCCTCATCTCCCACACAAACGAAAGGCATCGGTGGTCCATCAGTGTTTTGAAGTGGTGTTGCTGCAGGGAATGAGAAACTGTCTCCGTACAAATTCCGTCCCATTGCTGATAGGTTGAAAACCTGAGAGTCATTAGTTTTGCCATAAGCTCTTATATCAACAGCTATAAACGTATACTCTGCGTCAGCTATAGCCATCAACACAATTGAAAAGCACTTTTTGTAATTAAAGTATTCGGAGCCAGAGCGAGGCGGCTTGATGATCCTAATATGCTTGCCATCTACAGCCCCGCAACAGCTTGGGAACTGACATATTTCCTGAAATTTGGATGCAACTGCCAACCAATCTTGTTCTGTGGGATATATTCGGAATGCAGACTATCCCACAATGCTTGGCATGTCGTTATCACTATTCCAGCAATTGTTGATTTTCCAATACGGAATTGGAAGTGCAGAGATGAAAAAGACTCCCCTGTTGCCTAAAAGCTGAAAAAAAAAAAGAAAAAAAATCAACAATCACCAACAAGACAGGCAATAAATTTCATTACTGTATGGGTAGAACAGAAGCTACAATACAATTGGCTTACCGGATTGTTATCATTAGCCGCTCTGCTGAAGGGATTGCCATGCGGCAAAATGTATCCATGCGTCGTATCAATGGGTCCACCTTCTCAACCAAAACGTCAAACATTTGGCCAGACATCCGTACGTAACTGTGGAATTTTTCTGGGTGGCTTCTCAGTTCCAAACACAGGGTGTTATAAACCCCAAGGGACATCCTCACTGAGTTGATCGGGTGGATCCAAAAACGCCGACGCAAACGATGGCGTTTATGCTGCTCCTCTGCAACCCTATATGCCAACATGTTGGCTTGATGAGAGTATTCCATGAAAGCCAACCTAATTTTAGAAGTAACTGCATCCATCTTGATTCTTCTTCTCCAACCTGTAGATGAGCTGTGCAAACACATTTATATACATCTCCAAAAGTTCAGCCACTCCCTTTGGGCTGTACAAAAAGAAGAGAAAAAACAAAACAAAAAAAAAAAAACAAAAGCAAAAAAAAACGGATTACGATGGATCCGTTTAAAACGGACGCTTAACGGACGCATAACGGATGTAATGGATGCAACGGATTCGTTTTTTCACAGGATTCCTGTGAAAGGATTCCTGTGAAAAACACATCTGTTGCGTCAGTTGACATCTAAAACGGATCCGTTGCTGACGGACCTGACGGATTTAAAACAACGGAAATGTGAACTTAGCCTTAAGTGTTGAGAAAAGTTGAGGACTGCAAGTGCACAGATATCCCCACCAGTGCACTTGCAAGTCTAATTTACATATGAATAAAACATGTATTTCTGCCCAAAATCTTTGAAAAGCTTTTCGGGCTGACAATGCACTGACATAAATCAGTTCTATTACTTACTCATCTATTAGAAATGTCTTCACTGATGTTTAATGGTGATCGAACTGAATGTGTACAACCCTATAATTATCCAGTGAATTAAGTCAATAGATTCCCATTAGACTTTGAGAACTTGAACCTACAAACGTTATTGCAAAACTTTTAACAAAAGATAATTGCATGGAAAAAAATATTTGTATCTGTATTGGGAAGGCTGAACCTCATAACAATATTTCTAATGCCACAGTTACTGCACATAGAACATAATGCACCTATTTGGCTCCCGCTTAATCGTTCTCATGATATATGTATTTCAGAGATCTGACTTGACAGAGGTCACCGGAGACTCAAACTAGAAGTCTTACAAAGGGCTCAGGATCATAAAAAGATCATGAAATGAAAGCGTTGGAAGGGACCTTAAAGTCATCGGGTCCAACCCCCTGTGAGTGCAGGTTTTCTAAAATCATTCCAGCTATATGTTTATCCAGCTTCCGCTTGAAGATTTCCATTGATGGAGAGCTCACTCTCACTACCTCCTGTGGTAGCCTGTTCCACTCTCTGACTTTCCTCACTGTCAGAAAGTTTTTCCTAATGTCTAATCAGTATCTCCTTCCTTTTAGTTTCATCCCATTGCTTTTTGTACTAATGAGAATAGTGTAGTTCCCTCTGTACTGTGACTACCTTTCAGATATTTGTAGACCGCTATTAAGTCTCCTCTCAGCCTTCTCTTTTGCAAACTAAACATTCAGAGTAAAGGGTACTTTACACGCTGCAATATCGGTACCGATATCGCTAGCGAGCGTACTCTCCCCTGTCGGTTGTGCGTCACAGGCAAATCACTGCCCGTGGAGCACAACATCGTTTACACCCGTCACACAGACTTACCTTCCCTGCGACGTCGCTGTGGCCGGCAAACCGCCTCTATTCTAAGGGGGCAGTACGTGCGGCGTCACAGCGATGTCACACGGCAGCCGTCCAATAGAAGCGGAGGGGCGGAAATGAGCGGGACAAACACCCCCCCCACCTCCTTCCTTCCTCATTGCGGCCAGCCGCAGGTACGAGGTTGTTGCTCGTTCCTGCGGTGTCACACATAGTGATGTGTGCTGCCGGAGGTACGACAAACAACCTCGCTACTGAATAGGCAACGACGTCTCACATACCAATGATTTTTGCCTCTTTTACGATCGTTTAAGGTCGCTCATACATGTTACACGTTGCTAACAACACCGGATGTGCGTCACAAACACCGTGACCCCGACGATATATCGTTAGCGATGTTGCAGCGTGTAAATGGCCCTTAAAGAGGAATAATTACCTCTCTTGATATAGATTCAATGCTTGTCTTCATACATCCCAGAATTTTGTTAGCCTTTTTAGGCACTGTTAGCTCATGTTGAATCTGGGATCTACTATTGTTAAGGAGAAATTCCACAGTTTCTTAAAATCTCCTTCTTCTTAACAGTGAATGTCTGATGTAATCTCAAATTGAAGGTCACTGAGCGCTGGCAGAGAAATTCAGACCACACAAAACTTGTATAAATTCCTTCTCAGTGAAGGTGCACATGTGACGTGCTTTATTATTACAAGCCTTTTTATAAAACAATAATGGGTTAATATTTTTGCAAAATTCCTAAGTATGCCATTGGTTATATTAAAAGCATATGGAGAAAGCATGTAATATTTATTCATATTTGGAATTTCCTCTCTAGCCATAGCTCACAAAGTCCTTATCACATAGCCCACTTGGGACAGATCCAAACTTCAAATCAAAACAAATCTTTATTTTTATATAGCGCTAACATATTCTGCAGCGGTTTACATACATCAGGAACACTATCCCCATTGGGGCTCACAATCTAAAGTCCCTATCTGTTTGTTTTTGGAGTGTGGGAGGAACCCGGAGGAAACCCACGCAAACATGGGGAGAACATACAAACTCCTTGCAGATGGTGCCCTTGGTGGGATTTGAACCCAGGACCCCAGCGCTGCAAGACTGCAGTGCTAACCACTGAGCCATCGTGCCACCCAAACTTACTCAGACGCAGGCAGTTATCATTATCAATATTTTCATTCTGTTCCCTTGTGTTAGACATCTTCGGCTGACTCCATCTTGTTATATTCATATACAAAAGAAAGCTTGGTTATACAAAACATATAGAAAAATATATATTGTATTCTCACAGTAGAAAAGCACATAGAAAAATATATTGTATTCTCACAGTCCTCCCTAAAATATTTTTCTATTTGATTCCTTAAGTCTATCCTTGAGTTTAGTTTCCCGTGTGCTTTAGTTTTATGACTGCCATGGCCGTTGGTAGTTTGAGAGCTGTGTTTAATGCTTCAATAGCTTCAGAGTTCTTTATGGGTGCTCCACTGGCTGTTTTGTAGCCTCGTAGTGCCCACAGAGACACGTATCTGGAGTCTGTGTAGATATTGGACGTCTTTCCTTCTGCCAGTTCGCAGATTTAGTGAGAGCCGTAAGTTGGCTTCCTGTGCTGACTTGTGTGGAGGCAATGGTTCTGCAATAATGATATCTGGAGGCGCCATCCATGTAGCGTGAGCTGTCCGTAAAGAAGGTCACATCAGCATCTGGCAATGGTGTCTCTGTAACTGTGGGCAGGTGGGAGAACTCAGATTGCATAAGTTCAAGGCAATAATGTTCCTGGGTGTCTGAGTCTTCATAGTCAATGTCCATATGCCTGGAGAGGATATTCCATATAAAAAAGTATTTACTAGTATGTAATAGCCTTGAAATCATCTGGGGCAAAGATAGTGGTCATGGTGACCTAGGATAATATCTTCGGTTTTCTTTTTTTCTTTTCTTTTTCTTCAACATGGCTGCTACATGTTCTGGAGGAATGTAGTAACTTCCATCAGCTGCAAGTAATGGATATAGGGGAACACGGCTGGGACTTGGGTGTACCAAGATGGCCATCTGGGGAGGAGCTTGCCACATGGATAACTGCATCACTGAGTGGAGGCAGGGTGACATCAGAGGGGGTGGAGGGTGTGGAAATACAGTGGGGGTGGGATTTAAAGTTTTGGAAGGCATTTTGTGCTCGTCTAGGGATTGATCTTTCATTATCGTCCGCCTTTTACCCTCAGTCCAATGGGCATACTGAATTGGACAATGAATATCTTCACACATATTTAAGGTGTTTTGTTTCTGAAAATCAAGAGGTTTGGGTTTCTTAATTACCTGTTGCGGAGTTTGCATTAAATAACCATCATGAATCTACAGGTAAGTCCTGTTTTTCGGGGAATATGGGTCTCATCCTCAATTTTGCATCTTTAATGGAAATTATCTTCATCCATTTCTGCAGTGTGGCGAAGGGTTCTGAATAACTTGAAGGTGATCCCAAATACGAAGATATGGCTGATCATAAGGGTAAGGATGGTTCAGACCTGTGTGTTGATGATTTGGTGTGGTTGTCTACCAAGAACATTAGGGTAAAGGTCCCTTCTTGGAAGCTGGGACCCAGGTTCGTTGGTTCATAGAAGATAGTCGCCGTTCTCAATCCGGTAACTTTTCGACTTGCATTGACGCCTTCATTCAAGATTCATAATGTGTTTCATTGTTCTCTCCTCAAAAAACACGTTGCTTCCTCTGAACCAGCTCCGTTACCTCCTCCTCCTCCGATTGTTGTGGATGGAAATCTGGAATTTCAGATAGCAAGATCATTGATTCCTTCTTGGTACGCCGGTCACTTCAACACTTGGTACATTGGAAGGGTTACGGTCCAGAGGATAGAATGTGGGTATCAGCATCTGATGTCCATGCCACCAGGCTGGTCAGGTATTTTCATTCCGCACATTCAGACAGACCTGCTCCTGAGGGTCCAGAGTCCCCTCTTAGGAGAGGAATTACTGTCATGGGGGCTAAAAAGACGGAGATTGTTCCCTGCTATTTCTGCTGTCAGGAGATCAGAGTGCAGGGCTTCATACACACTTGTTCAGGTTAATACTGCTGGCTGTGCATATTATCCTTTATTCAGTGCTGCTAGAGTTAAGTAGAACCTCTGGTCTACTGAAACTGAGTGTAAGCAATAATAAGCTGTTTTCTATTGCTAATCAGCTTTGCTATAAAGGCTTCTCTCCTAGTCCAGGTAAACTGCTGGTGATAGTTTGTGCTATTATAACGCCCCAGTGTTAGTCAGGCTGCTCGGATCCAGGATCGTGGCTCGAGGGAGTCTGGACCCGGCTTAGCGGACACTTTGATCCATATAAAGGGGGTATTTACAGGGGATAAGTTTGTGACGCCACCTGTGGGTTGCGGTAATGGGAATACTGCCGCTGGTGTAAGGGGTACCAGGGCAGATGGCGTTAAGCAGCCAGATGTGCTGATGCCCTCAGTCTCTGAGCTCTCTGGAAAGGTCCCTGAAGGTCCCCTTCCTCTGCAGATAAAATGTCAGGACGTTGAATCGGTCCTGACCTAGGGTCCTGTACCCTATCGTGCTCGGTACCGGTCAGTTCTTTTGGGCTTTCTGGTGCCGACATTCCTCCAAGACTATGTCCGTCACCTTTATCCAATGTCACTGCTACCGATCCCCGACTCCTCTGGTCCCGGACCACTGTCTGCAACCCAACCTCGGTCCTTCTAGCTCCCCGGGAGCTAACACTCCCCAGCTCCTCTCTCTTTGAGTACTCTCAGTAGATTTCCCTTTGTTCCTCCTACCAGTCTGCCTGACCCTTAGGTGGATGGCCCTGTTCCAGCTAGAACAACCCACTGGTGTGTCTGACAGGTCATGATGTGAGGTGTTGATTGGGATTTGGGGTGCTGATGGAGGTGACACCGATTTCTGGGAACTTGGAACCATGGAGGATAGGTCCTGCACCCTGAGAGGATACAGTTCCCTGTAGCACCCTGATGTATTCAGGGGCGCTACACTATTCTTGCCTCTAGAGGGAACCTGTGAGCTGAAGACCAGGAAGCCATTCAGAGAACGTTTGTTGTGTGAAAGCTGTGTTGTTTCCTTTCCTTAGTACTCTTTGCTTTTTCCCCTCTGGTCCATTTTTCATTAGTACCTCTTGTTGTTTTGAGTGCTTTGAATGATTGCTGTTTATTTTTCTTCCCCTGTCTGTCTTATCCTCTCTGTGTCTTTAACCAAGAGCGGGGCTAGCGTTCCCGCTGCCTTACGCACAATACAAGGAAAGACAGGGATAGGCAGAAAGAACCTGTATAGGGACGTTAGGGAGTGCAGGGGCAAGTCTCAGGTGAGTTTAGGAGGTGATCCTGCTCCCCTTTCCCTAGCGCAAGTGTCCACCATTGTAACATGTACCCTGTGTTGCAGCACTTGCAGGGAGTTCCCGTGTATCTGGTGGAACCCCAGTAGTCACTGTGTGACATTATGAGGACCTAATCTGATCTATATGTCCTAGTATAAAGAACTATGAAGATAGCGCTATTCTTCTGTATAAAATGTGATGTTGCTGTATCCCATGATATTTCTGTACAAGGGTCTCTGTATAGATAATTGTCCACCAGCAGTTTGGATTGGGAAAATGGAAAAAGGGGATTACTTAACCTGAAAGACCCTGGACCGAGTATGGTGGAATGTTCTTCAGATACTCCCTTAGAACATGCAGAGCCTCTGTGCAGATCTCGATAGCTTCTTCTCTTGCTCAGTAAGGTGTACTTTACACGCTGCGACATCGCTGCCGATATATCGCCAGAGTCACGTCGTTAGTGACGCACATCCGGCGCCGGGAGCGACATCACAGCGTGTAAATCAAATGAGCGACAATCAACAAGCGCAAAAACGTGAAAAATCGTTGCTCGTTGACACGTCGTTAATTTCCATAATATCGGTGCTGCTGCAGGTACGATGTTGTTTGTCGTTCCTGCGGCAGCACACATCGCTATGTGTGAAGCCGCTGGAATGACAAACATCTCCTTACCTGCGTCCACCGGAAAAGGAGGATGGAAGGAGGTGGGCGGCATGTTCCGGCCGCTCATCTCGGCCCCTCCTTTTCTATTGGGCGGCGGATTCAGTGACGCTGCTGTGACACTGAACGAACCGTCCCCTTAGAAAGGAGGCGGTTCGCCGGTCACAGCGACGTCGCAGGGAAGGTATCTGCGTGTGATGCTGCCGTAGCGATAATGTTTGCTACGGCAGCGATCACCACAAACGTGCGACGAGGGCGGGTGCAATCGCGCTGGATATCACTAGAAAATGCTAGCGATGTCGCAGCGTGTAAAGTACCCCTAAGAGTAGGAGGAGAGAAGGCAGTTCTCTCAGTGTTCGGGAAGGAAACAGTCTCCGCATTCTTTATTGTTAAAGGAAGCAGTCTCCAGACTGTATGGCTGTGTGCACACTGCATTTTTATTGCATTTTTAAGTGCAGATTAGTCACAAAGCCTGAGTGGATTCCTGATTCCAGCAAAGTCTATGAGAATCCTGAAATCTAATGCACACATTGAGTATTTTTTCCTTGCAGATTTGGTGCAGCTTTAAATTTACAACATGTCAATTCTAGCTGCAGATTTCATCCAATCTAATGAATGGGAAAAATCTGCACTAAAAAGTGAGGCAAAAATCCACTGAAAATGTGGAATAAACCGCACGTTTTTCTTGCTGAGTTTTTCCTGCCAAGACATGCAGTAATGGTGCAGAAATTTCTGCACAAAATACTAAATGTGTACAGATACTCTAAGAGGCACTCACTTATTAGCAATTGTTTCTTGTTCAAAGTGTGTCTTATAGTCCACAAACTTTAGGCAGTACTGAAAAAAAATTGCTTTTCTCATTTAATTATACATTAGTCTTAATTGTTTTTTTGTACAATTTGTCAATAAAATATATAAATTCTCCCCGTGTGAGTTATTTTTGATGGTAAAAAAAATATGATTTTTCAATAATTCAGATTTCAAAATCTAAGAATGAGTATGGCTTCTCCCCTATGTGAACTCTCTGGTGTATAATAAGATCTGATTTCTGGATAAACTGCCTCATTCTGAACATGAAAAAGGCTTCTCCCCTCTGTGCATTGACTGATGTTTAACAAGATGTGATTTCTGTGCAAAACATTTCCCACATTCTGAACATGAAAAAGGCTTCTCTCCTGTGTGACTTCTCTTGTGTATAAGAAGAACTGATTTCTGTCCAAAACATTTCCCACATTCTGAACATGAAAAAGGCTTCTCCCCTGTGTGAATTTTCTGGTGTTCAACAAGATTTGATTTACGTACAAAACATTTCGCACATTCTAAACATGAAAAAGGCTTCTCCCCTGTGTGAGTTTTCTGGTGTTCAACAACATTTGATTTGCGTACAAAACATTTCCCACATTCTAAACATGAAAAAGGCTTCTCCCCTGTGTGACTTCTCAGGTGTCTAACAAGAACTGATTTCTGTCCAAAACATTTCCCACATTTTGAACATGAAAAAGGCTTCTCACCTGTGTGAGTTCTCCTGTGTGTAAGAACTGATTGCTGTCCAAAAGATTTCCCACATTCTAAACATGAAAAAGGCTTCTCCCCTGTGTGACTTCTCTTGTGTGTAAAAAGAACTGATTTCTGTCTAAAACATTTCCCACATTCTGAACATGAAAAAGGCTTCTCCCCTGTGTGAATTCTCTGGTGTGTAAGAAGAACTGATTTGTGTCTAAAACATTTCCCACATTCTGAACATGAAAAAGGCTTCTCCCCTGTGTGAATTCTCTGGTGTGTAAGAAGAACTGATTTGTGTCTAAAACATTTTCCACATTCTGAACATGAAAAAGGCTTCTCCCCTGTGTAAGATCTCTGGTGACTAACCAGATCTGATTTGCAGCTAAAATATTTTCCACATTCTGAACATGAATGCGCCTTATACGTTTTAGGATTTCTTTGAATATGTGTGTGACTTCTCTGGTGTCTAATAAGATGTGATTTCTGTCCAAAACAATTCCCACATTCTGAACATGAAAAAGGCTTCTCCCCTGTATGACTTCTGTGATGTCTAAGAAGACGTGACTTCTGTCCAAAACATTTCCCGCATTCTGAACATGAATATGGCTTCTCCACTGTGTGATCTTTCAGGTGACTAACAAGATATGATTTCTTATTAAAATATCTCCCACACTTGGAACAAGAAAATCTCTTCTCCGCCATGTGAATTTCTTGATGTTTAACAAAAGATGTTTCGAGGGTAAAACGATTTCCATATTCTGAATGTGAAATTGACTTGTTTGCATTAAGAGCAGTTAGTTTGTTAATGCCTCTTTTGTGACTTCTAGTTTTCTTAGTAGTCTGTAATGAATCACAAGAGAAGAACTGTTTCATTGGACCAAATAATAGTTCTTTGCTGTGAAGGGATGATGGGATATCTGGAGAAATGGCATTTACTTCAATTGTATCCTGTGGGATCTCACAGTCATTTGATTCATAAATTGAAGATGTTAACTGTCCCTCTGATCTCCTGTCACCGTCATCTGTCAAAAATAAACCAATTATGATTTTTTTTTTAACAAAATATTTTTAAAATTTGAACATGTCTACTTAACTTTCCATTTCTATGGACATTTTATGCAGCAAAATTGAATTCTCCAAGACAATGACAGTTAAGCCTAATAGAAGACCTCATAGGATGAAACAGTAGAGCATCATGTTGAACTATTTGTTCATTCTGCCTCTAAAATATTGGAAAATGAAGCTGAGAAAAAATTTTGTGCAGTTGAAAATGATACCAATAAAATGTATAATCATCTTGCAAAATACAATGCCCCACTCAGGTCCATCATCTGTCAACAGAAAATCAGTGGGTTTCTCCATTATTAGTAATAATAATAATATTTATTCATTTATATATAGCGCTATTAATTCTACAGCGCTTCACATACATTGGCAATACTGTCCCCATTGGGGCTCACAATCTAAATTCTCTATCTGTATGTCTTTGGAGTGTGGGAGGAAACCAAAGTACCCAGAGGAAACCCACGCAAACACAGGGAGAACATACAAATTCCTTGCAGATGTTGTCCTTGGTGGGATTTGAATCCAGGACCCCAGCGCTGCAAGACTGCAGTGCTAACTAATTAGCCAATGTGCCACCCTAGCTCAGAGGCTCTGGAAAACTAACATGGATTCCATAAATCAATCCAGCAAATTAAGCTCTCCCAAAGTCATATCTCACCCCTCATTTCACAGCCTTGCAATGTGCCCAAACCACATTTGGCATCCATGTATTTTGCATTGCTGTAGTGAAAAGAACTCACTGAATTTACGGTTTGTGTGTGTCTCCTGGAGCACAATCTGGGCATTATGTGTTGGGTAATAAAATGTCATATTTGCAATTTTCACTCTTCAACATCTACTGCATGCTAATACCTGGAAATTTCCTGAGGAATCAAAAGAGTCATGACTCCTATAGATGAATTCACTGAGTGTTATAAATTCCAATATGTAGTCACTTTATAGGGTTTTCTTCTGCTTTGGTTTTCTGCCATTTTGTAACATTCAGCAAATAGAGTGTCACATCTTCTCTGGGATCTGTTCCTGTGATGTCAGCTTTTGTACCAGGCACCGCCTACTTACTGCGGTGATGGGGTTGGAGGAGACATTGGAAACAGAAGCCATGGACAGTGTAGGCTCTGACCAGCCACAAAGTTAGGATAGCTGGGACCAGTAATGCCATTCAGTCTGGCAGTATGGGTGTGTTCTCCTCTAGCCTTGTTCTCCTCTGGTTCAGTCCTCTGTGCTCAGCTCCCGGCTTGTGCATTTGTTTCCTGTTGTGACCCCATCCTGTTTACAAATTACTTTTTTGTCCTCTGATTTTGTAGTTTGTTTGTCCTCCTGGTACTGGCCTGGCTACCTGAATAATCTGCCATTTCGCACCACTGAAGAGCAACTAACTCTATGGCCCCAGCCTAGTGGTCCATGTTCAAGTCTAGATCCATGTATAGGGGCTAATGGGGGAAGGGCAAGACAATCCCTGAGATCCTGGAAAGCAGAGTAGATAGCTACCAGCCTGATCGTGATACCTATCTTTTCAGCTGCCAGGTGACCACAAACAGTGCTCCCATTACACTATGAATAGAAAAAATTGCAGCAGCTTCTCTGTTCCAATACCTAAATGGTCCTCTTTCCTTTCTTTGCTCTGCCATGTGCTCAGACAGTAGTGTACAACCGTATATTAAGCATTATAAGATTCAGAAAAAGTTGGAAAATAATTTGTAATGTCTATTTGTTTCCTAGTACCTCTTATGAAAATGAAAAAAATTGGGGCTACGGCAACATTTTATTGCAAAAAAATATTCATTTTTGTATTCCACTTTGTTTTATTTCCTGAATGTGTTTTTTCCATACTATGAAGCCAGGGGTCTCAAACTCAGCTGGGTGTATGGGAATATAAAAAAAAAAAAATTTGAGAGGGGCCGCATTCTTTGCAGGACAAAGTGACATTTTTAATGAATCCATGGTTTTTTTCCGCACATCTTTGCATCACTTTTTTGACCATTGTTTGCTTGTTTATTAGAACAAACGTGCACTTTTTTTGTTGAGTTAAGTTTATTTATAAAAAAAGCATTTTTAATGGCACAAAAAAAATTCATGCTTTATTTTGAATTTTATCACCTTCTTGTAATATTGTTTTAAAATTAGCATCATATAGTAATCTTAGCCAACATATTGTAGTAATGTCCCCATCTGTGTGCCCTGTAGTAATGTCCCCCATCCTTGTGGTATTGTGCCCAGTAGTATTGTGCCCATCCTTGTGGTATTGTGTCTAGTAGTATTGTGCCCATCCTTGTGATATTGTGCCCAGTAGTATTGTGCCCATCCATGTAGTTTTGTGCCAAGTAGTATTGTGCCTATCCTTGTAGTATTGTGCCCAGTAGTATTGTGCCCATCCTTGTAATATTGTGCCCAGTAGTATTGTGCCCATCCTTGTAGTATTGTTCCCAGTAGTATTGTACCAATCCTTGTAGTATTGTGCCCTGCAGTATTGTGCCTATCCTTGTAGTATTGTGCTCATCCTTGTGCTCTGCCGTATTGTGCCTATCCTTGTAGTATTGTGCCCAGTAGTATTGTACCGATCCTTGTAGTCATTTGCCCTGCAGTATTGTGCCCGTCCTTGTAGTATTGTGCTCAATCTTGTGCACTGCAGTATTGTGTCCTGCAGTACTGTGCTCATTCTTGTGCCCATCCTTTAGTAATACGCAAAAAAAAAAAATTCTCCTCACCTTCACCTCTTCCGTTCCCTGTGTGCCTACTGTGACGACATGGACTCTCAATGCCTAGCATGGGTTAACGTTCTTAATATTCAGCCAGACATGAAGATAGTTTGTTTATAGATGGGGGATAAGCCCTCATTGTTCCACAAGACTCTTGGGAGTTTAGTATTGAAGTTTTTGTTGACTCATGTAATTGTTTGGCCACTGAAGGCCAGGCACTCATTGTATTAAGATATGTTTGCTGGATGCGATGTAACTTAGCTGTCTCTTCCTCGTGTCTACCATTGACCATTATTACTGGAATATTCTGTATACGGCTTGAAATCTAGCCAATAAGAGCCCAGTCTTATCCACCAATCGTGAAGACCCCAAATGGTCTGAATGGAGAGCTCAGGGGTATAAGAAGGAGGACTGTCCATTGCCCAGTGAGTCTCTTGCTACATGCTTACCAATCTAGGACCTGCGGATCCGATTGGCAAGCCATAACCTGGATTATAACACTATATGGACTTCAGCATTGAATGCAAGGATCAGGCTGTGATACCAAGGACTACCTAAGGAAGGAATCCAGCTTGGGACAATCCAGTCATCTGACTACAGACTTTGCAGTCCTCAGCCAGCTTCCTAAATCTGGCATTATTCCTTTCTCGGTGGGTGCCCGCCGAAAGCGGGGTGCTGCTGGATTGGAGTAAATAGCCCTGGAAGCTCTGATGCACGGACATTCTAATCCCTGGTGAGCCAGCGGAAGGGTGAGACTCTGTTGCCTGTTACTTTTGTGTGTTTTGCTGGTTATGTGTTATGTGCCGTTAATTGCTTGGGGATCCAATAAAGTCTTAATATTGTGATTCCCTCACCCCGTGTTGTCTGAGTAGTGTTCCGCCCCCGGTTAAGGAGGTCGTGCATTCAGTTGGGATGAGCCCTGAGCCATGCTGTCTTTCTAAAGGCGGCCAGGCCAGTGGACGAGAGCACCCACTGAGCCCCGTGTCTCCACACCTACGATCAGTGTTTGCAGCGTTTTGAATGCAGCATGCTTCAGCTGCGTCCAAAACGTTGCGGTGTACAGTACAAGCAGAGTGGATGGGATTTCTAAAAATCCAATGCCCACTGTGCTTGTGCGGCCAGCAGTGAAAACTAACCTGCGGTGCGGCTTGCAGAGGCCGCAGCATGCGAATTTATGCTGCGGAATCGCTTGCCCTCCCTAGGGAGAAAACAGCGAGGAGAGGAGGAGCACCCCGAACCCTGATCGCGGGCAGCTGCGGTCTCCTGCGAACACAGCGGGTCCTGATCGTGAGCACGTACCTGCTTGTTGCGGCCCGTTACGATCGCAGCTCTAAGCCCGGGGACCACCACTGGCAGGACTTTACTACAATTGAATAATTTGCGGTGCCGCG
This sequence comes from Anomaloglossus baeobatrachus, assembly GCF_048569485.1. Taxonomy (NCBI): domain Eukaryota; kingdom Metazoa; phylum Chordata; class Amphibia; order Anura; family Aromobatidae; genus Anomaloglossus; species Anomaloglossus baeobatrachus. The sequence continues at coordinate 547,639,371 of NC_134357.1, read as the reverse complement.
CAGAGGAGCTGCCTGCATTATACCAACGGCTACCGCCGGCCAATCAGATGCAGGGAGGTGACGTCATACAGGGCTCAGTGGGTGCTCTCGTCCGCTGGCCCGGCTGCCTTTAGAAAGACAGCATGGCTCAGGGCTCATCCCAACTGAACGCACAACCTCCTTAACCATGGGCGGTACTTTACTCGGACAACACGGGGTGAGGGAATCACAATATTAAGACTTTATTGGATCCCCAAGCTCCCGGGCATAGAGCTGCGATTGCCACGGGGTCTGTGGGCCGCAACAAGCAGCATCAGGGGCTGCATGCGGCCCACGGGCCACCTCTTTGAGACCTCTGATCTAGGCCTTCAAAGCAATTTCAAAAGTGATTTCTTACTCCAAAAATAGCTATTGTAAATTTAATGGAACATTTAAACACTTGTTGCTAAAATTGTAAACTTTCTATCATCCTAAAAAAAAAAATACTTTTAAAAAAACAAAAGGGATGTTAGAAAAAATGCTACAGACCTAAAGAAGAAATACAGTAAATGTTATTTCTTACCTATTTTGTGTCGTATCACTATCTGTTTTCAGAGTATACGAATGTAAAGTTTGAAACTTACAAATATTACTAACTTATTTGTATATTTTCTTAGTATTTTAAAAACTAAATGCAAAATATATTTACCGAAAATCACCAGAAGTACAGTGTATCACAGAAAAAAATCTCAGAATCACTGGAATGAGAAGAAGCATCCAAAGTTATCACCTCATAAATAGAGCTGCTCAGACTCACAAAAAACGGGGATCGGCGGATCACTTTTTTTTTTACAAAAAACTTGAGCCGCTCCGAAATCCGGTGCCTATAAAAGTCTATAGGGACCAGAATCCACAGATTAAAAAGGTTGCACGAGTCTGGCATGACATCACCGGGCGCGGTCTGCCACTCTCTGAACATGAGCGTACATGTAGACAGAAACACATGCACGCTCCTATCAGAAGAGTGTGCAGCTGTGCAGGGTGATGCGATGTCAGACTCGTGTGATTCTGGCATGACATCACCCGGCACAGCCTGCCACTCGCTGAACATGAGTGTGCAAGTAGACAGAAACACATTCGGTCCGCTCCTGTCAGAAGAGTGTGCGGTAGTGCCGGTGATGCGATGTTAGTCTCGTGCGAGTCTGGCATGATATCACACGGCACGACCTGCCACTCTCTGAACATGAGCATGCATGCAAATAGAAACACATGCACGCTCCTTTCAGAAGAGTGTGCGGCCGTGCAGGGTGATGTGATGTCAGACTCGTGCGAGAGTAACCCTCGCAAGTATGACTCCGGTCTAAGAGAAACCGCATGCAGCTTTTTTAAATTAAATAGATAATTAAAAAAAAACGACCTGTGGTCCCCCCTAATTTTCATCCCCAGGCAAGATAAAGCCAGCTGGGGGCTGGTATGCCCAGCCCACAGCCTCCTGGTATTGCTGCATCCATTAGATGTGACAATCCAGTGCTTTACTGGCTTTTCCCGGTGCCCTGGTACGGTGGCAATCGAGGTAATGAGGGTTAATAACAGCGCACAGCTGCTACTAAACCCTAGGTTAGTGAAGACATTGGCGTCTATGAGATACCTGCATCACTAATCTTTAAGTGACAGTAAATAAGTACGAACACAGAGAAAAAAATCCTTTATTTGGAATAAAATACAAAAACACACCCTCCTTCACCACTTTATTAACCCCCACATCCCTCCAGGTCTGGTGTAATCCACATGAGGTCCCACGCCACGTATTGGGGCAGCCAGGTCGCCCCTGGTACGTACGGTAAGGAGATCGGCATGATTGGGGAGATTTCAGCCGGCGCGGTTGCGGCCGCCGCACCAGAGCTAGGCGCTGCTGCGCTCACCGCGCTGGGGTCAGGCGTCACTTAGGCTGCAGTGCCCTGGCTGGGGGTAGTAGTACTCACTGTGTCCATCTTCCCTCAGAGTTCCGCTTCCTTCCTCCAATCTGGGCACTTCCTGTCTTCCTTTGCAGGTCACCTCCTCCTCTCGCGGGGTCAGAGCGCTCTGGGGATCCTGGGACGAACACTCCTCTCCGTGGGCGGTTACTTCTTCTGTGCGCGCTGCAGCCTTTTTATGACACACTTTCAACGGTGGCAAAGAAAATGGCGGCGGTTCAAATTTTGCGATTGGACCGCCGAGGCACACTGTCACCCGTCTGAACGGGTCTAGTCCAGAATCCTGTTCGTGACGCCAAAAGAGAAGCTGTGTGGCCCCAGGGATGCTGATTCTCTTTAGGGACACCAAAGGGCTTCTTCGGTATGGCAATAGGTACTGTTAATTTTATATATATCATGACGCCACTCACGGTTTGCGGTCAGGGATGTGCATGACCGCCACTGCAGATTTTACGAGCGTCTGGGGCTGATGGGGTCTGCAGTCAGATGATGTAGCCTTCCGTGAGCGAGGCAGGCCCCAGGGGCTCGGATGAGCAGAGTAGCGGGTCCGGAATAACACAGGCTGAGTCCAAAAGTCTTTTTAACTGGTTTTTACTCACTTTGATGTCATGGTGAGCTGACCCGGGTGTTGCTGTAATGAACCAGGTAGAACCAGGGACTCCTTCGGGCCAGTCTGAGGGTAACTGGTTAGCTCGCCTTCCTAGCACTTGTGTTCGGATAACCCCCTGACCTGAAGTACCATGGGGGTCTATCCAGGGAGTCGCTACTGCCTTTTCTCCCCTGTGTTTGGTTTGCCGGCAGCATAGACCAGGTGAGATGGCTTCAAGCTCTGTCTCCTTATGGGTCCCTGTGTTGCTGCTGAGGCTCGGACTCTGTGATGTTGGTGAGGTACCTGTAGTTCCCTTCACCGGCAGGTTTAGCAGATCGTTAAACTGGAGTCTGCTCTAGGAACCTGTACCCCGTACGTGCCTAGTCACCAGGAGCACCTCTTTTCTCTGATTCCTCGGTGACCGTTCTCCCCCGCTAACTGTCACTACACCGCGCAGGGTCTGACTAGTGTGAGCGCACGTATCTGCCTCGCGACCGCCGCGCTCCACCACCAGACTGGCTCTCCTCTCTTCCTGAAAACCTCTGCACTTTAGCTCTCAGCCTCTCCGCTCCACCCCTTGATGAGATTTGAAAGCTAGCCACCTCTGAGACTACCCAAGGGTCCTATCTACTGGTGTGAGAGACCTGGTTGCTATGTGTCTGTGCGTACACACCTCATTCTGGCCCTTAGGATTACCTGGAAGTACTGTCCCAGCATGGGTGCAGTAATCAGTGGTGCCTGACCAGATCAGGGGCGCCACAGATCGTGCACCCGGAATCCCGGGTCCGGGTCTGGCACCTGGGCATCTTTGAAACCGCGTGTATCCGGACTTTTACAGCCCTACTCATAAAGTGACACTGTATTTGAAAAATGGGGCCTAATTAGGAACACAAAACCGTCTGCGGGAAGTGGTTACATCAGAGTATTTTACGCACTAACTACTGTAGTCAAAATCTGTTACTATAGACGATAACAAATCTACTGAAATTAACAAACTCAACAGTCTTCATCAGTAAAAAAAAAAATTGCCAGTGGTGCAACATCTCTAATTACTCCAGAGTATGTGGCTTGCTGGCTCTTGGTGATCTAAACTATCGTAGGGGCTAGTATTTTCTGTCAGATGAGTTTCACCACAATCAAACATAACTTACAGAATGAACCTGAAAAAAAGAAGACCTAGGATAAAAAAAAAAGTCACATCCCAAACAAAAACGTATAATCGAGAGGAGAACTCCAACACTAGACTGGAGTTGCACTTATTTATGATGGAGCATTGGAGCGTCTATGAGTCCTGACCAGAAAAGTAGAGAAAGTATTAGTGCTTCCCATTTCAGGAGCGATTGTGCAGCATTTATAAATTCCTTAATATCAAAAACATAATGGCATTTCTGAAATGGCCATAAAACCAAAACCAGAGCCAGAGCCAGGCAACGTGTCTCCTGCAGATGTGAATAAATGTATATCAACCACGCACAGCTCAGAGATATATCATCGCACAGGTGTAATATTTTTTGTGTAGTTTATCGCAATCACCTTTAAAGTTAGTCAATTTTAAAATAAATTGAAGAGTCAGGATAAAGGGAAAATCTGTTGTTATTGTACAGAAATTCACACTTGGCTCTCACTGAACACTTAAAGCTGTAGATCAGGGGTCCCCAAACTATGGCCTGCGGGCCGTATGCAGCCCCCTGAGGCCATTTACCCGGCCCCCGCCGCACTTCCAGAAGGGCACCTCTTTCATTGGTGGTCAGTGAGAGGAGCACAGGGGGTGCCATTGCGACTGGGCCTGGGGGTTCAGGGGTCCCGAGGACCTCAGCTAGTGGCGCAAGGGCAATGATTGCAGGCCACGCCACCACTATACTGTAGAGCCTGTGACTCAGGAGAGCCCGGTGCCAGCGCTGGCATCGGACTGGCATCAGGCCCCCCCCCTCCAAGGATCGCACTTCCAATTGTATCAGCATTGCAGGTGCAAAGACAATTGAAAGCAATGGTGAGAGACGGAGAACTCCCTCTGTCATCATTCTCCTGCTGTGTCTGTCTGCAGTCTGCCTCTGACAGCTCAGCAGAGCGCGATGACGTCACCACTGTGCGCTGTGCAGAGCAGCAAAACGGTGGACGCGGTGAGGAGACTGGACAGGAGGGAAACTAGGAGAAGTAAGTATATGTATTTAATCATGGTGACCAGAGGGCTAAGGGGGTCTATTAAACAGTACGGGAGCTGTATACTACATGAGGGTACATAATACTATGGGGAGTGTATTATAATGCATGGCAAACTATGGAGAGTGTATTATAATGTATGGAGGACTATGAACAGTGTATTATAATTTATGGAAAACTATGGGAAGTGTATTATAATGTATGGAGAACTATGGGGAGTGTATTATAATGTATGGAGGACTAGGGGGAGTGTATTATAATGTATGGAGGACTATGAGTAGTGTATTATAACGTATGGAGAACTATGGGGATTGTATTATAATGTATGGAGAACTATGGGGAGTGAATTATAATGTATGGCGAGGACCTGACAACTAGCTAGCAGACTGTAGACTAACTACAGGTGTTGCGTAGGCACCTCCCCTAATGGGAGGGTGCCTTAAATAAACAGTGCCTCTCAGCCGAGAAATGGCGCGCCAGCCCTTTAAGAGGAGGGTCAGTTTATGTGCACACCCGAAGACATTCCCAGGGAACTTGTGCGGTGTACACAGGTGTCGGGGGAAGGAGAGAGCAAGAGTACACGTGGACGTCCGCAGCACAACGGGGGAAGGACACAACCATTATATGATGCCAGCATTTTAGGAAGGAAACTGTTTCATTACCCTCCACTTTCTCTTAGAGGCCCAACATAATATTTTTCATCAAGTGATTTTCTAACTTGCCAGCACATTCTACATATGCTATCATTTGTCTTTAAAGTTGACAGATCTGGGCAGGTAAAGCCTGCTTTACACATTACGATTAAGTATACGATTATTTGCCGTCACACGTACTTACCCTTCCATATGACCTCGATGTGGGCGGCGAACGTCCACTTCCTGGAGTGGGAGGGATGTTCGGCGTCTATCGATGTCACGCGGCAGCCGGCCAATAGAAGCGGAGGGGCGGAGATGAGCGGGACGTAAACATCCCGCCCACCTTCTTCCTTCCGCATTACCGGCGGGAGCCGCGGGACGCAGGTAAGATCTGTTCATCGTTCCCGGGGTGTCACACACTGCGATGTGTGGTACGTCGGGAACATTGAACAACCTCACGTTCAATTTTTAGCAATTGAACGACGTGCATGCGATGAACGTTTTAACGTTCAATCGCAATCGCATGTAGTTGTCACACGCTACAATATAACTTACGATGCAGGATGTGCGTCACTTACGACGTGATCCCGCCGACACATCGTAAGATATATTGTAGTGTGGAAAGCCCGCTTAAGGGTCAGCATATTCTAATTGTTGGGGGTAGGTGGACCCTCCAGGTTGTAAGCTCTATGTAAGGCCGAAAACACACTTCCGCATAGAAAACGTACGTGTGACATGGTCCGTTTTTCGGGTCCGTGTTCCGGCTTTTTTGGGCATTTCTCCGGTACGTATGACATCCGTGTGATGGTGTATGCTATCCGTGTGTGCGTGTGGAATGTCCGTGTGTGCATGTGGAATGTCGGTGTATGTGTACGTGAAATGTCCGTGTGAAATGTCCGTGTGTGTGGTGAAATGTCGTTTGATACACGTCGGCAGACAGCAGACAGTTGCATGATGAGAATGAACTCGGGTGAACTTCACCCGACTTTATCCTCATACCGCGGCTCTGTCTGTGTCGCGTACTGTTTAGCGGTCACCCGTAAAGAACTCACTGGTGACCGCTAATCCCCTGAGTGACTGCAGTGAGCAGCGTGATTAGCGCTGCCGTCACTCAGGTTACCTGCGGCTAGCTGGATCCTCCACCCGAGACCGCAACTCAACTGTGACTTCATCGCTGTCACTCGGGCGACTTGCTGTCACAGTTGGAGGATCCAGCGGTGGCCGCGAGTAACCTGAGTGACAGCTCAGCTGATCGCGCTACTCACCTCAGTTGCTGCGTGGAGGTGACAGGAGCGGCGGTGTTCTTCTGCAGCTCCTGTCACCTTCATGTAGCAGAGCTGGAAGCGACGCGGGACCTCCGTGGATTACGCCGGACATGGATGGGTATTTGGGGCATAATAAATTGGTGAACGAGGGAATTTGTTATTGTTTTTTATTTCAAATAAAGGCTTTTTTCGTTGTGTGTGTTTATTTACTTTAACTTGCAGGTTAATCATTGGGGGTGTCTCATAGACGCCTGCAATGATTAATCTTGGACTTATTGGCAGCTATGGGCTGCCATTAACTCCATTTAACCCCGATTGCCAACGCACCAGGGCAAATCGGGAAGAGCCGGGTAGAGTCCCAGAACTGTCGCATCTATTGTATGCGGCAATTCCGGGCGGCTGCTGGCTGATATTTTTAGGCTGGGGGGCTTCCCATAACGTGGGGCTCCCCATCCTGAGAATACCAGCCTTCAGCCGTATGGCTTTATCTTGGCTGGTATCAAAATGGGGGGGGACCGCACGTCGGTTTTTTAAATTAATTATTTATTTATTTCACTGCACAGTATATACCCGCCCACCGGCTGCTGTGATTGGGTGCAGTGAAACAGCTGTCACTCAGCGTGGGGGCGTGTTTGACTGCAACCAATCATAGGCGCCTGTGGGCGGGGGAAGCAGGGAATACGAGATTGATTAATGAGCAGCCGGCATTTTTAAATGAATTGAAGCCGCGTATTTTCGGCACAGCTGTTCCTCGCCGCGCTGGTGATCGGGGATTGGTACGTATGAGCCGGGTGAAGAAAAAGACCGAGCGCCAATGTAATTATGACTGAGAACAGCAGAAAAAAAGGTAGGTAGACTGACTTTAATAAAAAAGAAAAAAAAATAGATCGCTCGTTTAAAAACGCACACGGACGAAACGTGCTGGACAAGGACATGCTCCGTGTGCCGTCCGTGCAGGCACGGACCCATTGACTTTAGAGGGTCCGTGCCTGCGTGCTGACCGCCAAAAACGGACATGTTGTCCGTGCGGGAAAACGCAATCACGTACTTATCACACGGACACACGTTCCGTGTGATTTTACATGTGTGCCATCACCCATAGAATAACATGGGTCTCCGTGTCTCCGGTACATGCAAAAACGTACCAAACACGTACCGGAGGCACGGATGTGTGTTGCAGGCCTAAGAAAGGTTTTCAGTACCCAAAGTAATTTGAACAATTCCAGGTAGAAAAGAATGTTGTGATCCAGCGGCGATTAGATGTTTGGACAACACCCCCAGTAAAGCAGCCACAGCCGGTGACTGAGAAATCTGTGACTTCTACGCATTTAGTGGTCACTACTCACCTGGGTGGTTATCTGTAGCAATCTCCTCTTTACACCACTCATCACCCCTCACATATGTCTCTGTAGTATTAATATGGGTCAGATCTTCACCCTGAAACAAATATTGTAGAAGTCACAGACAGATGGACAAGTCACATCTATGATCAGCTCTAATCCTGCCATCTCTACCGTTCTCATTACAAAAGTATAAATATATAATACTGATGGATAAAACAAGACTGAGCACAAGACCTTCACAGCCGTCTACACATCATAGGGAGATTTCACGACACCTTCTCTCCATCTACCTGATGATCCTGAGGAACATCGGGGTCTTCTTGTTTACAGTCCTGAGGAAGAGGATGGGGACATCTCTCTGGTGTTGTCCTCTTACTGCATAGAACTGGAGGAGACACATACAGGGACTGAATTATTTTTTTTACATACAGATAATTATAGGCCGTGTGTATTTAGTCCTGTCTATTACCTGGTGATGTGAGGGGCTGGGGAACCTCCATCATGATGACCTTGTACAGATCTTTGTGTCCTTCTAAATACTCCCACTCCTCCATGGAGAAATAGACGGTGACGTCCTGACACCTTATAGAAACCTGACACATACAATGATACCGTCATCCCCGATCCCTTCACAGCGTTACTGTATAATGTCCCAGCATTCCCAGCAGTGTCACCTCTCCAGTCAGCAGCTCAATCATCTTGTAGGTGAGTTCTAGAATCTTCTGGTCACTGATGTCCTCATGTATCAGAGGGTGAGGAAGAGGTCCAATGAATCCCCTTCCCTCAGATACAGGGTCCTGACAGCGCTCACTAGAGGTCTTCTTCACTACTGTGTAATCCTGGTTATGGAGAGACACAGTAATAAATCTCACTACAGACATTTCCAGAGTCCTCACCTTTCCAGTTCTGTCCATCTGTTAATCCCATAGATAAGAATAATGTAATGTGACGTCATCAGAATCTCTCACCTCTCCAGTAAGCCGGAAGAGGATCTCTAGGGTGAGATCTAATATCCTCTCCGCCATCTTGTCCCTGTCCATTTCCCTGTCCACTGAAAGGATCCAATATTGTAGGGACCTTAATGGGGAAAAGGTGATGATGTAAAATCACAAAGAATTCGGTGTAATAACACAATAAGTGCAGACAATAAAGAGGAACATATCAGGAGATACAATGTGAAGAAATTGTATTCTCTCTTCTCCCGTACAGATTGGGACATAAGTTGAGTTGCTGACTAAGACGTCTCCTCCATGCTACCAATCACTGGCTATTTTAGTCACTGCTTAGGCAACTAATTGGCTGTAGGAATCACAAGTTCTTTGGGACTGAGCAGTAAATGCAGAGACGGGTGGGAGATCCAAGGAACATGTCACATGCCCTCTGGTTTCTTAGGATGAACATGAAGCACTCGATGGCCCTTCAGTCATCATAGGTCTGAGTTGCCATAAATTAGTCTGGGGTTAGGGCTATTCCAGTCAACGCAGGAACCACTAGGGACCGCAGAATCCAAATCTGCACAGAAACCGGCTGGGTCAGTTGCAGAATTGTCAGTGTTTTACCAATTTATCCTGTGTGAGTTGATTACACCATCATAACACAGCGGTGGTAATTTTATTATTTTACATTATTCATTTTACCTTTAAGGCTGCCATACACATTTGATTAAAGTTTGCTGAAATTGCTTATTTCAGTTGGAATTGGTCAACTATATAACATGCGTGGGGTCTCAGGACAGAGATGATGTCAGAGAAAAAGATCTGGCATGCTGAATTTCAGATTGTGATTTGTTTTTCTCCTTGGAGATAATCCTTCACTAGAGGAGGCTGCCAATTACTATTTCATAGAAACCACAGGAAATCCCAGCCAAGTAGAACAGTTGTGTTGTGTGTATGGGCAGTCAGGTGAGATAGCCATCAGATGACATATCATTCCGCCAACAGTTATCTCATGTGTATGGCGCTGTTAGTATTACACGATCAGGCAGGGATAATACCCTGTACCACAGTAATGCAGTGTATCACCTGAGCAATCACAGGCTGGATGTTGTATAATCGCACTAATGAGGATTTCTGAAAAGGGTAAAAAAAAGATTTTTTTAACTGAAAAATAAAGATCACAGTTTTAGCAATAAAGAAAAGAGAACATTCTCCATTCTTGATGAAGAGAAAGAGAGAATACATCTTGCATATATTTGAGGTAACTGAAAAAAATTATCCAGAAAGAAAAAGAACGAACCCCTCATACACCTCTAGCATCTGCTGACCGTCCCAGATCCACATTTCCAGACTTGGAAAGCTGATCCAGGAGGTCGGTGGTATGTGCTAAGTTCATCTGTATCTGCATCAAGAATGGAGATAAGTGAGGATTTATTTATTAGCTGGTGGTGTGTATTGCCAGTGTGGGGGACATCTTGTAGCATCATAATGTGTGAGGGGAGATGGCAATACTGTGGGAACATTATACTATGTGTTACGTGATGGCGGTACTGTGGGAACATTATACTGTGTGTTGGGGGGGATGGCTGTACTGTGGGAACATTATACTGTGTGTTGGGAGTGATGGCGGTACTGTGGGAACATTATACTGTGTGTGTGGGGATGGCGGTACTGTGGAAACATTATACTGTGTGTGGGGGAGGGTGGTACTGTGGGAACATTATACTGTGTGTTGGGGGGATGGCGGTACTGTGGGAACATCATACTGTGTGTTGGGGGGGATGGCTGTACTGTGGGAACATTATACTATGTGTTGGGGGGATGGCGGTACTGTGGAAACATTATGCTGTGTGTTGGGGGGATGACGGTACTGTGGGAACATTATTCTGAGTGTTGGGGGGATGGCGGTACTGTGGGAACATTATACTGTGTGTTGGGGGGATGGCGGTACTGTGGGAACATTATACTGCATGGGGATGGATGGTAGTACTGTGGGAACATTATACTGTGTGTGTGGGGATAGTGGTACTGTGAGAACATTATACTGTGTGTTGGGGGATGGCGGTACTGTGGGAACATTATACTGTGTGTTGGTGGGATGGCGGTACTGTGGGAACATTATACTACGTGTTGGGGGGATGGCGGTACTGTGGAATATTATACTGCATGGGGATGGATGGCGGTACTGTGGGAACATTATACTATTCATTGGGGGATGGTAATATGGGATCAATATACGCTGTTTTTCCTAGCACTCATGACAGCACCACGAAGAGAGGGGATCCGCTCTTCTAGGACAGGAAACCTACTGAATAAAAAGGCAGTACTTATCCCACGCGTCAGTTGTATTACAGATCATGAGAGGATCTCCAGATAAACATTGTTAACCTAAACTTGCAGACACATTAGCGTATGGCATCCGATGCGAGAGCAACAAATGTGATATGCTAATGAGCCCCGACTCAGGCTCTGTTGCGAGCCTGGGCTGAGTGTCATGCGACTATGACCCGATCTTACGATCGGGTCACAGCTGCGAAGATGATGGGCGGGCGCTGCAGAGGAGAGGGAGGGGTTAATCCCCCCATCTCCTCCATTGTCAGCCTGTGCGTATATCGCACTGCACTGGGATAACATCCGAGTGCAGTCCGATGTTTCTCTCGCTTCCATTTACTTGAGTGGGTGCGAGTGATACGACTCTCGCAGAAAATCGCAGCACGCGACCTCTTCAAACCTAAAAGAACTGATGGCGGTAGAACACGCAGTATAAAAATTTCTACCCCTTCTAGTAGGGTGTCACGTGCAAATTCTCTCGGACAATTCAGTAACGGTGGCCTATATCAACTGTCAAGGGGGAACTTGTTCCAGAGACCTGTTACAGACGAATGTCCGTATATTTCAACTAGTAGAGCAACACCTGCAGTCATTAAGGCTATGTGAGCACTTTGCGTTTTTACCTGCGTTTCAGCTGCGTTTTGAACTGCAGCATTTTCATGCCAAAATGCTTGCGTTTTGCTTTTCAAGCAAAGTCACTGGGAAATTGTACTTTCTTGTGCGCACTTTGCTTTTCTAAACTCTGCGTTTAATTTGCATAAATTTGGGCAAAAACTCAGCGTTCAAAGAAGCAACATGTCAATTGTTTTTGCCATTTGGGCTGCATTTTGATAACATTGAAGTCAATAAGAAGTTGCAAAACGCAACCTTAAACAAAATTCTAGCGTTTAAAATGCTTTTTTGATGCAGAAAACATGCGTTTTGGACCAATTAATTGCATGCGTTTTTGGCAAAATTTTAATGGCATGATATGTCCCTTTACACACACACATAGTTCGACAATTAAATTTAGGAAAATCCATAAATAAATGTAATTTTATGCATAATTGTTATCACAAAGTTATCATTTTAATAAAATTAGCCATCTTTTGATTGATAATAATCTTCATATTTATTATCTTTTTTCCCATTTTTTTCATAGTGTTTGTATGTTTAAACTTTATTTAGCATTGTATTTGTATTCAAAACGCATCTGACTTTAAGCAATGAAAAAGCAGGTGAAACGCGGTAAAAACGCAAGCGTATTTATAGCGTTTCTGTGGTCAAAACCAACCATTTCTGCCAGAGGATGCGTTTAGAACTGCAACTACCTCGACGCAGAGTGCGCACATAGCCTAACAGTACTACACCTCAAAGCAAAGCAAATTTTCTGAGCCAAAATCGGCTAAGACAAGGGAAATGGGTGTTTTCCCAATTAGTTGACTTGTGGGGGAAACCAGTCATAGACCTATTTGGGAGTAGATTTAGGCTATGTGCCCACGGGGACAGTGTCCTGCGGATATATCCGCAGGACATTCCACAGGAGCTCCCAGAAATCCGCAGCACAACTTTGTCTGTTTCCATGCTGCGGTTTTATTGCGGAATGTCCTGCGGATATTGTGCGGGCATTCTGCATTGAGGATACAGTACCATGGCTTCGGCACTGCATCCTCAATGCATAACAAGTGCTGCAGTGATCGGGTGTTCATACTTACCTCCATCATGCAGCACCTCGCTTTCCGGCGGCCGTGTCACTCTATCATCGTCTGCTGCACTGTGCAGGAGGTGGGCGGGCCTGAACTAGCTCCGGCTGCCACATGACCAGAGCTTGTGCAGGCCCCGCCCACCTCTTCCTTCCTGTACCTGGATCCACCACTCTGCTGTACACCGGACGGAGAAAGTGACTCGGGTGTCTGCTATAAAGGTTTATCTTGCTACTGGCACCCCTTTCAGACCTAAATAACAACTTTATAAAATATTACTTTTTGCTATGGTAATGAGGTTTGCTGGACCCGTGGGCGACTGTATTTCGTCAGTTATCCCCCCTCCTGCCGCTGTTCGCTGTCCTCCAGTATTCTTTTACATAGATGATGCCACCGCCCTCATGTTCAGCAGTGCTCCTTAAATCTCGCGCATGCGCAGTGGCACTGTCGCGGGACTGAGCACTGTTTTCAAATCATGAGCGCCGGTGATGTTATTGCGCAGGCGCGAGATTATGGGTGGCGCTGTGAATGTCATCACCAGCGTCATCCAATTACCCGCGGCGCATAATCTCGCGCCTGCGCAATAACATCACCGGCGCTCTCAATTTGAAAACAGTGCTCAGTCCCGCGATAGTGCCACTGTGCATGCGCGAGACTTCAGGAGCACTGCGGAACATGAAGGCGGCGGCCTCATCTATGTAAATCAACACTGGGGGACAGCGAACAGCGGCAGGAGGGGGGATAACTGACAAAATACAGCCCGCCCATGGGGCCAGCAAACCTCAGTACCATAGCAAAAGGTAATATTTTATAAAGTTGTTATTAAGGTCTGAAAGGGGGGCCAGTAGCAAGATGAACCTTTATAGAATACAGCCCATACAGCTGTATGTACATACAGCGGAGGCAATTTCCTGGGCAGAAAAGTCCGATGTCTCCATCGAGCACATTTGTAAGGCGGCAACATGGTCTTCACCCTCTACCTTTTTCTAAGCACTACTGGCTAGATCTATCATCCTCCTCTAATCTCACTTTTGGTAGAAGAGTTCTACAGGCAGTTGTCTCTCCCTAGCTGAGTTCGGTGTAATTCTCTTCGTGCTGCTGTCGTGGGTAGTAGAATAAATAAGTAATTACTTACCGGTAATGTGTTTATTTCGGAACTCATGATAGCACCGGTATATTCCCTACCTTCATGTGTAGGGTGCTTCATTAAACACAAAAATAAAAAAAACAAAAAACAAAACAAAAGGGGATATCAGATCTACACATGTATATATGTAATATAGTGGACACGGAGGACAAAACCTATTGGCACAGCACTTCTGAATTCTCATAGATTTTGCTGCAGATTTCTGAAAATCTGCATCAAAATCCACAGCGTGGGCACAGGGCCTTAGGTGATTAGGTGTAGGTTAGGTTAACAATGTGTATCCAGAGGTCCTCGCATGCTCTGTAAGGCCCGTTTCACACATCCGGCATTTCACCGGATCCGACACACTCCAGTACAGTGTAATACTGTACAATGGAATCGCGGCAGGCTCCGGTCACATGACAGCATGTGACTGGAGGTTGCTGCAATGCCATTGTACTGTAATACACTGTACTGGAGTGTGCCGGATCCGGCGAAATGCCGGATGTGTGAAACAGGCCTTATCCAACTGATGCGTGGGAGAGGTACCGCCTTTTTATTCAGTAGGTTTCCTGTCTTAGAAGGACGGATCCCTTATCTCCATGGTGCTGTCATGGGTTCCGAAAAAAACACATTACCAGTAAGTAATTACGTATTTTGTTCAGAAAATCTGCTGCATTTAACTGTCTAAGGGGTACTTTGCACGCTGCGACATCGCAAGCCGATGCTGCGATGCCGAGCGCGATAGTCCCCGCCCCCGTCGCAGCTGCGATATCCTTGTGATAGCTGCCGTAGCGAACATTATCGCTACGGCAGCTTCACATGGACTCACCTGTCCTGGGACATCGCTCTGGCCGGTGACCCGCCTCCTTATTAAGGGGGCGGGTCGTACGGCGTCACTGCGACGTCACACGGCAGACGGCCAATAGGAGCGGAGAGGCGGAGATGAGCGGGATGTAAACATCCCGCCCACCTCCTTCCTTCCGCATATCCTACGGGAGCCGCGGTGACGCCGGTAGGAGATGTTCCTCACTCCTGCGACTTCACACACAGCGATGTGTGCTACCGCAGGAACGAGGAACAACATCGGACCGTCGCGTCAGCGTAATTATGGATTACGCCGACGCTACACCGATGATACGATTATGAAGCTTTTGCGCTCGTTAATCGTATCATCTAGGCTTTACACACTACGATGTCGCCTGCGATGTCGGATGTGCGTCATTTTCAATTTGACCCCACCGACATCGCACCTGCGATGTCGTAGTGTGCAAAGTACCCCTAAGTAAAGTGGATGTGATTTCATGAAAACTCCTGAGCACTAAAAATGCTGTTGAGTGCTGTGGTTTTAATTTTTTTTTTTTAGTACAGACGTCTGTGAGGAGCCTGTAAAGAAATCTGTCAAAGACTCATTGTGGAGACACGGGGCTCAGTGGGTGCTCTCGTCCACTAAAACCCACCGCCTTTAGAAAGACAGCGTGGCTCAGGGCTCATCCCAACTGAACGCCGGCCTCCTTAACCGTGGGCGTAACACTACTCAGACAACACAGGGTGAGGGAACCACAATAATTAGACTTCATTGCATCCCCAAACAATTAACGGCACATAACACATAACCAGCAAAACACACAAATGTAACAGGCAACAGAGTCTCACCCTTCCGCTGGCTCACCAGGGATTTAGAATGTCCATGCCTCAGAGCTTCCAGGGCCGCTTACTCCAATCCAGCAGCACCCCGCTTTTGGCGGACACCCACCGAGAAAGGAAAAATGCCAGATTTAGGAAGCTGGCTGAGGTCTGCAAAGTCTGTAACAGGTGACTGAACTGTCCCAACCTGAGTGTCCTCCTTAGGTAGCCCTGGTATGATGATACAATCCTGGCAGCCGGAGTCGAAATCCCTAGGCTGTGGATATGGTCTCCAACCGGAACCGGAGTCCCTAGATTGAAGCCATAAGATATCCTGATCCTCTAGTCAGCTCCAAAGAGCTTAGACTGGATCCATCAGCATCCATCAACAACCTGGTGGCTTAAAGAAGTCCCTTTTATAGCCACAGCCTTCCACTTAGATACACTGCATCCTCATCGATTGGCTGGACAAGGCGCCTCTCCCATTGGATGAATCTCAAGCTGCATGGACAATGTTCATCCAAATGATGTCTACAGAAAGACTGAAGATATCTACACGGAGTCTGCAAGTCACAGACTCAACAATGGCTACTAAGGTAATCACATTAGCAATACACAGCTACAATACAATGGTTACTGGAAAAGTCTGGAGAACAATACGTCTGGCTTTCAGTGGCCAACACAATTACATTGAGTCAACAAGAGTCTTGTAAAAACAATGAGGGACTTCTCCCCCGTCTATAGACAATCTATCATGCTGTCTGGCTGAATTTTAAGAAACTTTAACCCATGAGAGTCCATGTCATCACATTCCTCCCCCTTCTTAATATTAGCCAGACATGATAGGCTTCCAATCATCCTTCTCCTCTTGACGGCATTGTCCTTTTTAATGGTGAGGTCAGCAACATAGGCTTGCATCTATACACCTCCCCCTGATTACCTCCCCCAAGTTGAGCAGCCATATTGTGAACAAGCACTAAGGTGGAGTCCATGAGTTGGGCCTGCACAAATCTCCCACTATCAATCCTCCCCCAGTCAATAGCCACAGTGTGGTTAGGCTTACTCACGGTTCTTGGCTCAGAAGTGGATGCTGGAGACTGGGAATGTGAATTATCCTTGGAAAAGATGTTAGAAAGATCCACATCAGGGTCCTGCTTGGCTTGGAAGTGGGTGATGGCTGCTTCAAACTGACTGGATAGTCCTTGTCCTAGGTCATTCTCCAAAATGACTGGTGTGAGCAGGTAATCCCTAAACCCCACTTTCACTTCCCTCTGAGTGGTAACCAAAACAACAGGCTTGGTGGGGCCATCTATGAACCCCACTTCAACTTCCTCCTGGCTACTCCCCGAAACAACAGAAGTGGGGAGACCGTCCATGAGCCCTACATCAACTTCCTCCTGGTTAGTCCCTGAAACAACAGGTGTGGGGAGGCTGTCCATAAGCTCCATATGGACCTCTTCCTGGTCAGACCCCAAAATAACAGGTGTGGGGATGCTGTTCATAAGCTCCACATCAGCCTTGCTCTGGTCAGTCTCCACAATGACAGGTGTGGGAAGGCTGTTCACAGGTCTCACATCAACCTCTCCCTGGTCCTTTCCCGAAATAACTGGTGTGGGGACGGTGTCCATAAGCTCCACATCAGCCTTGCTCTGGTCAGTCTCCACAATGACAGGTATGGGGAGGCTGTTCACAATCCCCACATCGATCACTTCCTGGTTGGTCCCCAAAATACCAGGTGTGGGGAGGCTGTCCACAAGCTCCACCTCGACCTCTCCCTGGTCGGTCCTTAGGTCCAACTGCACACATGCCAGAGGAATGTCTGAGCGCTGGCCCTCAGCCAGGGAGATGGATAATTGGGAATCTGGTACAGGGTCTTCTGGGGAAACAATAACTGGGCTTACCAGGGTAATGGAGGAACCAGTGTCTCGTAGTCCCTGGCTCTTGACCGGCTGAGCTGGTAGATGGGCTCCAAGCATGCGGCCTCGGTTTTGGAGACAATCTTTATCTATATGTCCATGGCGCCCACATGTATAACAGCGCCATAGATTGGGCAAGTCACCGGCCCTGTTTGTAGTCCTTTGTTTTCGTGCAGCTTCTGCTGGGTAGCGGGACAATCCTTCTCGACCGGCTGGTGTTAGCAGTACTGCAGCTGGAATCCCATAAACATATTCCAGAACATAAGCCCTCTCTTCTCTTGAGGATCTAGGCCCCAATGCATCCAACAACACTGTAGCTTGGGCCATTTTGGACAAAGTTGATTCCCAATTGTCACTAGATCCATAATGTGGCACATAGTGTAAATCCTCTGGGTCAATATCGGCGAGATCCTCATCATCCTCTGCATCATTCTGGGCATCCCAACGGACTAATTTCTGGATCAAATCTGACCGAGTCTCAGTGTTCCAGTAGATAATCTTTCGCCTCTGGCACAGATCCTGTAGCATCCATTTACTGCAGCGGTCGTAACTCCTCTCTTGTCCTTGTCCCATGGCTGAGCTGGTGGGGTTGGACATGGCAGCGTCCGAAACCTGAATGCCTCCCCTGTGGCCTGCTGGGTATGCTTATGTGCCTCCCTGGTTGTTGAGCCCTGGACGGTGTCCGAAAACACCAGTCCGCTGCAGCTCCCCTGGGTAAACCAGGCTGAGTAGTATCCCACTGCTGCCACCAATTGTGGAGACACGGGGCTCAGTGGGTGCTCTCATCCACTAAAACCCACCGCCTTTAGAAAGACAGCGTGGCTCAGGGCTCATCCCAACTGAACGCCGGCCTCCTTAACCGTGGGCGTAACACTACTCAGACAACACAGGGTGAGGGAACCACAATAATTAGACTTTATTGGATCCCCAAACAATTAACGGCACATAACACATAACCAGCAAAACACACAAATGTAACAGGCAACAGAGTCTCACCCTTCCGCTGGCTCATCAGGGATTTAGAATGTCCATGCCTCAGAGCTTCCAGGGCTGCTTACTCCAATCCAGCAGCACCCCGCTTTTGGCGGGCACCCACCGAGAAAGGAATAATGCCAGATTTAGGAAGCTGGCTGAGGTCTGCAAAGTCTGTAACAGGTGACTGAACTGTGCCAACCTGAGTGTCCTCCTTAGGTAGTCCTGGTATGATGATACAATCCTGGCAGCCGGAGTCGAAATCCCTAGGCTGTATATATGGTCTCCAACCGGAACCGGAGTCCCTAGATTGAAGCCATAAGATATCCTGATCCTCTAGTCAGCTCCAAAGAGCTTAGACTGGATCCATCAGCATCCATCAACAACCTGGTGGCTTAAAGAAGTCCCTTTTATAGCCACAGCCTTCCACTTAGATACACTGCGTCCTCATCGATTGGCTGAACAAGGCGCCTCTCCCATTGGATGAATCTCAAGCTGCATGGACAATGTTCATCCAAATGATGTCTACAGAAAGACTGAAGATATCTACATGGAGTCTGCAAGTCACAGACTCAACAATGGCTACTAAGGTAATCACATTAGCAATACACAACTACAATACAATGGTTACTGGAAAAGTCTGGAGAACAATACATCTGGCTTTCAGTGGCCAACACAATTACATTGAGTCAACAAGAGTCTTGTAAAAACAATGAGGGACTTCTCCCCCGTCTATAGACAATCTATCATGCTGTCTGGCTGAATTTTAAGAAACTTTAACCCATGAGAGTCCATGTCGTCACACTCATTTAGAAAACACACCGTTGATTTTTTAAGTGCAGAAACAAAGGTTTTTTGTATTAGTAAAAATGATGGAAAACCCTACTTCAAATCTGCACCAAAAACATGAAATAATGGAAAAAAAACTAGAGAAGATTGTTATCATGTAGTTTGGTTCGGACACCTACAGAAATAATTCAGATAAAAAGCAGCAGAAAAACGGCAGAATTTCCGCTACATGCGAACTCAGCCTTACAGATGCGTTTGGGAAATTGTCTCTTGTCTCAAAAAAATCCTATAGAGAATCTAACATGAAAATGGACAAGCTCCGGCTGCTACAACTATGAATGAAGAAAATCTCATGTCCAGTTCCCAACCGTCCTGGATACAGAGGAGGCTCCTTGATTTCTCCCTGCACCCTGCTGTCCCCGGCATCTGCTGAACGCCCCTCACTGAATCTGACCCTCTGACAGCTCCGTCTTCCGGGGGAGAAAGAAATGGTGAATGGGTGATAAGGGGCGAGGAGAGAAATATAGAGGAGTACGGTGTGTCCTTCTATCACTGCTGTAGAGTTGTGAGGGGGGAACATTTCACTGTGTGGGGGCAGAAAGGGGCCGAGGACTGAGGGCAGAAAGGGGCCGAGGGCAAGAAAGGTGCCGAGGACCGAGGGCAGAAAGGGCCCGAGGGCAGAAAAGGGGCCGAGGACCGAGGGTAGAAAGGGGGCTGAGGGTAGAAAGGGGGCTGAGGGCAGAAAGGGGCCGAGTGCTGAGGCCTGAAAGGACATACCTCCAAAATTTTAAACAATTGAAAGAGGGAACAACTGGCGAAGAAAATTTTGACCATGCCTCTAGCCACACCCCTATCCACACCCATTTGGCAGTAGGAGTCATTCAGCAGATGCCCTGGACTGTTCATTCATAGTCTTAGCAGCCAGACTTTTCTTATATTTATATAAGCATCACTTCACACATGTTGCTTATTTGTGCCTATAAGGCTGTGTTCACACGTTGCATAAATCAGGTGTTTTTTTGTTTCTGCAGGTGTATGCACCAAATTACACAATAACATTCTTCTCTGATTATTCCATTTTTGCTGCATTTCTTATGCCTTTTCCCCACTATTTCATGCATTTTTGGTGCAGATGTGATTCTGCGTTTTTAAGTGTTTTTGATAATACAGAAAAGCTTTGAGTCTGCACGTAAAGTAACTGCAGTTTTCTCCTGCATTTTTTAAGCTCCACATAGAAATCTCTATAGATAAAAAAAACAGCAGAGTTCAGTGTCTTTCATGGAATCACATTTACTTTGCTTGAAAAATTAAACACAAGAGAATTTATGTGCAAAAAAAGCAGCAGGAAAAAAATGCAGCATTTACGTTACATGTGAACAGGGACTAAATGTCCAAAGAAAGTGGATGAGATGTCATGACATCTCCATCCTCGGTCTAAAGACGCTGCTGAACTGTTTGGTTTTGGTGTTTTTTTTTCTTTAGCAGCTTCAGGATTCACATCTGCACCAAACATGTATCAAATAAGGGGAACAATGCATAAAACATACCGCAAACATGCAATAATCAGAGAAGATTGTTATTGCGCTCGTGGTGCGGACACCTGAAGAAAAAACGCAGAATTTACGCTACATGTGAACACGACCTCAGTGATACATTTTCTATGGGTTTAATAGAGAAAAATAATCAATTGCGCCACCCATTTATTTTGCTCCATTTACTGCATTTACATGCACATAAATAATCTGATCGCTGTGTTGTTTGGGTCTTTACGATTACAAGGACACCAAGTGTATCCAAGTTATTTGCTGAATTGTGATGTTAATTATTTTAAAAAAAGCGCAATCAAAATTACATTATTCTAATTTTTGTATTGTTTTTAGTAATTTTATTAGAAGAAAACAAATCTCTTTTCCTCTCCCTCTAGAACACAGGACACTGAGGAGCTCTAGGTCCTGTGTAATCTGCTGTGTAAGAGGCTGCAGTGTAGGTTCATCTATATAAAATCCTCTCTCTGACATAATCGTTCCTAGTGGCTCAACAGCTAAGGGCTTCTGGACATGTGTTTGGAAGTTGCTGGTTTGAATCCAAGGGGGTGAAAATAAAGAAGATATATATATATATATATACTAGCTGAAGTACCCGGGCATTGCCCAGGATAGCAACTGTCTGTCTGTGAATATGTCTCTGTCTGACTATTTCTATCTCTGTCTGTATTTGTATCGGTCTGTATGTGTGTGTCTGTCTATTTCCAGGTATGTTTCTTTGCCCGGCTGTCTCTTTTCCCGACAGTCTGTCTGTCTGTTTCCCCATCTGTCTCTGTCTGTCTTTTTCTGCCTCTCTATCAATCTCTCCACCGACATCATATAACCTCATGCATAAGCTTCAACTAACAGTTTATTTTGTTCCTATAGCAACCACTGACAGTTGCTATTAATAACCTATAGCTCCCACCTCCATTCAGTTTAATGGCGGCAGGATTTTAGAGACTAACTGTAAAGCACGGGGTTAAACTTTTCTGTCAGAACATAGTCTACGACGCTCCCTGGGTCACATGAGGCATCTGTGCAAAATTTCGTGATTGTAAATGCGACGGTGTGGACTCCTTTAGCGGACAGACATACACAAACATACATACACTCAGCTTTATATATTAGATATATATATATATATATACTAGCTGTAGTACCCGGGCGTTGCCCGGGATAGTAACTGTCTCTCTCTCTTTCTCCCAGTCTCTGTCTGTGTGTCGCTGTCTGTCTCTCTGTCTGTCTCTTTCCTTGTCTGTGTCTATGTCTCTCTCTGACTATTTCTATCTCTGTCTGTATTTGTATCAGTCTATCTGTCTCCATCTCTGTGTCTGTCTGTCTCTATCTCTGTGTCTGTCTCTATGTGTGTGTCTGTCTCTCTCTTTCCCCGTCTGTCTCTTTCCCCATCTGTCTCTTTTCCGTCTGTCTCTTTTCCGTCTGTCTTGGTCTGTCTCTTTCCCCGTCTCTCTTTCCCCATCTGTCTCTTTCTAGGTCTGTCTCTTTCCAGGTCTTTCTCTTTCCAGGTCTGTCTCTTTGCCCGTCTGTGTCTTTGCCCATCTGTGTCTTTGCCCGTCTGTCTCTTTCCAGATCTGTCTCTTTCCCCGTCTGTCTCTTTCCCCGTCTGTCTCTTTCCCCGTCTGTCTCTTTCCCCGTCTGTCTCTTTCCCCGTCTGTCTCTTTCCCCGTCTGTCCCTTTGCCCGTCTGTCCCTTTGCCCGTCTGTCCCTTTGCCCGTCTGTCCCTTTGCCTAGCTGTCTCTTTGCCCGGCTGTCTCTTTGCCCGGCTGTCTCTTTCCAGGGCTGTCTCTTTCCCCGTCTGTCTGTCTGTCTCTTTCCCCATCTGTCTCTGTCTGTCTCTTTCCCCATCTGTTTCTGTCTGTGTCTCTGTCTGTCTTTTTCTGTCTCTCTATCCATCTCTCCACCGACATCATATAACCTCATGCATAAGCTTCAACTAGGAGTTTATTTTGTTCCTATAGCAACCACTGACAGTTGCTATTAATAACCTATAGCTCCCACCTCCATTCAGTTTAATGGTGGCAGGATTTTAGAGATTAACTGTAAAGCACGGGGTTAAATTTTTCTGTCAAAACATAGCCTACGACGCTCCCTGGGTCACATGAGGCGTCTGTGCAAAATTTCGTGATTGTAAATGCAACGGTGCGGATTCCTTTAGCGGACATACATACACACACTCAGCTTTATATATTAGATATATATATATGTGTGTGTATTTCTTTATAGTAGTTTTATGGGAACAAAAGAATCTGACTATCTGACTTTTTCCTTAACGTACATAGAGATGCAGTATATCTCTATTATCTATCTTCTAATTATCTATCTATTATATATCACTCTATCATCTATTACCTACTAGCTGTAGTACCCGGGCGTTGCCCGGGATAGTAACTGTCTCTCTGTCTCTCTCCCAGTCTCTGTCTGTGTGTCGCTGTCTGTCTCTTTCCTTGTCTGTCTGTTTCTATCTCTCTGTCTGTATTTGCATCAGTCTATCTGTCTCAATCTCTGTATCTGTCTGTCTCTATCTCTCTCTTTGCCCATCTGTCTGTTTCTAGGTCTGTGTCTTTCCCGGTCTGTCTCTTTCCAGGTCTGTCTCTTTCCAAGTCTGTCTCTTTCCAGGGCTGTCTCTTTCCAGGGCTGTCTCTTTCCAGGGCTGTCTCTTTCCAGGGCTGTCTGTTTCCAGGGCTGTCTGTTTCCAGGGCTGTCTGTTTCCAGGGCTGTCTGTTTCCAGGGCTGTCTGTTTCCAGGGCTGTCTGTTTCCAGGGCTGTCTGTTTCTAGGGCTGTCCCTTTCTAGGGCTGTCTCTTTGCTCGTCTGTCTCTTTTCCCGTCTGTCTCTTTGCAGGGCTGTCTCTTTCCCCGTCTGTCTCTTTCCCGCTCTGTCTCTTTCCCGTTCTGTCTCTTTCCAGAGCTGTCTCTTTCCAGGGCTGTCTCTTTCCAGGGCTGTCTCTTTCCCCGTCTGTCTCTTTCCTGCTCTGTCTCTTTCCCGTTCTGTCTCTTTCCAGGCCTGTCTCTTTCCAAGCCTGTCTCTTTCCAGGCCTGTCTCTTTCCAGGTCTGTCTCTTTGCCCGTCTGTCTCTTTCCCCGTCTGTCTCTTTCCCGCTCTGTCTCTTTCCCGCTCTGTCTCTTTCCAGGTCTGTCTCTTTCCAGGTCTGTCTCTTTCCAGGTCTGTCTCTTTCCAGGTCTGTCTCTTTTCCCGTCGGTCTCTTTGGGCATTTGTCTCTTTGCCTGGCTTTCTCTTTGCTCGTCTGTCTCTTTCCCACTCTGTCTCTTTCCCGATCTGTCTCTTTCCCCATCTGTCTGTCTGTGTCTGTCTCTCTTTATCCGTCTCACCACCGACATCTTTTTACCTCACACATAAGCTTCGTATACTAACAGTTTATTTTGTTCCTATAGCAAACATTGACAGTTGCTATTTATAGCCTGCAGCTATAAATTTTTGTAAAGTAACTGGAAAGCACAGGGTTAAATTTTCCCGCCCAAACATAGTCTATGACGTTCTCTAAGTAACATGGAGAGCCTGTGCAAAATTTCGTGATTGTACATGCGACGGTGTGGATTCCTTTAGCGGAGATACACACATATACACACACACACACGCGCACACACACACACACACACACTGAGCTTTATATAATAGATCTATCACTCTATCTATCATGTATCTATTATTTATCCCTCTGTCTATCTTTGTAGCTGAATAATTTGCTTTTGGTTTCTCTGCCTGCAATACAGGTCAAGATTACCAAATCTTTTTATGTTTTTCAATAGAGGCAGTGGCTCAATGGTAGAGCTACTGCCTATGGATCATGAGTTCAGAGTTTGAGTCCTGGCTGGTAAACCAGACCAGATGAGAATTTAAATTTATGCACTGAACTCAGTTAATTTATTCACTGCACTGAGGAGAGGAGTTGGGACAACAGCTGTGACCAGCGGGACTGTGGGAGACAACCCTCAAATCGGGACAGAACCGCTGAATCCAGGATGGTTGGGAGGTATGGAAAGGAGCTGAGGACCGAAGGTAGACGGGTTTCCTCACTTCCGGCCTCTCATAGTTGGGTCCAGGGCAGAAAGGGACCGAAGGCAGAAAGGGGCCGAGGACTGAGGGCAGGAAAGGGGACTGAGGGCAGGAAAGGGGCCGAGGACCGAGGGCAGGAAAGGGGCCGAGGACTGAGGGCAGGAAAGGGGCCGGGGACCGAGGGCAGGAAAGGGACCGAGGGCAGGAAAGGGGCCGAGGACTGAGGGCAGGAAAGGGACCGAGGGCAGGAAAGGGGCCGAGGACCAAGGGCAGGAAAGGGGCCGAGGACTGAGGGCAGACGGGTTTCCTCACTTCCGGCCTCTCATAGTTGGGGCGTTTGTATCTATCAGAGGAAAAGGAACAAAAACCTCACGATTCATAGAAATCAGCGAGAGAAAAACCCCAAGAAAGTCTCAGAGCTGAAGAGGTTAATGCCCCCTGCCCCAGTAATGAGGAATCTCCACATACCTCCTCCTGCAGAGCCGCACACTAGATATATGGTAGATGCTAGAATGTACGGGCTCCTGACAGGTATGACGTAACCTGTCATGTGATGGGGCGTGTTCAAAATGCAACCTGTTTCGATACAAAAAACAATGTTTATTCTAAGTCCATGTGGGCATAGAGTTGATTATAATAGAAGCGGGGGAGGGGGTAAGAGCTGCAGATGATGGGGGGCGAAGCCTGCATGCTTACAGTGGACAGAAAAAAATCGCCACGCCCCCAACTCAAACGGTCACGTCCATGACCTGACTGCAGCCTGTACATTCTAGGCTCAACCCTAGCTATATGACTGCTCTGTGCTTCCAGGACCTGTAATGATGTCACATGGAGGGGAGGAGTCAGGGGTCACATGATCAGCTCCTCAGTGTATGCAGGACTCTGCTGTGCTGGGTGTCATGGTGCTGGATGAGGGGAAGGTTCTGTGTGGGGTCAGGAGGGGTTTACAGTGTGGATGTAGCGGAGCCGTGTGTGTACGAGGTGTACGGAGCGGAGCCGTGTGTGTACGAGGTGTACGGAGCAGAGCCGTGTGTGTACGAGGTGTATGGAGTGGAGCCGCGTGTGTATGAGGTGTGGGGAGCAGAGCCGTGTGTGTACGAGGTGTACGGAGCAGAGCCGTGTGTGTACGAGGTGTGGGGAGCAGAGCCGTGTGTGTATGAGGTGTACAGAGCAGAGCCGTGTGTGTATGAGGTGTACAGAGCAGAGCCGTGTGTGTACGAGGTGTACGGAGCGGAGCCGTGTGTGTACGAGGTGTGCGGAGCGGAGCCGTGTGTGTACGAGGTGTGGGGAGCAGAGCCGTGTGTGTATGAGGTGTACAGAGCAGAGCCGTGTGTGTACGAGGTGTACGGAGCGGAGCCGTGTGTGTACGAGGTGTGGGGAGCAGAGCCGTGTGTGTGTATGAGGTGTACAGAGCAGAGCCGTGTGTGTACGAGGTGTGGGGAGCAGAGCCGTGTGTGTACGAGGTGTACGGAGCAGAGCCGTGTGTGTACGAGGTGTACGGAGCGGAGCCGTGTGTGTACGAGGTGTACGGAGCGGAGCCGTGTGTGTACGAGGTGTGCGGAGCCGTGTGTGTACGAGGTGTACGGAGCGGAGCCGTGTGTGTACGAGGTGTACGGAGCGGAGCCGTGTGTGTACGAGGTGTACGGAGCGGGGCCGTGTGTGTACGAGGTGTACGGAGCGGAGCCGTGTGTGTACGAGGTGTACGGAGCGGAGCCGTGTGTGTACGAGGTGTACGGAGCAGAGCCGTGTGTGTACGAGGTGTACAGAGCAGAGCCGTGTGTGTACGAGGTGTACAGAGCAGAGCCGTGTGTGTACGAGGTGTACAGAGCAGAGCCGTGTGTGTACGAGGTGTACGGAGCAGAGCCGTGTGTGTACGAGGTGTACGGAGCAGAGCCGTGTGTGTACGAGGTGTACGGAGCAGAGCCGTGTGTGTACGAGGTGTACGGAGCAGAGCCGTGTGTGTACGAGGTGTACGGAGCAGAGCCGTGTGTGTACGAGGTGTACGGAGCAGAGCTGTGTGTGTATGAGGTGTACGAGGTGTACGGAGCAGAGCCGTGTGTGTACGAGGTGTACGGAGCGGAGCCGTGTGTGTACGAGGTGTACGGAGTGGAGCCGTGTGTGTACGAAGTGTACGGAGCAGAGCCGTGTGTGTACGAGGTGTACAGAGCAGAGCCGTGTGTGTACGAGGTGTACGGAGCAGAGCCGTGTGTGTACGAGGTGTATGGAGCAGAGCTGTGTGTGTATGAGGTGTACGGAGCTGTGTGTGTACGAGGTGCATGGAGCGGAGCCGTGTGTGTACGAGGTGCATGGAGCGGAGCCGTGTGTGTACGAGGTGTACGGAGCAGAGCCGTGTGTGTACGAGGTGTACGGAGCGGAGGCGTGTGTGTACGAGGTGTACGGAGCGGAGGCGTGTGTGTACGAGGTGTACGGAGCGGAGGCGTGTGTGTACGAGGTGTACGGAGCGGAGGCGTGTGTGTACGAGGTGTACGGAGCGGAGGCGTGTGTGTACGAGGTGTACGGAGCGGAGCCGTGTGTGTACGAGGTGTACGGAGCGGAGCCGTGTGTGTACGAGGTGTACGGAGCGGAGCCGTGTGTGTACGAGGTGTACGGAGCGGAGCCGTGTGTGTACGAGGTGTACGGAGCGGAGCCGTGTGTGTACGAGGTGTGCAGAGCAGAGTCGTGTGTGTGTGTACGACGTGTATGGAGCGGAGCCATGTGTACAATGTGACTGACTAACATCCCCCCGCTCCTCCGTTTCTGGAGCTTTATCTGTGGAATATAATGTGCGATTTTCTCGGCTTAGATGATAAATAGAAGATACAAATGATAATTATTACCAGGCACTGATCCTCTACTATATGGCGGTGTTATTATTTTGAATATCTTTATATTTTATTTATTTCAAGGCATTAGGAGGATAAGTGGAGATGATCGGACCCGTGGAAGTTCGGTTCAGACGATTCAGCCGAACCTTAAATTAAGATCAGTTTGGGACACGAACTTGGCCTGAACCCCAATTGAAGTCAGTAATTGGGCAGGTCGGGTCTCCCCCCACATGCAGCCATAAACAGTTCACACTTATCCGATCAACCAGCTAGTCTCCGATAAAGCAACAGAGGACTGAGCATACCCGAGGACAGCAATGCTCGCTCAAGTAATGTTCAACGTAAAGCACCTGAACACCAAACCCAAACTCGTTTTTACAAAAAGAAAAACAGTCTGTTTTGGCATGAACACCGAAATTCGGGCTCGCTCATCAGAGCGCCGGCATTCACAGGAGATCAGCTATGCTGAAGCATCGCTCTGATCATCAGAAGCAATTGGATAGTGCAGGCTTAAGAGTCCCCTAATGGGACGAGTAAAATCAATAAAAATGTAAAAAACAAGGTTTTTAAAAATATGAAAATATAAAAAACACCCCCTTTTACCAAACTAAAAATAAAAGAATAAAAATTATACATATTTGGTATCGTAGCGTTCAGAAATGGCCGATCTCTCAAAATAAAAAATCAATTAATCTGATCGGTAATCCGCGTAGGAGAAAAAAATAAAAGCCAGAATTACATTTGTTTTGTCTCTGTAGCATTGCAATAAAATCCTATAACGTAATTAAACATCGTATCTACCTAGAAATGGTGTGATTAAAATGTCATCTCAAGATGCAAAACATAAGCCGTCACTGAGCACCAGATCGCGAAAATTTAGAACTCTACGGGTCTCCGAAAATGGCGACAGCAGCGCCATTTTATTTTTGTTGTAAACTTCAGATTTTTTTTTTTTACCACAAAAAGTAAAATTGTACATGTTTGGTATCCACAAACTCGTACTGACCTGGGGAATCATATTACTAGGTCAGTTTTACCATATAGTGAACATGGTAAATAAAAAACAATTGTGCAATTGTGCTCTTTTTTGCAATTTCATCGCACATGGAGATTTTGTTTTCCCGTTTTCCAGTACAATATGTGGCAGATTGATGGTGTCATTGAAAAGTACAACTCGTCCTGTCAAAAACAAACCCTCAAATGGCAATATTGACGGAAAACTAAAAAAGTTATGGCTCTTGGAAGAAGGTTGAGGAAAAAAAATGAAAAACGTAAAATCGTAGGTGGTGAAGGGGTTAATCGCAGATGGTGAGAGCGGATCACTGGGGATATCAAAGTCTTTTATCTGTCTGCTATTTTAGGGTACCTTCACACTTAGCGATGCAGCAGCGATCCGACCAGCGATCTGACCTGGTCAGGATCGCTGCTGCATCGCTACATGGTCGCTGGTGAGCTGTCAAACAGGCAGATCTCACCAGTGAACAGCCCCCAGCCAGCAGCGACGTGCAAGCGACGCTGCGCTTGCACGGAGCCGCCGTCTGGAAGCTGCGGAGACTGGTAACTAAGGTAAACATCGGGTATGGTTACCCGATGTTTACATTAGTTACCAGCGCACACCGCTTAGCTGTGTGAGCAGGGAGCCGCGCACACTGAGCGCTAGCTCCTTGCTCTCCTAGCTACAGTACACATCGGGTTAATTAACCCGATGTGTAATGCAGCTACATGTGCAGAGAGCCGGAGCCGGCAGCACAGGCAGCGTGAGAGCTGCAGAGGCTGGTAACTAAGGTAAATATCGGGTAACCACCTTGGTTACCTGATGTTTATCTTGGTTACAAGCTTACCTCAGCTGTCAGACGCCGGCTCCTGCTCCCTGCTCGCTTCATTTGTCGCTCTCTCGCTGTCACACACAGCGATCTGTGTGTCACAGTGGGAGAGCGCCTTTGAAGAAAACGAACCAGGGCTGTGTGTAACGAGCAGCAATCTCCCAACAGGGGCCAGATCGCTGCTCATTGTCACACACAGCGAGATCGCTAATGAGGTCACTGCTGCGTCACAAAAAGCGTGACTCAGCAGCGATCTCGGCAGTGAGCTCGCTGTGTGTGAAGCACCCCTTAGGGTCTATGTGGCGCCCCTGACCTGGTCAGGCACCACTGAGTACTGCACCCATGCTGGGGACAGTACAAACAGGTAATCCAGAAGGCTGACCGAGGTGTGACTACACAGGCGCATAGTGATCAGGTCTCGCACATGTACCTTTGAGAGGACCCCTGGGGATCCCAGGAGGGGGCAAAGCCTTCACCTCCACTTGAGGAGTGGAGGGGGCGAAGCCTCCATCTCCACTCAAGGGGTGTGGTAGAGAGCCTGGTTGCTAGGTGGCGTAGGCAGGCACAAGGGGAAAAGAGAAGGAGGAGAAAACAGTCTGAAGCAGAGTGTGGAGGAGTGAGGAGCATGGAAGTGGAGCTCAGACAGGAGCAGCAGTGCAGGTCCCACGAGTGAGCCAGTTTAGTGTGCAGCTCAGGAAGAGCAGAAGCAGACCCTGGAGCTGTTGCAGTCTAACAGCGTACGCGCAGTGACTACCGACGGGGGAGAACGGTCACCTGGTAGTGCTGCCCGAACACCACACACAGCTGGAGAGAGAGCAGTGTAGTGGAAAGTAAGGAGACTGTCAGGGAGTACCAGGCCCAAACGGGCGGCAGATCCCGATGCGGGGATAGATCCACCTTTCCTTGCTAAACCTGCCGGTGTGGGGCCCTTAAAGCCCACTCCACAACACCACAAAAGCCGCAGCCACGTAGCCACAGTTAGGGCCCATAGTTCACAGGAGGCAAGCAGCTGGAGTGATCTGGTCCAGGCGACAAGCAAACGGCAAACAAACGAGGGGAGCAGCTACTTCCCTGGGTGACCCCCATAGGGACTAAAAGTCGGGGTTACCACAAACCACAGAAGGGCTAAGGAAGGCGAGTCGGTAGCCACCCTCATCAGTCAGCCTGAAGGATACCTGGTTCCAGCCTGGTTCATCCCAGCTACGCCCGGGTTACTCACCCTGCCATCAACTGTGAGTAAAACCCCTGAAAGACATTCTGCTTGTGTGGAGTTATTCTGCGCCTTGTGGTTCTACACACCTACACAGGGCCCTGGGGCTTGCCTCACTCTCAGGAGGCTATTACAACTGGCTGCACCCACCATCAGCCCCAGGCATCCCTTAACCTGCAGTGGCGGTCCCCACTGACCGCAATTCTGAGAGTGGCGTCACGACAATCCTAAAAGAAGATCTCCTACCTGTGACAAGATCCAGCCGAGTGGAGTCCCTGAAGGTAATGCACCGACACAGCACTTGTGGGGCTTCACATCTACGTACTCAGCATTAGGAATTTGTGATTTCCACTGTGTGCAGAGCTGATTCTCTCTTGTGATCACTGGTAAAGACTTGGCTTGTCCATGACCACATTCTTCAGTTTTCTCCCTGCTCTAACTCTCTGCCTACTTGTCCAGGTTTTCCATTTCTTGAATTTGTAGTGTGAACTGCTGTTTTCTGACTGACCCGGCAGCCGTTGCTCATGGATGCTACACTGTAGCTTTGTTCTCCATCCATGAAATCCCAGTGGTTTTACTATGCAACTAGGCCTCGTATTAGAAATTTCCCACCTCATTTCCACAGTCTACATATATCACTAATCTTGTGCCTTCATCCACCACTCTACCCCAATCCATATGTTCAGACTGGCAGTCTAGCACAAAAAAATACAACAAAGTAAATAGTCAAAACTGATCAGGAACAATCATGTCCTCTCCATTCGCAGAGGTTTGTGGATGAAGAAATCATTTATCAAGATGATAATGCTTCCTACCATAGAACAAAAACTGTGAAAACATTCCTTGAAAGAAGACAAATAAGGTCAATGTCATGGCCTGCAAATAGTCCAGATCTCAATCCAATTGAAAATCTTTGGTTGAAGTTGAAGAAAATGGCCCATGACAAGGCTCCAACTTGCAAAGCTGATCTGGCAACAGCAATTACCGAAAGTTGGAGCCAGATTGATGGAGAGTATTGTTTGTCACTCATTAAGTCCATGCCTCAGAGACTGCAAGCTGTTATAAAAGCCAGAGGTGGTGCAACAAAATACTATTGATGTTTTGGGGTGTTTTATTGTTTGTTTGTATTTCATGATTCCATAGTTTTTTCCTTATAATTGAGTGATTCCATAATTTTCCCCCTGTTTGGTTTTGAAAAGTAAAAATTTGTGCACTCAGCAATTTGAGACCTTGTGCACTCAGCCTCCTGGGGATACACATTCAAAGAAACAACAATACCACTGCGCTAAATACACACAGACTGACAGTGAATTAGCTGCGGGGCTAATCGCATATACTGTGGTGAGTGTAGTTAAATGTATAACATCAGGAAGATAGACTCATATCATTGATTGTAGTCTTACCTAAGCTGTAGCGGCGGGATGAAGTGAGCATGCTGATAAAATAGCAAGGTACAGCAAATCTGATAATCAAGCAATCCGTGGAATAACGTGATGAGCGTTATAACTCACTTTCACATGTAGCTGGGAGAGCAGGGGTCCGGGTGTCCGCTGTGCTGTGCAGGCGGTCGTGCCGTCCAATAAAATCCCCAATATTGGTGAAATTAACAGGCTGCTGGGGGAATTCCATAGGTCTAGTTGCCATTTACCAACATGGCTATTAAATATCTCAAGGGGCCAATTTATGAGAATTCGCAGGAACTGTACTCACCTGCACCATTTTAATGTAGAGGCTATTCGACTAAAGGATCAGTTTATTAGTAAGGGGTATGACCCCATTCATTTAGAGAGGGAACTCTGTGCGGTGTCCTCTATGTCAAGGGATACCCTGATTTCTGATTCCATTAAAGTCCCTGACAATCCCAATGTGACGTCCGAAATCAGCAACTTAGCCATTATTACGGAATATCATGACAATAATCGAGTTTTTAGAAACATTGTTAAGAAATATTCGTACCTTTTACTAGAAGACAAATATATAGGTCGTCTAATGCCGGAGAGACCGCGCTTCATTCTAACACTATCTAACCCCTTCGGGCCCTATATACAGGTGATGCTAGTCCCGATCTACAGCTTAGGTAAGATACTATCAATGATATGAGTCTATCTTCCTGTTGTTATACATTTAACTTCACTCACCATAGTATATGTGATTAGCCCCGCGGCTAATTCACTGTCAGTCTGTGGGTATGTAGCGCAGTGGTATTGTTGTTTCTTTGAATGTGTATCCCCAGGAGGCTGAGTGCACCAGGTCTCTTATTTACCATTTGCAGCTTTACACCCGACTTCAACTAGTTCAGGATTGAGCACTGCTGTTTTTTACATATTCTGGTTTTAATTCATCGTGCAATACACGTAGCAGCTCAGCCATGTCCTTACAATCATTAAATGTAGAAAGAAACACTCGGTTATCCACAGCACAGAAAGTATTTGATCTCATTCCATGCATCATCTAGTCAGAAAGGATGCTGAACATAATAAATCATCATTTAGATCCTTGGAAAAAGTTGTACAAAATGAATTGCGCAATTTATGGGAAGTTACATCACTGGAAAAGTATTTATCTTATAATATGGTCCCCAAAGGCTTACAAGTCTATAAGGCCCTTTCGGGGGATTTTGGGGACCCATCAGTTCAAACCCAGTGTACAATATGTTCCACAATTTTTCTATCACCCTGATTTCTGATTCCATTAAAGTCCCTGACAATCCCAATGTGACGTCCGAAATCAGCAACTTAGCCATTATTACGGAATATCATGACAACAATCGTGTTTTTAGAAACATTGTTAAGAAATATTGGTACCTTTTACTAGAAGACAAATATATAGGTCGTCTAATGCCGGAGAGACCGCGCTTCATTTTTCGCAAAACACAGACACTGAGAAGTCTAATAACCCCTACCACCAAAAAAAACACGGATTGGATCCACCATCCGGGAGAATTAACACACTATATGGTCCTAGAAATGTATCTAATGTTTTTTTCCCATGCGGCTTTTGTTATAATTGTCATAAACAAAAACAACAACCAATAACCTCATTCAGAAACTCCTCAGGATCTGATCCTTACCAGATCAAACAAAATATCAATTGTAACACTACAGGAGTGATTTACGCTATTGTATGTCCGTGTAACAAAATGGATGTGGGACGAACCAAGAGACCCCTTGCCGTCAGGATAAAAGAAGATTTTAAGAACATCAATAATGGCTGCCTTGGTCATCCACTGTCACGCCATTTCACATTAGTAAGTGGTAAATCTTGTAAGAATATAAAATTTTGGGGTATTGAACAAATCCCAAAACATTGGCGAGGGGGGGGATTATATCAAACAAATGTCCAGAGCTGAATCCAAATGGATATTTACATTAGACACGCTAATACCCAACGGTCTAAACTCAGAATTAGAAATATTTGCTTTTGACTAAACAGGAGGGTCTCAAAGAAGGATGGGGGGGGTATGTGTGTGTGTGTGTGTGGGGCAGCTGGGGATGGGGGGGGGTACCTCCTAATTGATTAGTCCATACAAACACTATATTCAATTATTAAATAATTGGACACCACTCGTATTATACTCAACATCAGGTTTTGATAAACCATCATACACAAATTAGGGGCATATGCTGATTTTTATGTCCACGTCTATAATCATATAATCATATATGCATCTGTACCTTTGTATATATACATGCGTACATGGATCTATTTAAGTCTAGGCATACCCCCCACATAGTTATTTTAATTTCAATTTTTTAATTCTATTTTCAATTTTAATCTACTATTTTTTCAATCATATATGTATATATATTTTTGTGCTCTGCATATATACATATATTCTTAATATCATTATATTTTCATTACATTTATTTATTTATTCCTAATTATTAAAATATATAGTCATTTTTATCTTCCAATATACATTCAATTATACATGATTGTTTTAGAATAAAATAAAAAATTTTTTTTACACTTCATGTTTTTCTCAATCCATAGTCCACTACATGCTTCCACTATGGTATTAATCATAGAAGCATCAGAGGGCGCCATACACCAACTACATCAATCTCGTTATATTCCGTCCATCATATAAATACCCCCATATACATGCTTAGATCCTTCCCTGAGGAAGGAGGTACGTTTTCCCTCCGAAACGCGTAGGACATTTTTGCCCCAACCAAGCTCCTGTAGCTCATCGCTATCAGCTAGTGTGTGACGTCACCCGGCCAGCCTGATCGCGCGCGAAGCTGGAGTCCGGAATTACATCCGGCCGATGTATCTGGACGCAGCTAGCGCCAACCTTTTTTCCCCTAGCAGCCTGTTAATTTCCCCTATATTGGGGATTTTATTGGATGGCACAACCGCCTGCACAGCACAGCGGACTCTCGGACCCCTGCTCTCCCATCTACATGTGAAAGTAAACCTGGGTTCACACATAGCGACAACGACGTCGCTGTTACGTCACCATTTTCTGTGACATAACAGCGACCTTGTAAGTCGCTGTTATGATCGCTGCTTAGCTATCAAACACAGCAACATAACGACGGGCGTCGCTGTGCTACATGTGCAGAGAGCAGGTAGCCGCGCTTAGCGCTGGCTCCCTGCTCTCCTAGCTACAGTACACATCGGGTTAATTACCCGATGTGTACTGCAGCTACATGTGCAGATAGCAGGGAGCCGCGCATACTGCTTATCGCTGGCTCCCTGCTCTCGTAGCTACAGTATACATCGGGTTAATTACCCGATGTGTACTGCAGCTACATGTGCAGAGAGCAGGAGCCGGCACTGGCAGCGAGAGCGGCGGACGCTGGTAACGGAGGTAAATATCAGGTAACCAGGGAAAGATCTTCCCTTGGTTACCCGATGTTTACCCTGGTTACAGCTTACCGCAGCTGCCAGATGCCGACTCCTGCTCCCTGCTCGCTTCAGGTCGTTGCGGGATGTCACACACAGCGACAGCGACGGGACGTCGCTGCAACGTCACAGAAAATGGTGACGTAGCAGCGACGTCGTTGTCGTCGTCGCTGTGTGTGACAGCACCCTAAGTTATAACACTCATCACGTTATTCCATAGATTGCTTGATTATCAGATTTGCTGTACCTTGCTATTTTATCAGCATCCTCACTTCATCCCGCCACTATTCTGAATCCTTATCTATGCTAATCACGATTCATCCATAATTCTTATCATATGCTAATTACTATACAACATTCTCTGTTTACCTAATTTGATCACAGACTTCAGAAACCATTCATCAGACATTTATCTGCACACTATCTAACCGCGCTTCATTCTAACACTATCTAACCCTTTCCGGCCCTATATACAGGTGATGCTAGTCCTGATCTACAGCTTAGGTAAGACTACTATCAATGATATGAGTCTATCTTCCTAATGTTATACATTTAACTTCACTCACCATAGTATATGCGATTAGCCCCGCGGCTAATTCACTGTCAGTCTGTGTGTATTTAGCACAGTGGTATTGTTGTTTCTTTGAATGTGTATCCCCAGGAGGCTGAGTGCACAAGGACTCTTATTTACCATTTGCAGCTTTAGGCTATGTGCGCACGTTGCGTTTTTTCCCGCGGAAACGCTGCGTTTTGAACTGCAGCGTAACTGCATGCGTTCAGCTTCCCCAGCAAAGTCTATGAGAAAGCCGAAAAATCAATGCACACGCTGCGTTTATAAACACAGCGTTTTGGATGCCAAAATCGCTGCGGAAAAAAAAGCAGCATGTCACTTCTTTTGTGCGTTGTAGCTGCGTTCTCTACTCATTGAAATCAATGATGTGGGTCAGAACGCAGCCAAAATGCACTTGGACTGCATTTTTGTTGCGTTCCGCATGCTTTTTTGACAAGCAAAATGCAGGTCTTTTCAGTCTCTGTGATGTCGGTCAATTTCTGTCTGTGGATGTCGGTGAATCTCCATCTGTCTGTCGGTCGGTCGGTCTCTTTCTCTGACAGTTGGTCGCTCTGTCTGTCTGTCTCTCTCTCTGCCGGTCGGTCTCTCTGTCTGTCTGTCCCTCTCTCTGTCCGTCGGTCAATCTCCCCCCCTCTCTCATACTCACCGTTCCCCGATCACCGGCGCGGCGCTGCACGGCGTTCACACTGCTCCGGCGGCTTTTCCTCTTTTGAAAATGCAAGCCGCTCATTATTCAATCTTGTATTCCCAGCTTTCCCCGCCCACCGGCGCCTATGATTGGTTGCAGTCAAACACGCCCCCACGCTGAGTGACAGCTGTCTCACTGCGACCAGTCACAGCCACAGGTGGGCGGGTCCATATCGTGCAGTAAAATAAATAAATAAATAAATAAATTAAAAAAAACGACGTGCGGTCCCCCCCAATTTTGATACCAACCAAGATAAAGCCACACAGCTGAAGGCTGGTATTCTCAGGATGGGGAGTGCCACGTTGTGGGGAGCCCCCCAGCCTAACAATATCAGCCAAGAGCCGTCCGGAATTGCCGCATCCATTACATGCGACAGTCCCGAGACTTTACCCGGCTCATCCCGAATTGCTGTGGTGAGGTGGCAATCGGGGTAATAAGGGGTTAATGGCAGCAGCCCATAGATGCCACTAACTACTAGGTTAATCATGACAGGCGTTTCCCCGAGATACCTTCCATAATTAACCTGTAAGTGAAAGTAAATAAACACATGCACCCGAAAAAAATATTTATTTGGAATAAAAGACAAAAAAACACCCTCTTTCACCACTTTATTAAAATCCCCAAATACCCCTCCAGGTCCGGCGTAATCCAGAGGTCCCGTGACGCATCCAGCTCTGCTACATGAAGCTGACAGGAGCGGCGTAGAACACCGCCGCCCCTGTGAGCTCCACGCAGCAAATGAAGTGAATCGTGCTGTCAGAGGGGACGTCACTGAGGTAATGCCGGTGTGTGTGCGGTGATGATGAGGGCTGTAGTGTCGGGTTGTGTGCGGGGATGTCGGCGGTAATGTCAGGATGTGTGCGGGGATGTCGGCGGTAATGTCGGGATGTGTGCGGGGATGTCGGCGGTAATGTCGGGATGTGTACGGGAATGTCGGGTTGTGTGCGGGGATGTCGGCGGTAATGTCGGGATGTGGGCGGGGATGTCGGCGGTAATGTCAGGATGTGTGCGGGAATGTCGGGATGTGTGCGGGGATGTCGGCGGTAATGTCAGGATGTGTGCGGGGATTCCGGCGGTAATGTCGGGATGTGTGTGGGGATGTCGGCGGTAATGTCAGGATGTGTGCGAGGATGTCGGTATGTGTGCGGGGATGTCGGCGGTAATGTCGGGATGTGTGCGGGAATGTCGGGATGTGTGCGGGGATGTCGGCGGTAATGTTGGGATGTGTGCGGGGATGATGATAATCAGGATGCCACACACAGACAGAGCTGCGGTATGACAATGAAGTCGGGTGCAGTTCACCCGAGTTCATTTTCATTGCGCGACTCTGTCTGTCTCGGCTGTCAGCTGGCATGTAGCAGAGCTGAATTGCCGGGGGAACGCACTGTCAAAAACGCATGCAAAACGCATGGAAAAAGCATCCAGAATGCATGCGTTGTGGATGCATTTTATTTTATAAACGCAGTGTCCAGTCTGCCAGAGGGTGCGTTCTTTTCCGCACTGCAGAGAACGCAACGTGCGCACATAGCCTTACACCCGACTTCAACTGGTTCAGGCTTGAGTGCTGCTGTTTTTTACATATTCTGGTTTTAATTCAACATGCTATGGATAGTTGTTTATGTTGTTTGTCAGTGATATTTTAAATATTTATTATTAAAAGTTAATGTTTAGGCGTTTTTGGCTGGTTACCTAGCTATTTTTACTTTTCAAAACCAAACAGGGGGAAAATTATGGAATCACTCAATTATAAGGAAAAAATTATGGAATCATGAAATACAAACAAATAATAAAACACCCCAAAACATCAATAGTATTTTGTTGCACCACCTCTGGCTTTTATAACAGCTTGCAGTCTCTGAGGCATGGACTTAATGAGTGACAAACAGTACTCTTCATCAATCTGGCTCCAACTTTCACGCTGGCTCCCTGCACTCCTAGCCAGAGTACACATCGGGTTGTGAGGAAAGAGTTAACCTTTTTCACTGGTTAGAAAAATAATAGAAATTGATTCTCCTTTGCAAGAACAAGACCAGACTTATATACGTAATAAGTTTTGAGACCAAACTCAAGGACACAGAATGTTTTGACTTAGAAACAACTGAAAAACATCTTATTATGGGAAGAAATGTTATAGACTGTTATGGGAATAAAAGTCACTATGTTAATTTCTCTTGCTGGGAACATGTAATCCACGCCTTTAATGAATATGTACAGTTAGGTCCAGAAAACTTGTGTCACTGTCCAAATATTTGTTATTTTAGCTGTTTACAAAAACATGTTCAGAAATACAATTATATATATAATATGGGCTGAAAGTGCACACTCCCAGCTGCAATATGAGAGTTTTCACATCCAAATCGGAGAAAGGGTTTAGGAATCATAGCTCTGTAATGCATAGCCTCCTCTTTTTCAAGGGACCAAAAGTAATTGGACAAGGGACTCTAAGGGCTGCAATTAACTCTGAAGGCGTCTCCCTCGTTAACCTGTAATCAATGAAGTAGTTAAAAGGTCTGGGGTTGATTACAGGTGTGTGGTTTTGCATTTGGAAGCTGTTGCTGTGACCAGACAACATGCGGTCTAAGGAACTCTCAATTGAGGTAAAGCAGAACATCCTGAGGCTGAAAAAAAAGAAAAAATCCATCAGAGAGATAGCAGACATGCTTGGAGTAGCAAAATCAACAGTCGGGTACATTCTGAGGAAAAAGGAATTGACTGGTGAGCTTGGGAACTCAAAAAGGCCTGGGCGTCCACGGATGACAACAGTGGTGGATGATCGCCGCATACTTTCTTTGGTGAAGAAGAACCCATTCACAACATCAACTGAAGTCCAGAACACTCTCAGTGAAGTAGGTGTATCTGTCTCTAAGTCAACAGTAAAGAGAAGACTCCATGAAAGTAAATACAAAGGGTTCACATCTAGATGCAAACCATTCATCAATTCCAAAAATAGACAGGCCAGAGTTAAATTTGCTGAAAAACACCTCATGAAGCCAGCTCAGTTCTGGAAAAGTATTCTATGGACAGATGAGACAAAGATCAACCTGTACCAGAATGATGGGAAGAAAAAAGTTTGGAGAAGAAAGGGAACGGCACATGATCCAAGGCATACCACATCCTCTGTAAAACATGGTGGAGGCAACGTGATGGCATGGGCATGCATGGCTTTCAATGGTACTGGGTCACTTGTGTTTATTGATGACATAACAGCAGAAAAGAGTAGCCAGATGAATTCTGAAGTGTATCGGGATATACTTTCAGCCCAGATTCAGCCAAATGCCGCAAAGTTGATCGGACGGCGCTTCATAGTACAGATGGACAATGACCCCAAGCATACAGCCAAAGCTACCCAGGAGTTCATGAGTGCAAAAAAGTGGAACATTCTGCAATGGCCAAGTCAATCACCAGATCTTAACCCAATTGAGCATGCATTTCACTTGCTCAAATCCAGACTTAAGACGGAAAGACCCACAAACAAGCAAGACCTGAAGGCTGCGGCTGTAAAGGCCTGGCAAAGCATTAAGAAGGAGGAAACCCAGCGTTTGGTGATGTCCATGGGTTCCAGACTTAAGGCAGTGATTGTCTCCAAAGGATTCGCAACAAAATATTGAAACTAAAATTTTTTTTTTGGGTTTGGTTTATTTGTCCAATTACTTTTGACCTCCTAAAATGTGGAGTGTTTGTAAAGAAATGTGTACAATTCCTACAATTTCTATCAGATATTTTTGTTCAAACCTTCAAATTAAACGTTACAATCTGCACTTGAATTCTGTTGTAGAGGTTTCATTTCAAATCCAATGTGGTGGCATGCAGAGCCCAACTCGCGAAAATTGTGTCACTGTCCAAATATTTCTGGACCTAACTGTATGTTGCATAGTTACGCCCTAATCAACTTTGTATAACTTTGTAACGTAAACAAAATCAATACAGTTCTATTTGGGAGCCACACATCTCCAGGTCTTATGTGTATAACAGCGTCTGCCTGTTTTCATTGAGCTGGAATAGCAGAGGGGGGGTTACCGGTACTCTCTCCACATTCGGACATCGCTGGCAACAGCTGTGACCGTTA
Source organism: Anomaloglossus baeobatrachus (assembly GCF_048569485.1). Lineage (NCBI taxonomy): Eukaryota > Metazoa > Chordata > Amphibia > Anura > Aromobatidae > Anomaloglossus > Anomaloglossus baeobatrachus. Next base: position 547,598,481 of record NC_134357.1, on the reverse strand, counting down.
GCTCAACCTAACATTATCTGGCGCCCGAAAGCGGGGACCCGTGTTTATCCCAGGACACGGTGGATCGTCTTGCCAAACCGAGGACGAGGTGACCAGACGTGGGGACCAGAAATACCTGGCCAGGTAAGAGTTGAACGCTTTCTGCTCTTTGCTCTGCTCCCCATCTCTGTTCTCTTCCCTCTTCAACGTGCAAAAGGTACACTGTGAGTAGAAACTGGGTTATTGGCGGGTTTCTACTGAACTCTGAGAGAGCTTTTGCCAGCAGATGTTTTCTGTGCCTTGTTTGTTTCTCTGCCCCTCTGTGCTTTGTGCACGGAGTGTCTGCTCTCCTGCGTTTTGCTTCTGTGCTGTTGTCCTTGTTGGTTGTCATAGATCCAATACATCAGTGAGTGTTGAAAGGGAATAGTGTACCTGCTCTGTCCAATGGATGTGATATTCACTGCCCTAGTGTTAGTGGGAATAGCCCTGTTTGCCATTGCCATCGGATATAGAGTGTACCTTTGGTACAAGAAGGGTAACCCAGCGCCATTCAACATTCTCAGCCCCCTCTGAACAGTTAGGACACCACCTTTCAATAGGAATACAGATCAAGAGTCAGTCTCTGGGTACTTCCAGGAAAGGTGGTTCTAGACCTCAGCTTAGGTAGGAATACAAAAGGAGTTAGTCTCTGAGTACTTCCAGGATAGGTAGGTTTAGTCCAAAGGACATTCAAGGGTCTAAAAGCTGAAGAAGATAGACGAAGAATGGGGCAAGGAATATCAAAAGACAGAAGAGCTGGATGCACCCTACAACATCTCATTACGCGTTATCATGGCAAAAGAACAGCCAGTCAGTCAAAGGAAGTTTTTAAGACATTTGGATTGAAGGGGAAGGATCAATTGGACCCCAACAAATGGGACACAATAAGAACTACTAGAGCAGGAGTGATAGCAGATAAATCATGGACTAAACTGGTCAGAAGTCTTTCTGACATGGCAAAAACAGCCCACGATCAAGGTTAGATATACCATGAAGAATCAGACACATGGGAAGAAACTGAGAAGAAGGCTAATAAGGATCAGCAGCCTCCTCCGCACCTGTCAGCTACTCCTGCAACAACTCCAAAAATAGCAGGATCCCCGGAATGGACCTGCACAAACTGTGGCCAACAAAATCCGGATTGGAGTGAAACATGCCTAGCCTGTGGAGCCCCAGAGCACAAGCTACAAGCCACAGGACCAGTGCCCCTTTATCCCGTAGTGGAAAGAAGAGTCCTGATAAGACCACCTGTTGATCCACAAAACCCAAATGCTCCCAGAGATGCAGTTCCTCGTACGTATGAAGACTACGTACCCTGGACTCCAGCCAAGCAGATGGCTTTCCTGCAAAATGCTCCAGACCCGACTAGAAACCCAGTCAGTTTTTCACGTTACCTAAACCAAATCCAGGTCTCCTACAGAAGCACTTGGTTGGACATGGAGGGTTTGTGTAGAGTTAAAATGTCTCCCGAACTGTATGCCAAACTCACTGCCCATCTGACAGGACATGTTCCAGACGATACCCATAATGTGGAATCGGGCCAAGAATTCATGATAAGACTCAATCTCTTCTGCGCCCAGGAGCAAAGAACTAAGGGCACAATGGGACCAGTGCATCAAGGTCCTGTGGAGAATGTCAGCTCATTTTACTACAGATTGATGCAGTCATTTGCAGATGAAGATATCCTTTGTATAGTATGTATTTTTTGGCTTGCACTCATAATATATATATTAGTGCTCACTTCAGTTATCCTATTCAGTTATATGTAGTTTTTTTTCTGAATGTGAACACAGCTCCGCCCCTTTCGGCCATGTTTTTTCCATCTCCTATATAAGAAAGTCCTTAGTTACCCCTCTCCACCCACAGCAGTTTTTAATTGCAATGAGATGACACACAGTTAGGGTCACAGAGCTAGGGACCCCAATATAGAGATATGCCTTGACGAGGCTTTGGGGCTCAGTTACATTGATCAATGCGATTGCTAAATATCTCCTTTTTCCTAATATTCATAGCAGGTATGCAATTCATTATTCACATGTTCAAATTAGCAAGTAGCATTTTTCATTGTATATTCCAATATTTTTCCATATGCTTGAGGCATTATACCATTATCTATGTTTGATGTGCAGCCTTATCCTTTGTATAGTATGTATTTTTTGGCTTGCACTCATAATATATATATTAGTGCTCACTTCAGTTATCCTATTCAGTTATATGTAGTTTTTTTTCTGAATGTGAACACAGCTCCGCCCCTTTCGGCCATGTTTTTTCCATCTCCTATATAAGAAAGTCCTTAGTTACCCCTCTCCACCCACAGCAGTTTTTAATTGCAATGAGATGACACACAGTTAGGGTCACAGAGCTAGGGACCCCAATATAGAGATATGCCTTGACGAGGCTTTGGGGCTCAGTTACATTGATCAATGCGATTGCTAAATATCTCCTTTTTCCTAATATTCATAGCAGGTATGCAATTCATTATTCACATGTTCAAATTAGCAAGTAGCATTTTTCATTGTATATTCCAATATTTTTCCATATGCTTGAGGCATTATACCATTATCTATGTTTGATGTGCAGCCTTATCCTTTGTATAGTATGTATTTTTTGGCTTGCACTCATAATATATATATTAGTGCTCACTTCAGTTATCCTATTCAGTTATATGTAGTTTTTTTTCTGAATGTGAACACAGCTCCGCCCCTTTCGGCCATGTTTTTTCCATCTCCTATATAAGAAAGTCCTTAGTTACCCCTCTCCACCCACAGCAGTTTTTAATTGCAATGAGATGACACACAGTTAGGGTCACAGAGCTAGGGACCCCAATATAGAGATATGCCTTGACGAGGCTTTGGGGCTCAGTTACATTGATCAATGCGATTGCTAAATATCTCCTTTTTCCTAATATTCATAGCAGGTATGCAATTCATTATTCACATGTTCAAATTAGCAAGTAGCATTTTTCATTGTATATTCCAATATTTTTCCATATGCTTGAGGCATTATACCATTATCTATGTTTGATGTGCAGCCTTATCCTTTGTATAATTTGCAGATGAAGGGCTGGACATACAAGCAGCCGCAATACATCGCCTGATGGTAAGATCCTTCATGGATGGAATACAGGCACCTCTGGCAGAAAGATTGAAAGCGTGCTGCGCAGAATGGAGAAACATGGAAGACATAGATCTTCTAGTCAACAAAGCAAGTGGCTTAGAAACCGACGCAAAGGCTAAAAGGAGCAACAAGAAAGTTGTCATAGCAGGAGTGGATGGTCTGCCAGAAGGTACAAGAAAGAAGGCACCGACCTGCTACTATTGTGGAATCAGAGGACATGTGATCAGAGACTGTAGAAAGAAAAAGAGGGACACTCAAAACCAACCCGAGAGTCAGGAGGAGAAGACTGCCTGACTTGCGGCAGCATGGGATAGGGATGCCAGAGGTCCATTTATACACGTCCCCCTTCACATTGGCAACAAAGAAATAAGAGCTTTGGTGGACTCAGGAGCCTCACACTCCGTGCTCCCCAGGAACCTGGTGCCTGAAGGATCCATCTCATCCGAAGCTACTATAGTATCTGGTTTTAATGGACAAGCCCAGATAATCCCAATAACCCATCCACTGAAGGTGAAACTGGGACCACACATGTTCGCATCTAAATTCTTAGTGTCCCCCCAGGGTGGAGATTCCCTAGTGGGAGCAGATGTACTATCAAGACTACAAGCTCAGATAGTCTACAATGAAGACGGATCTGCTATCCTGCAAATTCCAGAAGATATCGCAGAAGAAGTTCTGTGCACCATCCAGATGATCGAAGATCAATCAGAATCTGATGTTACACGTCAAGTAAACACGGATCCAATACTTCTACAAGTTCCTGCAAAACTCTGGTCCACATCAAAAACTGACCTCGGCACACTACCCGTGCCCCCCGTAAAAGTTTCACTCAAGCCTGGAATTACACCACCGCAGCTGAGACAATATCCTCTCAATGCTCAACAGGAAGCTGCCCTGGATTACCAAATAAAAGAACTGCTGAAGTCGGGAGCCCTCAGAACTACTAAGTCTCCGTACAACACTCCGCTGTTTCCTGTTAAGAAGAGACAAGTGAAAAAAGGTGACACAGTCACGTACCGAATGGTACACGATTTGAGGGCAGTGAACTCAATACTGGAGCCCCTCACCCCTGTTGTACCAAATCCACATACACTGCTCACACAGGTGCCGGCTACATCCACCCATTACACAGTCATAGACCTTGCTAATGCTTTTTTCTCAGTACCACTGGACCCAGCATGCCAAGATTTCTTTGCATTCACGCACAAGCAAAACCAATATACATGGACAAGACTGCCTCAAGGAATGCAGCATTCTCCTACGCTATATACTCAGGCTATGAGTAGTGTCCTTCAAGGCTGGCAGCCCCCAGACCACTGTGTTCTCCTCCAGTACGTGGATGATTTACTACTGTACTGCCTAGTGAAGAAGAATGTAAAACGGCTTCAATAAGCCTTCTTATCTTTCTAGCAGAATCTGGATGCAAAGCAAGCAGAGATAAATTAAAATTCTGCAAAACGAGGGTGACTTTCCTGGGTCATTGCCTTTCTGCGGGACAAAAACATCTCAGCCCGGACCGACAAGAAGTGATCAGACAAGCAAGCATTCCTAGGAATCTCAAGCAACTTAGAGGATTTTTAGGATTGATCTCATTCTGCAGACAATGGATTCCCAATGCGTTACTACTCATGCAACCGCTGTATGATTGCACAAAGAATATTCCTTTTTCTCTTACAGAAGAAGCTCGACAAAGCTTTCAAAAGCTCTGGCACTACCAAACTATGATCTCACCTTCTATCTGTTTGTAGCAGAGCTTCAAGGATTTGCCGTAGGAGTACTCACCCAGAAGACGGACAAACATCACATAATCGGGTACTACTCCTCTCAACTTGACAACGTCACCAAAGCAGCACCAACCTGTGTCCGTGCTGTTACAGCAGTTTCAAACATACTGCAGAAAGCATCTGAAATCTCACTCGATTTCCCGACTACCATTCTTACAAGCCATGACATCTATGCTATTCTCAATCAAGTGCAGCTGAAACACCCCTCCATGGCAAGACAAGTCAAGACTTCAGTACACGCTGTTGCTACCCTCAAACATCTCATTTGCTCGAGTTACGAGTCTAAACCTTACTGACCTGCTGATCTTCACAAGTTTAGAAGGGGGGACAGAAGAGAGGACAGAAGAAGAGAGTGACAAATGTACCAGCGCACCCTTTGATCACGATTGTCAGGAACTCATCGAACATGAGGCAAAGCCCCTGCACAATATTCAGGCAACACAGCTTACGAATCCAGACTTTGAACATTTTGTGGATGGAAGCAGATATGCCGATGACACAGGCAAGTTCCACACCGGATTTGCGGTAGTAACTCTATATGCAGTCTTAGCCAAACAACCGCTACCTCCACGCATATCTGCTCAAGAAGCAGAACTTCTTGCCCTTATCTGGGCAATTGAGTTTCTGGAAGAACGAACAGCGAACATCTACACGGACTCAGCCTATGCACACGGCATTGTGCACGATTTTGGCACTATCTGGCAGACTAGAGGATTCCTCACAGCGACAGGAAATCCCATCAGGCATGGAGCCTCAGTGAAAAAACTAATGGAAGTAGCCTTGATACCAAAGCAGCTAGCAATCATAAAGGTTGCTGCCCACACCAAGGCTCAAACACTCAAGGCAAGGGGAAATCGCTTGTCCGACCAAGCAGCAAAACAAGAAGCCTTACTCCCTTTGAAGGAGATGGAAACAGATTTGACGGGCTCTGAAAAGTCCAAAATTGTGAGATGTCTAGCAGAGGGATGCAGCAGTCTTGAAATTGCCAAACTTTTGAAGCGTGATCACTGAACAATCAAGCGTTTCATGGCAAATAGCCAACAGGGTCGCAAGAAGCGTGTTGGGCAAAAAAGGCGCAAAATAACTGCCCATGAATTAAGGAAAATCAAGCGTGAAGCTGCCAAGATGCCATTTGCCACCAGTTTGGCCGTGTTTCAGAGCTGCAATGTTACTGGAGTATCAAAAAGCACAAGGTGTGCCATACTCAGGGACATGGCCAAGGTAAGGAAGGCTGAAAAACGACCACCTTTGAACAAGAAACATAAAATAAAACGTCAAGACTGAGCCAAGATATATCTTAAGACTGATTTTTCAAAGATTGTATGGACTGATGAAATGAGAGTGACTCTTGATGGGCCAGATGGATGGGCCAGAGCCTGGATCAGTAAAGGGCAGAGAGCTCCACTCCGACTCAGACGTCAGCAAGGTGGAGGTGGGGTACTGGTATGGGCTGGTATCATCAAAGATGAACTTGTGGGACTTTTTCGGGTTGAGGATGGAGTGAAGCTCAACTGCCAGACCTACTGCCAGTTTCTGGAAGACAACTTATTCAAGCAGTGGTACAGGAAGAAGTCGGTATCATTCAAGAAAAACATGATTTTCATGCAGGACAATGCTCCATCACATGCATCCAACTACTCCACAGCGTGGCTGGCCTGTAAAGATTTAAAAGATGAAAAAATAATGACATGGCCTTCTTGTTCACCTGATCTGAACCCCATAGATAACCTGTGGTCCCTCATAAAATGCAAGATCTACAGGGAGGAAAAACAGTACACCTCTCAGAACAGTGTCTGGGAGGCTGTGGTGGCTGCTAGACGCAATGATGATCGTAAACAGATCAAGCAACTGACAGAATCTATGGATGGTAGGCTGTTGAGTGTCATGATAAAGAAAGATGGCTATATTGGTCGCTAATTGTTTTGGGTTTTGTTTTTGCATGTCAGAAATGTTTATTTCTAAATTTTGTGCAGTTATACTGGGTTACCTGGTGAAAGTAAACAAGTGAGATGGGACTATATGTGTTTTTTATTAAGTTGCCTAATAATTCTGCACAGTAATAGTTAACTGCACAAACAGATATCCTCCTTGGATAGACAAATCTAAAAAAAAAAACCCACTCCAACTTTCAAAAATATTAAGCTTTGATATTTATGAGTCTTTTGGGTTGATTGAGAACATAGTTGTTGATCAATAATAAAAAAAAAATCCTCTAAAATACAACTTGCCTAATAATTCTGCACACGGTGTACATACAGTGTCTAAAAAGACACATATGTATGTTTTTCTCACTCTCATGAAATCAGAATAAACCTTTCCCGTTTTAGGTCAATTAGGAACCAAAATTTTATATATATATATATATATATATATATATATATATATATATATATATATATATATATATATATATATATACCAAATGCCAGAATAATGAGATAGAATGTTTTAAGTCAAAACTTTACATACATTTCATTAGTATTAGGTACCATTGTCCTTAAACTGTATGACTTGGATCAACTGATTTGGATATCGTTCCTCAATCTTCTCACAATAGTTGGTAGGAATTTGGACCCATTCCTCCTGACAGAACTGGTGTAACTGAGCCATGTTTGTAGGTCGCCTTGCTCGCACCTGCCTTTTCAGCATTGCCTATACATTTCAATATGATTGAGATCAAGATTTTGTGATGGTCACTCCAAAATATTGACTTTCTTATCCTTAAACCACTTTGTAACCAGTCTGGCAGTTTGCTTTGGGTTATTGTCCATTTTGAAGATCTATTTCCACCCAAGCTTTAAGTTCCTGGCTGATATCTTGAGATGTCACATAATCTTCTTACCTCATGATGCCATCTATTTTGTGAAGTGCACCAGTCCCTCCTGCAGCAAAACAACCCTACAGCATGATGCTATCATCCCCATGTTTCACAGTTCGGATGGTGTTCTTAGGTTTCAAAGCTTTTCCCTTTTTACTCCAACTGTAATAATGGTCATTATGACCAAACAGTTCAATTTTAATTTCATCAGACCACAGGACATGTCCAAAAAGTAAGGTCTTTGTTCCTGTGTGCATTTGCAAACATTAATCTGTCTTTTTTTTTATATTTCTTTTGGAGTAATGGCTTCTTCCTGACAGAGTGGCTTTTCAGCCCATGTTGATACAGTACTCGTTTCATTGTGGATAATGACACAATCTTACCAGCTTCTGATAGCATCTTCATAAGGTTTTTTGCTTTTGTTCTTGGGTTGATATGCTCATGTGAACCAAAGCATGTTCATCTCTGATACACAGAACCCATCTGCTACACAAAGAAGCAGTGTATTTCAGATGTGTATTAACCCTAGAACGCATACCTGGGGCCTCGCAGGCCTGCTAGGTCATTTGTTTTCTATGGTAGATTGAATTGCTTGCGCGTTCTAGGGTTAAAATACATCCACAGGTGTATCTCTAATTAACTCAGATTTTGGCAATAAAGGCATAGTACTGGCAGCGAAATACACTCCTATGCCATTGGAACTCCAAATGAATATTATTTCTTTTACAAGCGCTTGGGAAATTGATATAGCACAGCCTAGTATGGTGTACTGAAAGTTTCTGCTTTATTACATCATGTGACCAGTTTATATAGTATCCCAAATAAAGAAATTACTATGCATCAATAAGAGCCGCAGGGTTGTATGTAGAAATGTGAAACTTCCCCGCCCATCAGTGTTAGCTGAACCCTATGACATCATTCGGTTACAAGACAAGATAGTTTCTATACAATGCAAAATGGTTTGTATTCTCTGACAATCGCCCCTTTTGTGACTAATATTGGGTATATCAGGAGGTATATAGGAACACGCTACCCACATCCTCGGGACTTTCCTGCCGGCTTCACCACAGTTCCCTACCTGGATACCCATAATTATAATCACAACACTAATGGATCTCGTCTTGTTTCCGTATCCTACAACTAGAAGTTCTTTGACAGGATTTCCCTTACATGTGGACCTGATTACCTTTTTGTGTAACAGAGAGTAGTACTTTTACAGCTAAATATACAAACAAGTCAATACCGGTTATATACATGTGTGTGTTATGCATGAAAATCACTCACTTAAACCCTTAAACTAATTGGATAGTTCAGGACAGAGAATGTTTACCCCACAATGAATTCTTGTTTTCATTGTGTTCCTGTAACCATTGTTTCCTTATTTTGGCTATTTCCAATATATCAGCCCCAATCTGAAGATATCCCATAAGGTCCCATGTGAGATAGTCCACCATTATGGTGTGTTGAGATAATCATTCTGCTGGTGCTGTTCACTGTACTGTACTCTTCACAACGACTGCTGTGTATCCAGATGGGTTTTTCCTCAAGCTTATTCAAAGTTTCTGTAGTTAGGAGAAGGTGGATCCGCCCATCTAATCTTGACTAGTTGCTCTTTCTCTCTTGTCTTTTTAGGATCACTCAGTCTCCTGGCTTGAGACCATGTGCTACTGGCACTGATTTAGAATCTCGAGAATACACCTGATTATCACACTATTTAGTCAATTATATGAAACGTGTACATCCCTGGTCACTATAGCCTGCTGAATCTCAAGTGTCCGTGGGAAATATAATTATGTTCTTGTGCTAAACCAAAAAATATCTTATATAGAGACCTATTTATTAAGAAAACAAAACATGCATTCGGTCCACGACTTGCCAGTTTCCACCTTTTACCCCCTATATTTCTACCTTGACTGTCCCATTCAGCCTTTCCACCTTCCCACTGATCTGTGGAGGGTGAGGAGTGTAGAAAGCTGCTACTTCCCAGATACTGTAAAATCTCTCTAATCCTCTTCCTATAAAATATGCACTTTTACCACTTCTGGAACCCCATTTTTACTTACCACCTCCATCATGTGCTTTTCAGCATTAATGTAGTTCTCTGTACTTGATATGCCTCAGATCAAGCATGGAAAGAAGATTGCACAACATGCATAATCAATCTGTAATCTCTGGCATGGGCAGAGCGGATGAGGGGTGTGTTTCTGCAAAATCTTTACAGTTTTTCCTACCTTGTTTTAGGCACACGTCTTACAGGACTGGGTGAGCCTAGCCACCTGAGTACTGAACTGTGGTGCCACCCATACCTTCAATCAACGATGTGTTAGTCCATAAGTTACATGGGCCATTACTGAGAAGAGAACTTATGGCAAGGAAAGCTTACCACCCTTTATCCAAAGACCTTCCTCAGACAGCTGGGCTCCCTGTGTCTCACACTCCACTCCCTGTTGAATAGCTTGTTCCTGTAGGGATTTAAGAACATGAGGAATAGGAGTAGTCGACCCCAAGGCATTCAGGACAGCCATATAACACCGTTTGGCACTCTATTAGAGAACTTGGAATGGTAGATACTTGGCGAATAAGGAATGAAGGGATATCTTGCTTCTCATGTTATTCGGCTTCACATAACACTTTGTCCCGCATTGACATGGCCCTTGCTAGTGATTTGATGGATGCAATGATAGGTGATGTGCAATATTTGACAAGAGTGATTTCAGATCATAGCCCTGTTCTTGTGTCCATCAGACGAGGGATCCTGAGAGGGGGAAGGAGGGGAGAGTGGAAGCTTCATCCAGAATGGATCCGTCATATAAAGATGAGGGACATAAAGCAAGATCTGGGGGAATTTTTTATTCACAATGATGTAAGCGCAGATCCTCTGGTAGTTTGGGATGCGATGAAGGCATACCTTAGGGGGCTCTTGGTCAGGGATATATGCAGAAGTAAAACACAAACAAGGCTGGATGAGAAAAATAGTCTTGAGGCTTTAGATAAGGCGGAGATGGAAGAAATCCAGAGTAACACAACGGAAGCGAAGCAAAAACTTCGGAAGGCACATGAGAAGGCTAATAAGATACTTCTCGAGAAGGCGGCAAGGAAACAGGCATTCCAAAAACTCAATTTCTATGAGGAGGGGGACATCTATTATCCGTCATAGCAGCAGCCCAAAGGAGTAGTTCACTTGTGCATAGTATAAACACTATAGAGGGGACACAGGTTACTGAGGTGGAGGATGTTCTGGTGGTCTTTAAAGATTTTTATCGCACATTGTATTCTTCAAGTGGAGTGGTGAGGGCGGAGGAGGTGGATACATTTCTTGAACGGGGTGTGATCCCTGTGTTATCTGTGGCAGACAGAGATAAATTGGATAAGGTAAGATAAACCTGGCTCCCTCAATAAGTGGGTGCTCGGAGAAAAATAAGGTATAGACTCTAAAACAAAGCTCCGGCACACACTTAAAAAATAGAAGAAGATCGTAGTATTTTTACTTTGATGCGTCTGGTCTGTCTGCCGTGCACCGCACATGCGCCGCATGGTGGTGTGCATTGCGCATGCGTGGCGTGCGTCTCACCGATCAGCACGCTGCGTTCCACTCCCTGGAAACAGGGAGTGGACGTTATCCATTGCTTTCACCTCTATTTCTATGCATCCGGTCTGTCTGCCGCTCACCACGTATGCGCCGCACGGCGGCGTGCTCTGCGCATGCGCGGCGTGCGCTTCACCGACCGGATTGCTGCGTTCCACTTCCAGGAAATGGGAAGTGGACGCTACTCACCGCTCTGATATAAATAGGTCTGGCACCTACAGACCTACACTCCCCTCTCACAGGTATCACGCCCTGAACCACCACTGAAGGTATGTAATTTCTAGAGCCTCTCTTGGCACTGCCTTCACTGCATTATGATACAAGCATATATGTCTGATTGTTTCTCCATGCCCCTATGGATCTGTGCTTCCAACATGAGACATTGTCTTTATATAGTGGCATTCCACATAGTGATAGTTCCTGTTTGATTGTCTCTTATGCCCTACTTTAACACACTATTCATGCTTTTAGTGTTATACATTGTCTAAATACAACGGCATCCCATATTATGATATTGAGATGTTCTTGAGAATAATGTTCCTCTATATACGGTGCAGTTTTGTTCCCCATAGCCACATTGCCTATATGTGCAGTTTATACAATTACCAACTTATCATGGTATTTGCACCTGCGGTCATATCATACAATATTCCATGGGGCTCATAGCACTTTGCCCTAGTAACATTATAACTTGCATTTCCCATTGTAGTCAATTGTATCTTATTATGATCTTCAGGCTGAACATGTAGCCGCGTTTTTTGCAAATTCCATAAGATAATTCTGCAGCCACAGTACCTTCATCTTGCTCATTAATCAGACCTAAGTAAGTTCACTTGTCATACCACTCTATTTTTTACACTCCTTTTATGCGCCTTTTATAACATGCATCATTAATTTGTTCCTAGAGACACTTAAGGAGCTTGGGGAGTGGTTGGCACTCATACAGCGCTCTCACCATTTTTCCCTTTCCTGGATGTTCATCCTATTTCTTGACATAAGGTATTATAGTCATACAGGAAGTTATGATCATTTAATCTTATATTTGCTAATACTTGATGCAATCAAGCATTTTTTTTCTAGATATAAAGAGCCAATATATCAGTTCTTCCTTTGGACCTCTGTGTCCTTATTCCCTACTTACAACTTTATAAGGTAGATATTTATCCTATGCCTTGGAAGCTTCTTGGTTCTTCCTTCCTGGTCCCTGTAACCCCTAGTAGACCAATCTATGTCTCATTTATGTGGATTTTTTTTGTCTTCTTGTATTCTTATGTTGTTCTATTTATCTTAGGCATACCACCTTATAACTACCTTTGTCTGATGCAACAGCCGTTGCCTAGCAACCTTCAATTATTGCAAGTGCTTAGGTGGGTTGAGATATAGTACCCTTTCCTTTTTTTTCGATGTGTGTCATTTCCCTGCTTTTTCCCTTTGTTTGAAATGTATATTGATGCATTGAGATTGAAAACACTATGATATCTCAGTTCTCACATGGAACATGTATTTAATTTGTGTCCCTGTTTATGGTACATATAACATTTTTTGGATGCATATATCATGTGTGAAATATTGATTGTGTGAACATATCTTTTTTGTTCACTGTCTAAAATAATGTTCCCTTTTGTTTCCGTTATTTTTTATCAGAATGTCCTTGATAAAGACCTGATAAAAGGTCAAAACGTTGGACCTTTCTATGCACAAATTAAATAAAAATACTCAAATAATACAATCTTCTATTTTTTTTGGAGTGTGCCGGAGCTTTGTTCTAGACTCTATACCTTATTTTTCTCCGAGCACCCACTTATTGAGTGAGGCAGGTTTATCTTACCTTATTTTACTATTTTTTCACCTGAGCTCCTTGGAATCTCAAATATCCAAAGTCCATATGTCTTTTACTACTTTTTCATACAACACCGAGGAAGTGACAAGTATTTTGTCAAAGGTTAATATACCTAATGCCTTTCTATCAGTTCCCACTGAGGAGGTGCGTTCACGGGACTATGAGAGGGAACTAAAGAAGCAGACGGCATTGGAGATGCATTGTGCAACTTTAGCTGAATACCATAAAGTGCAGAGGATCCCCAGGGGGTTAAGGGTGTCCTTAAGACCCACTTTATTTTCTAACAACCCTGAATATTGCAGCAAATTTGAGAGCATTATTAATAAATGCTCGATGGACATTATCATCTTAACCATCGAGCACTTACAGAAGGAAATTGATGAGTTGGGTTCTAAGGTACGCTTAATTGAAGAACAACTGGCCCATACCATTCCCGGTTCTGAATGGGAAAGGATCAAAACCAAATCTAAAGAAACCATCACGGAATATAAGAAAGTACTTCAAGAAAGGAAAAGAACCAAATTCTTACGTGACCAAGAGGATTATTCTAAGGATTGTGTGTATCGGTGGAAGTTTGCGGATGATATTCCAAGACGAGCAACTACATATAGCCGATACCCTTCCTCATCTAGCTCAGACGGTGACCACTATTCCATCCGCCCAGCTCGTTTTTTAGGTCAAAGACAAGAGCAGTGACGAAGACACGGTGTAGCAAAAGGAAAACCAGGAACCTCGACATCTTATCATATTCAGACGCGATCGCAGGTACAACAAACCTAGTGTACAATATATCTACTTATAATCTGTCTCCAACTGAATCACAGGTTCTCCAGAAAGGGTTATCCTTCTGCCCCACACCGACCTTCAATTCATTTCAGCTTAATCAGGAATTGAGAAGGTTCTTTAGAACAATTAGACTTAAGGCACACTTTGGTATTGAGAATACTACACCAACCCAATCAACTGCTGTACCACAGGGGGATATGTTTCAGTTAAGACAGTTGAACCTTAGGAATCCAAGTTCCTTTAATCCACCCAGAAACTACCATCCGATTGAAACATATATCTCGTTAGTGACAAATGATATTGATAACACCATTAAACCGACAGAGGAAGGTAAATTCAAAATCAGACACAATATCACGGCAGAGGAGAGTAGGGCCATTCAGGACCTTAAAAACAATTCACGCATTATTATCAAACCTGCGGATAAGGGAGGGGCCATTGTGGTGATGGATAGAACTTATTATATTCAGGAAATAGAAAGTCAACTGGCAGATGGGGACACATACCAACCAATTTCCAGGGACCCCACGTCCCATATACAATCGCTTATTAGACATTTGGTTGACTCATATCTGCATAATGGAACAATTGATAATAAATTATCTGAATATCTCATTAAAGCATATCCCATCACACCAGTAATTTACACCCTTCCCAAGATCTGTAAGAATCTCCAACAGCCACCAGGTCGTCCCATAGTGGCCTCGACCGACTCTGTTGTTTCCCCTTTGGCCATTACCGTCGAGAAAATTCTAACTCCGTTGCTTCCCAAAATCAAATCCTTCCTGAGAGACACTTCAGACTTTTTATCCCATTTTAATCATTTAGAGTCTATTCCATCAGGTAGCCTCCTTGTCACGTTTGATGTAAACAGCTTATATACTAGCATTGAGCATCATAATGGCCTTTCAGCAGTTGACTGGTTCCTGAGAGAATTCAGTTCCTTCTCCAGCACTCAGAAATCTTTTTGTAAAGAACTTCTTCAATTGGTCCTTGAAAACAACTTTTTCCTCTTCCAGGATCAATTTTTCTTACAGCGAAAAGGGACAGCAATGGGATCAAACCTAGCGCCCCCTATGCCAATATATATATGGCGCACTTTGAAAACGATTTCATCTATAATCATCCCTTATGGACCAGCCATGCCATTATTTGGTATAGGTACATAGATATTTTCACTATATGGCATGGTAACACGAAATTCATTGAATCAATTCCACCAAGACATTAACTCATACAGAGCGCGCCTTAGATTTACGATCCATTCTGACCCTCATCGGATCAATTTTCTTGACACCCTGGTTATCCTCACTGACGATGGAAGCATAAAAACAGACCTTTATGTGAAGCCCACAGACAGGAATAATCTTCTCCACTACACTAGCTGTCACCCGAAACACACCAAACATGGCCTACCCATTTCCCAACACAAAAGGGTTGAAAGAATAGTATCTGATCCTGATCTACGTAACATCAGATCTAAAGAGATGACTGTGAAATTTTTAAATAGAGGTTATCCTGAGGATGTCGCTAGGTCTAACGGCACCCGCAGGACAAATGCTACACAGAATTCGGCGAGGATACCATGTGTTAACACATATCACCCGTTCTCACCTTTAGTCAAAAATATTATTTTTAAACACTGGCCACTCTTACAAAAAGCCTACCCTATGATACATGAGTTCTCCGAACCTCCGCTTTTTTGTAATAAGAGATCAAGGAATCTCAAAGATAACTTGGTCAGAGCCTATATAGGTCCTCAAAAGGGAGTCCTTTGTCAGACTTTTCTGGGTACTTCCAGGAAAGGCAATTTTCCCTGCCATCATTGCATACAGTGCAATAATTTGAATAAAGGCGACACGTTTAGCCATCCCCTATCGGAACGTGTGTTCCCGATCCAGGGATTCTTCACATGCGAATCCTCTTTCGTTGTCTATTTGATAAAATGCCCCTGTGGTCTCGGATATGTTGGGGAGACTACCCAACATATTCGAGACAGAATTAGCAAACACAAGTCAACAATTAGGTGTAAACAGACCCTCCTCCCTATACCCCACCATTTCATTACACATGGGCACACTATTGCGCAATTAAAATATCAAATAATAGAACATGTGCCCCCCATGCGTAGGGGCGGCAATAGGGTACGCATCTTAAAAGAAAAAGAAGCGTATTGGATACATACACTAAAGGCGTTAGAGCCTAGGGGCCTTAATAGGGAGTATGAGGTGTTTGTTTAGACCATATATGCTTTACGTGATCTATTCTTGCATGTATTCGGATTTTGTGTACTACACAGGCCTCCTCAGAAACTAAGGACTCACTAGATTATCCTATGAGCATCTCACTAACGTTTTTATATTCTCCTGTCTGTGTTCATATGTCATTGAAACATAATATATGTATTCACATGTTTGTAACATGTGTTTCTTTAAACCTGTATAGTTCCCTTGCAGGTATTCGTATAAGTATCTACATATTACTTAAGACTTTACCCTATAATCAATTTTATTTATTATTTGTTTTTATACTAATTCCTATTTTTTCTCCCCCTTTCCAGGCTCTACGTGTCACCTGAATAATGTTCCGTTAATCAGGCACCACTGATTGGCACTGTCACTAACGTACACCAGCTGTCAGCATCACTAGAGGACACTATCGGCTTCCTTACTATCCGATTGGCACTCCGCATTCACTGAATTTTACTTTGATGCGTCTGGTCTGTCTGCCGTGCACCGCGCATGCGCCGCACGGTGGTGTGCATTGCGCATGCGCGGCGTGCGTCTCACCGACCAGCACGCTGCGTTCCACTCCCTGGAAACAGGGAGTGGACGTTATCCATTGCTTTTACCTTATCTATTTCTATGCATCCGGTCTGTCTGCCGCTCACCGCGCATGCGCCGCACGGCGGCGTGCTCTGCGCATGTGCGGCGTGCGTTTCACCGACCGGATCGCTGCGTTCCACTCCCAGGAAATGGGAAGTGGACGCTCCTCACCGCTCTGATATAAATAGGTCTGGCACCTACAGACCTACACTCCCCTCTCACAGGTATCACGCCCTGAACCACCACTGAAGGTATGTAATTTCTAGAGCCTCTCTTGGCACTGCCCTCACTGCATTATGATACAAGCATATATGTCTGATTGTTTCTCCATGCCCCTATGGATCTGTGCTTCCAACATGACACATTGTCTTTATATAGTGGCATTCCACAGTGATAGTTCCTGTTTGAGTGTCTCTTATGCCCTACTTTAACACACTATTCATGCTTTTAGTGTTATACATTGTCTATATACAACTGCATCCCATATTATGATATTGAGATGTTCTTGAAAATAATGTTCCTATATATATGCTGCAGTTTTGTTCCCCATAGCCACATTGCCTATATGTGCAGTTTATACAATTACCAACTTATCATGGTATTTGCACCTGCGGTCATATCATACAATATTCCATGGGGCTCATAGCACTTTGCCCTAGTAACATTATTACTTGCATTTCCCATTGTAGTAAATTGTATCTTATTATGATCTCCAGGCTGAACATGTAGCTGCGTTTTTTGCAAAATTCCATAAGATAATTCTGCAGCCACAGTACCTTCATCTTGCTCATTAATCAGACCTAAGTAAGTTCACTTGTCACACCACTCTATTTTTTGCACTCCTTTTATTCGCCTTTTATAACATGCATCATTAATTTGTTCCTAGAGACACTTAAGGAGCTTGGGGAGTGGTTGGCACTCATACAGCGCTCTCACCATTTTTCCCTTTCCTGGATGTTCATCCTATTTGTTGACATAAGGTATTATATTCATACAGGAAGTTATGATCATTTAATCTTACATTTGCTAATACTTGATGCAATCATGCATTTTTTTTTCTAGATATAAAGAGCCAATATATCAGTTCTTCCTTTGGACCTCTGTGTCCTTATTCCCTACTTACAACTTTATAAGGTAGATATTTATCCTATGCCTTGGAAGCTTCTTGGTTCTTCCTTCCTAGTCACTGTACCCCCTAGTGGACCTTGATTGTTCTTCTATGTCTCATTTATGTGGATTTTTTTGTCTTCTTGTATTCTCATGTTGTTCTATTTATCTCAGGCATACCACCTTATAACTACCTTTGTCTGATGCAACAGCCGTTGCCTAGCAACCTTCAATTATTGACAGTGCTTAGGTGGGTTGAGATATAGTACCCTTTCCTTTTTTTTCGATGTGTGTCATTTTCCTGTTTTTTCCCTTTGTTTGAAATGTATGCATAGAGATTGGAAACACTATGATATCTCAGTTCTCACATGGAACATGTATTTAATTTGTGTCCCTTATTTATGGTACATATAACATTTTTTGGATGCATATATCATGTGTGAAATATTGATTGTGTGAACATATCTTTTTTGTTCACTGTCTAAAATAATGTTCCCTTTTGTTTCCGTTATTTTTTATCAGAATGTCCTTGATAAAGACCTGATAAAAGGTCGAAACGTTGGACCTTTCTATGCACAAAGTAAATAAAAATACTCAAATACTACGATCTTCTTCTATTTTTTCGGAGTGTGTCGGAGCTTTGTTCTATAGATAAATTGGAGTCACCTATTACCATTGATGAACTGGAGACAGCTCTACATGGCATGAACAATGATAAGGCCCCAGGTGCAACCAATATGGGCTACCAGTCGAAGTTTATAAACAGTTAAAAGAAACACTATTGCCTAAATTATTGAAAGTATTTGAAGAAGCAGAGAGAAAAGGAATTTTGCCTGAGTCTATGAGGGAAGCAATAATAGTAGTAATTCATAAGGAAGGCAAAAATCCAAGGCTTCCGGACTCATATAGACCTATATCGCTATTAACAACGGACGTGAAGCTTCTGGCCAAGGTGTTGTCAAACCAGTTGACTGGTGTTATATCCAACTTAATCCATATGGACCAATCAGGGTTTATGCTCAATAGGTCAACAGCTGCTAATATCAGGAGACTATATCTCAATCTACAGTTACCGCCTAACAACCCTGGCCGGAGGGTGATCGCTTCGCTAGACGCCCAGAAAGCCTTCGGTAGTGTTGAATGGGGATATTTATGCAAAGCATTGCAACATATGGGTTTCGGTCCACAGTTCATAAAGTCGGTACAGCTGTTGTATAATCGACCTACTGCTAAAGTTAGAATTAATGGTATGATATCTTCAGCGTTTGAGTTGCACCGGGGAACAAGACAGGGATGCCCGCTATCACCACTCCTCTTTGCAATTGCAATAGAACCCCTGGCTGCGGCCATTAGGAACTCTAAGGAGATTCATGGATTTAGATATGGAAACCTAGAGGAGAAAATAGCTCTTTATGCAGATGACCTACTATTATTTTTGGGAGACCCATCGGCATCACTGGATCATGCCATGCAGACAATAGAGAAATTCGGAGAAGTTTCGGGACTAACCATTAACTGGTCTAAATCGAGCTAAAGAAGTGATTTAAAGGGATAAATTTGCGGTTCAGGGACCTGGTGTGGGGTAAAAAACAGCCTAGGGTGAGATTAGAGACCCTGCAGAGACCGAAGGATGAGGGTGGCTTGGCAATACCAAACCCAGAATTATACTATCTGGTGGCACAGTGTCAGCACCTCAGAGGGTGGTCTGATCGGGAGAAAGATGGTGGCATTAAAGAGGTGTTGGAATAGATCATGGACAGAAGTCCATTGATAATGGGGATAGAGGACGGCACGGTGGGGCTCCTCGGTGGGACATCTCCTACAATGGCACTTATAAACAAGACCTGGGACAGGCTGAAGAGGGTGAGAGGGGTGACCTGGTTAACCAAGTTCACACCTATTTGGGACAACAATAACCTTACGGAAATTCAGAAAATGGGTAATATCGAGGAGTGGAGACGCAAGGGCATAATATATATGCCTCAAATAATAGATGGAGGGGCCCAGAAGTCCTTCCCACAGCTGCAGAGTGAGTTTCAGTTTCCGGCATTGGAGTGGCTTCACTACAGTCAAATGAAATATGCGATTGCAGCTCAAAAGGTTAAAAAGAGTGTAGCGATACAGACTGACCTGGTACTGGACTATGTGTGTAATGGGGGAGGAAGCACTAAAGGGATCATTTCTGGTACATATAAAGATACATTACATACCTTTCTTCTGGACTACCCACTTAAAAAACTAAATCTAAATGGGAAGAGGAAGTTGGGACGATACGGAGGAGGTGTGGTAAATTATTTTGGAGTACGTACCTAAACTTTCTATGAGTGAACCGGCCAGGTTATCTCACCTATATGTGATTCACCGGGTATATAGATCTCCTTTAATGATGTTTAAAATGGGGCTGAAAAGTAACACTAACTGTCCAAGATGTAAGGGAAGTGACGCTGGAATTTTTCACATGATGTGGTCTTGCCCAAGACTGTTCTCCTTTTGGACTATGGTTATCCATAGGATAGGAAGAACATATGGATGTGTCCTTCCAGGGGAACCACTGATATGCCTATTGGGATATGTTGAGGAGATTGGGGTGGAAAATACTATGAAAATTGCCATTGCCAGACTGCTATATGTGGCAAGGAAGATAATTGCTAGGTCTTGGACTAAAGAAGATCCCCCATCTAGGGGAGAATACATTAAAAAGGTGAAATGTATTACACAGCTGGAACAGGGAGTGTATGAAAGAAGGGGGAATTCTAAAATGTATGAGAAGCTATGGACTCCCTGGCTGCAATATGGTTAGGCGGAGTGATGGACTAATGTGCTATCTTGTGACTGTGAATCTATTGTGGATCTCTAAATATGTTTTGCGTTCTTTGTATTACAAGTAACTATTTTATAACTTAGAATGTTCCGGTATTTTATGTCTTAAGGATGGAGGGTTATTTATATGTATACCAAATGTGATGCAGTATCTTGGGAGTAGAAATGCTGTCTGGGAGGGGATGAAGGGGGACGGGGCGAGAGAAGGGTGTAATTGATATGACAAATCTGTATGAATACTGGCTTGTGACACTGTTGTATATATACTTCTTTAATAAAAATGTATCTGATTTAAAAAAAGAACATGCGGAATGACAGGTGCCACTGAGGTACTGGTCTGTATTGGTGAAAGACTCTCAACTCTAGGCCTGTTTGCTGGTTCCTTGTCGGCCGTATCTGGGAACCATGTCCTCTGGCTCCATCACTGTTGGCTCAGATCTGAGCGTTAGCTTCACTATAACAGTCTCATTTGATAACAGGAGAGCCTCCATCCGGGCTTGTACACACTGCGGTCTTTATAGATTTCTCTTGTGACATTAGGAAAGGTTTATTGCCTACATTCCCATTTGACTATCTTACCCATTTTTGCTCTACTTGTCCCAGAGAGGGCATCTTTATCACTGCCTCCTGTACAGATAGGCGGGGAGGGAGTGGTTTGGCATTGTTTTAACCCAATTTAACAAAATCTATGGTTCATGGCCTCTTTAGGCTGCTATTCTGTAACCTTCCTTTCCTAAAATTAAAAAAAAAAAAAAAGGAAATTAAATAACTCATTTCGTAAGACGTCAATAGGACAGCAGGCAATAAATTACCTTTATACTATAAACTAAAGCAACACAACCTCCAAATATAGTGAAGTCCATTTATATATATTTCAGAATTTATGTCATTGTAACTATACATTGCTGGTGAATTTTCGGCACCTTGTATTAACACGGTCCGTGTATATACTGTAATCAATATCTGTGAAGGAAAACAAAATAAAATACTGAGTTTCTGAGTAGAGGCACAAAATAAAAATGTATTTTCCAAGTAAATCACAGTAAAATGCTTTGATGATTTCCAACAAAAAAAATGTATTCAATACTTCAAGCAATCTAATTTTCTCTGCAAAGTTAATTTAATCATTCCGGTGAAACTATTGCTAATTTAATTGGTCAATTCCTTAATTCTAACTGAATAGACAATAAGACCTTGCTCCACAAGTTGGGAGGGCTTGCATTCCACGCTTGTCTTAGTTTCTTTCACTACTAGGAGTAGTTTAAAAAAAAAAAAAAGACAAAAACACATCTTCCTTTGTTTAAAGTTTGAAAGAAAAAAAAAAACACCTATTGCTCCTCTTCTCTCCTCTCTTTTTGGTCTGAGTAAAAAATAACATCTGTTTTAAGTTTGAAGCAGATTCTGCCTCCTCCCATCAACCAAGTAACAAAGGTTTTTTTTGCATCTTTTCTTCTTCAAAAACACATTTCCGTTGGATCTATTTAATTCTTTTACAAATGGATAAAATACCTTCTGAACCAATCAAGAAGGGCTAGGCACCACCTGCTATCAAGAAAAGACTATGTGCTATGTACCAAAGAGGGACAAATTCAAAAGGAAATCTAGTACACATGAGGCACCATGCTTTACATGATGGACCTAAGTTGTGCAAATACATAAAAAGTTTTTATTTGTTCATATTACAAAAGTGGCACACATTTAAAAACATTTAAAAAATGGACAATAACAATTCACTTCTATCCGAAGTAACGCAATATAAATTACACTAAATAGTTACATATAAACGGTCTATGTGTAGAAAATTGAAACGCTGAATGGCTGTGGATATGATAACATATCGTATATAAATTAGTATCCTATGTGTATACTAAACCTACCAGCGTACAGATCACACCTTGGAGTTAACAGGATAAGTGACAACATGTCCTGATCCCAGTTACTGGGTGTTAAAAATACCCAAACTACCAAGCTTAATCTAAATGCATGTGTACTGCAACGTCAAACAATACTGCAAGAGAGTATGGCTACATTGCAAAAAAAATAAAATAAATTTGGCAAATGCAATGTAAAGGTAAATGCAGGCAAAGGAGCCACATGCAAAAATAAGGACGAAAGCCCTGGGGCCCTGCAAGAACGGATGTAAAAAATGGAAAATGGAAGTGGAGAGATCCGACACGTCGCGCCAGTCAAGCTGGCTTCATCAGGAGAATGCCACCAGAATCGCTATGGGGTGTATATATATACCTTGCATCATGTATTTGTCCAATCAGGGTAAAGGACCAATTAGAAAGAAACTCACCCTTTCCAGGTGTTTTACCTTAGATACAGCATGTGTCAATGACAGACGCCGGTAATGCATTGTATTATATCGTCTCTGCCATATATAAAATCCGGAACTGCCCGAGTGACTATCAATGGAACGCAATGTGCACGCCACAGGCCGGAAACCACGTGACAAAAATATCATGTGATCCCGATGGCACACAACTTGCGCTCTTGGGACTGGAACAAGTATGGCCGGCGATGTATAATACAGTGTGTAGGACACAAATGTGTGATTCATAACCCGTGACTGGAGTGTTCTCTCATCTGTCCCCAGGAAATCCCTCATTCTTTACATATCCTGGGAATGTTGGGAACATAACTATAGTTCCGCCTATCAGCAAAAATCGTTATGTTAGTAATCTATACCAGTGCCTGTCATTCACATGCAATGACAAATAGTTATACATAAAAATCCATAGTTATGATTGATTAACAATATAAATACAGATATGCTTAAGTTGATAACCTCTAAATGCATTATACAGTTGTTAAATATGGTTAAATTCTTATACAAATATATCATTATCATGTGAATTATTGTAGAGAACTACCGTATTTTTCGCTTTATAAGACGCACCTGATTATAAGACGCACCCCCAAATTTGGTGAAGGAATAGAGAATTTTTTAATAAATGGGGTCCGTCTAACAAATAATATAGGGTATATGTCCCTCATAGCCCCCTCATCCTAAAATTAGCCCCCTCAATCTGGATTTGCCCACGTTATATTGAACACGTCCCCCAGTGATGCCACATTTCCTCTATGGCTGGCACACATCCTCTATGGCTGGCACACAGGCCCACTCTGGCTGGCACACAGGCCCACTGTTGCTGCACACTGCCCCCTGTGGCTGGCACACAGGCCCCCTATTGCTGCACATGACCCCCTGTGGCTGGCACACGGCCCACTGTGGCTGGAACACGGCCCACTGTGGCTGGCACACAGCCCACTAATACTGCACACGGCCCCCTGTGACTGGCACACAGGCCCACTGTGGCTGGCACACAGGCCCACTGTGGCTGGCACACAGGCCCACTGTGGCTGGCACACAGGCCCACTGTGGCTGGCACACAGGCTCCCTATTGCTGCACATGGGCCCCTGTGGATGGCACACAGGCCCACTGTGGCAGGCACACAGGCCCACTGTGGCTGGCACACAGGCCCACTGTGACAGGCACACAGGCCCACTGTGGCAGGCACACAGGCCCACTGTGGCAGGCACACAGGCCCACTGAGGCTGGCACACAGGCCCACTGTGACTGGCACACAGGCCCACTGTGACAGGCACACAGGCCCACTGTGGCAGGCACACAGGCCCACTGTGGCAGGCACACAGGCCCACTGTGGCTGGCACACATCACCCTCTGTTAGATATCGCCCCCATGTTGCTGCTTTTAGTAAAATAAACTCTTTCCTTACCTTTTGCAGCACTGTCCCTCCTCGGGGTTGAGCTCCTCCTGTCTCCTGCACTTCCTACTTCCTGGTTCTAGTGCCGGTCATGTGATCGGGACAGCAGAGAGATATCTCTGCGTGCCTGATCACAGCAGCAGGAGGGAGACCGGGCAGACACGCTGGAGGAGGTGAGTAAAGAGTTTATTATTTTACTATGGGCAGCAGCATGGGGGCCATATCTAACAAAGGGGGGCATGTGCGATCAAAGGTAAGCACAGGCAGATAATATGCGCAGCTCCCTCAGCCCATCGCCGCAGTGCAGTTTCAGCACTATGGTGATGGACAGCAGCTGTGCATATTATGAGCGAGAGCAGGAGATCAAACGCTGCCGCCCGCAGCTTCACCTGCCCCCACCAGCCCCCAGAACCGCTCCAGAGCTGCCCACACCTCCACTGGACTCTGTATATATATATACACCCCCCTCACGTATATTCGGATTATAAGACGCACCCCATACTTTCCCTCAAAATTTGGGGGAACAAAAGTGCGTCTTATAAAGCGAAAAATACGGTAGTTCCTGACATATAGAGAGGTTACATGTAATCCACATTAATCTCAGGACATTAGACCACATTAACCCAGGATGTTTGGGAATAAAACCCACACCAACATCATAATGGAGCCAAATTTGAGTTCAATGCTGTAGTGTCTGAACAGACCACTTCAACATTGTATCAGCGCTGATATTATAACGTTTATCGCTTATGGAAACATGTAAAGAGAAGATCCTCATTAATGCCTCTAGGGTGTACACTATCCAGTTTGAAAATCCATCTGGATTTGCTGCATAAAGGAGGCGGTGTAGGATCTCCTCCCCTAATGGATGTGTGAATTTGTTCTAATCCTACTGCATAGGTGTCCCTAATTCTGCCATTATGGATCTTATGATAATGCATGGCTGCTGTTGAAATTTGTTTGTCCTGTTTAAGATGTTTGTCCGCCAATGCTATGTTTAACAGGTAATGTTGTAATTTCTTATGCAACTCCTGTGTAGTTTTACCTACATATATGAGTGGACAAGGCCAAACAAGGGCATATACAATGTTTTTGAACAGACAGTTAATATAGTTGACCAATTTGAATATTTGCTGATTATTGGGATGTACAAACTGATGAGTAGCTAGCAAAAAAAGAACATATTGAACAGCTACCACATGCAAAAGATCCCTGTAGAGTACAACCTCTTTGTAAATTGATTCTTGGACATGTAAAGTGACTGCGGCTCAAATGATCTTTCAAATTTCATGCTCTCCTGGCTGTGATTTTTGGGGTAGCTGGAACAATGTCCTTCAGTTTAGGCTTTGTGAGGAGAATATTCCAATTTTTGTTGAGAATTTTGTGAAGATCTTGCCATTGATTATTAAAGGAGTTGTCCGACATAAACTCAAAAATTTTTGTTAAGCTAATCTGTGCTGTATTGTCATATAAATCACCCCTACATTGTTATTTTTTGTTTTCTAACTTTTGGCTCTTTGTTTACATTCAGCTCCAGCAAACATGATAACTTCCTGTGCAAAACCTCCTAGTCACAGCTGGCACCGCCCGGCCTCAATGTCCAGCCTCGCCCCAGTTTCCAGCCTCGCCCCCTTGCCCGCCCCCTGCACACATTCCCTGTCAGTTTTCTGCCCCGGCACTGACCTGTTATCACTACAGCATTGGAAATAACAGCCCCACATCAGGCTCTGCACTCCCCACCACATCGGGCTCTGCACCCCCCACCACATCAAGCTCTGCACCACACACACATCGGACTCTGCACCACACACACACATAGGGCACTGCACACCACACACACATAGGGCTCTGCACACCACACACACACATAGGGCTCTGCACCGCACACACACATAGGGCTCTGCACCACACACACACATAGGGCTCTGCACCGCACACACACATAGCGCTCTGCACCGCACACACACATAGCGCTCTGCACCGCACACACACATAGGGCTCTGCACCGCACACACACATAGGGCTCTGCTCCGCACATACACATAGGGCTCTGCACCGCACACACACATCGGGCTCTGCAACCTCCCCCACACACACAGACACGGCGCTCTGTACCGACCCCCCCACCATCGTTCTGTACCGACCCCCCTACCCCCATAGGGAACACATATAGGGAATACATACTTACCCCTCCTCGGTCCCCGCCACTCATGCACGTTCGCACGCTGTCTGGTCTGGACATATCAGACAGTAGTGATGTCACCTCTGTCCTGAACTGTCAGACACAGAGAGCGGGACAGTGATGAGAAGCAGCGCAGCGCTCCCTCTCATCGGTGCTTTCAAATATATCGGCATCTGTGATGCCGGTACATTTGAATGTGCGATCCTGAGCAGGGGGCCCGGTGCTGGCAGTGACACCATGGACAGCCGCCGCCAGGCTCCTCCCCTCAGCTCATGGGTCCCACAGCAGTGCCGGGGAGGTTGCGGGGAGAGTACGGGGTGCGGGGGAATGTGTGGGAGGGTGCAGGGAAGGGGGGCGGGGACTCATGCACTGTACCCGCCCAGCAAGACGGCAACATGCTGTTCCCAGATTTGCATGTCAACATGGTCCTGCCCATGTTGACATGAAATGACCGGAAGCAGCAAAATCGCACAGGAGCAGTCACCTGACCACTCTGAGCCCGGGGGAGAGGGGCTGACAGCAGGGCAGGTAAGTGCTCACTATCTACTTACCTGCCCCAATGTAGCCCAATAGGGAAATAATAAAAAAAGTCAAAACAAGCCGGATAACCCCTTTAAACGTTAATAGGTGAACAGAATTGTCTAGTCTCTTAGCTTTAGGACTCAACAAGTTGGTTCTCTCAATTTCAGTGGTCCGTTCAAGTGCCCGATCTATGATCCATTTAGGGTAACCTCTCTTGCCGAATCTGCATGCCAACGTCTCTCCCTGTGAATGAAAATCAGATTTATTACAGTTTCGCTTGACTCTGAATTGGCCATATGGAATGCCTCTTTTCAGATGTTGTGGATGAAAACTGGAGAAGTGCAAAAGACTATTGGTGGAGGTTGGTTTATGAAAGAGTGTAGATTTGATTCTGTTGTCTTCAATTGACCACTCTACATCCAAGTATTCAACTGTGTTACTCATGGAGGAGGTCAGGACTATGTTGTCCATATTGGTGTTGTTTCCATTAATGAAGTCCAGACAAGACTGGACCGGAACTGAGCATATCAAGAGAAAGTCGTCAATATATCTGAACCATTGAATGACATAGTTGGAAATACTCCTGTGGGTACATCTGTTGCTCCTCCCACCACCCCAAAAATAGATTGGCATGCGATGGGGCACATCATGCCCCCTTCACTGTGCCAGATACTTGCTTGTAGTACATGCGATCAAATACAAAAAAAAGTTATGATGCAGTACATAAGTCAGCAGCTCAAAAAGAAAGATTATGATGCGTCGTTGGTTCCGTGGAACCTCCAAGAAGAACCCGACTGCATTACATCCTAAAATATGTGGAATGCTAGTATATAATGCTTCCACATATAGAGTGATTAGTATTGTATTAGGTGGTATAGTCAGATCTTTAAGTCTTTGTAGGAGAAGCATAGTGTCCCGTACATACGATTTTAGTTTGAGAACCCGTGGCTGTAAAAAATAGTCAATGTACTCAAAAACTCTCTTTCATTTAGACTACCAATACCTGCTACTATCAGTCTTCCTGGAGGTACAGACAAAGATTTATGTACTTTAGGTACCAAGTAGAGAGTAAGGGTAATTGGTTTGGGAGTGGTCATAAACTTATGCTCACCTTTGCGAATGATACCACGGATAAAGGCTGTCTCAACTGTGCAATCCAATTTCTTCTTTAAGGTGCTTGTAGGGTCTGATGAGAGAGCAATATATATATATATATTATATATATATATATATATATATATATCCACACACAATATATAGTTATATAAAAATAAATAGATAAAAAAAAATGACAATGCGCTCCGCTGTATTTTTGATTCTCAGCGCACATAAAGCAGACGGTAATGGACTTCCACCCACATCTGCCTGGCTTTATCTGGTCTGGCAATCAACATACAGGGAAGCCCATATTTTTATTTTCTTATTTAGTTGTTTAAAAAAAATAAAAAAAAAAAATACGTGGGCTCCTGCTATATTTTCTATTGCTAGCTAAGGGTAATCCAAGCAGCTACTGGCTGCTAACCCACACTCCTTGGTGTTACCTTCACTGACAATGGAAAATCCAGGGAAGACCTTTTTTTTAAGTTTTTTACCAAAAAGCTTAAAAAAAAAAAAAAAAAAATGTAGTGGGTTTCACCATATTTTTGTATGCTAGCCAGGTACGGGCTGCCCCCAACCCCCAGCTGCCTATTTGTACCCGGCTGGGAACCAAAAATATAGGGGAGCTCTTTTTTTTATTATTTCATGAAATAATTAAGAAAAACCAAAAAAAACGACGTGGGCTTCGCCCAATTTTTGTGTCCAGCCAGGTACAACTAGGTAGCTGGAAATTGGAATCCGCAACACAGGTTGGCCCAAGCTTTCTGGGCCCCCCTGCTGCGAATTGCAGTCCGCAGCCGCCCTAGAAAATGGCACTTTCATAGAAGCGCCATCTTCTGGCGCTGTATTCAACTTTTCCAGCGGCCCTCGTGCCGGGTGACACGCTGGGTAATAAGGGGTTAATACCAGATTTGTTTTACCAGCTAGTATTAAGCCTGAGATTCTTAATGCCAGGACAAGTTTGACCTTGCCATTAAGAATCTACAATAAACAGTTAAAAAAAAAAAAAAGACACCACACAGAGAAAAAATACTTTATTAGAAATAATTACACAGACACACTTAGGGACTCCATCTTTATTACTCTCCTCATCCCTCCACAATCCTGGTCTTCTGTCTTCTTCAACCCATGCAACTCTGCTATATCACAAAACACGGGCGAGGAAGAACGCTGTTCCTCCCCGTGCTGTATAATCACTCAATGAGTGAGCAAAGGCTGTGGGTTGGTAAGTGGTGACGTCACCACTGCCACCGTTGCCATAGTCACGGTGCCGCTATTGATCAGCTGTGGCAGCCAATCCCTGCATGTGGGCTAACTCTGTAAAGAGTGCCAACATGCAGGGAGAGGGAGCCAAGCATGTGCTCCGTAGTATTGTGGCCATCCTTGTAGTATTGTGCTCATCCTTGTAGTATTGTGGCCATCCCTGTAGTATTCTGCCCATCCTTGTAGCATTGTGCCCATCCCTGTAGCATTGTACTCTGTAGTATTGTGGCCATCCCTATAGTATTGTGCCAATTCTTGTAGTATTCTGCCCATCCTTGTAGTATTGTGCTCTGTAGTATTGTGGCAATCCCTGTAGTATTGTGCCCATCCTTGTAGTATTCTGCCCATCCTTGTAGTATTGTGGCCATACTTGTAGCATTGTGCCCATCCCTGTAGTATTGTGCCCATCCTTGTAGTATTGTGGCCATCCCTGTAGTATTGTGCCCATCCTTGTAGTATTGTGGCCATCCCTGTAGTTTTGTGGCCATCCTTGTAGTATTGTGTTCTGTAGTTTTGTGGCCATCCCTGTAGTATTGCGCCCATCCTTGTAGTATTGTGATCTGTAGTATTTTGGCCATCCCTGTAGTATTCTGCCCATCCCTGTAGTATTGTGCCCTTCCTTGCAGTATTGTGCTCTGTAGTATTGTGCCCATCCTTTAGTAGTACGCAAAAAAACCCCCAAAAAACTCCACACCTCTCCTCCGTTCCCTGTGTGCCCACGATCAGTACCGTGTTTCCCCGAAAGTAGGACCCCCCCGAAAGTAAGGCAGGGTGGGGGTTTCGGGGGGGTCCGCCAATGTAGGGCACCCCCCGATTGTAAGGCAGGGTAGCGGGGGGCCCGGGGAATGTAAGGCCGCCTATGGGTGGTGGTCGCGGCGTAATGTAAGGCCGCATATGGGTGGGGTCCCTGGGGAAAGTACAGGAACTTACCGCTGCCGCTGTTCCCTCGCTCCATCCAGGCCTTCTCCAGTCTCGTGCCACCCGTGGTCCGCCTCCGGTGAATGGCCCCCGCAAGGCTCCCTGCTGGCCATCAGCTCGAGCTGTGATTGGCCAGTCAGCCGGCTCGCAGCTGATTGGCCCTCAGCTCGAGCTGCGATTGGCCAGTCAGCCGGCTCGCAGCTGATTGGCCGAATCAGCCGGCTCGCAGCTGATTGGCCGAAATCAGCCGCGACGTCACCGCCTGCAGGCTCACTCCGATTGGTCCAGCGTCCCCGGCATCCGAATCGTCAGCCCGGCACCGCAGAGGAGATCGAAACAGAAGGAAAGTAACGGTAAGTTCCGAAACTCTCTCTGTGTGTGTGTGTGTGTGTGTGTGTACGGTATGTGTATGGGTGCCGTATGGGGCTGTATGTGTCAGTGTGTGTGTGTGTGTACGGTACCGGTACGATATGTGTGTGGGTGCCGTGTGGGGCTGTACCGGTACCGTATGTGTCAGTGTGTGTGGTGGCAGAGTGGGGGGCAGAACCACTGTATGGGGAGGTTGCAGGGGGGAGGATGGGGTGGATGCCGGATCTCAAACAATGGGGAGGCTGCAGGGGGGAGGATTGTCATTTTTTTTCCAATGTAAGGCCTCCCCCGAAAGTAAGGCAGGGTGGGACTTTTGGGGGTAAAATTAATGTAAGACAGGGCCTTACTTTCGGGGAAACACGGTATTTGCAGAGTTTTGGATTCAGCATGCTTCAACTGTATCCAAAACCCTGCTATGTACAGTACAAGTAGAGTGGATGGGATTTCTAAAAATCCCATGCCCACTGTGTGTGTACAGCCAGCAGTGATAACAGACCAGCGGCGCGGCATTCAGAGGCCGCAGCATGTGAATTTATGCTGGGGAGGTGGAAGCATCCTCCCTAGGCAGAACACAGCTAGGAGACTGCAGCGCACAGAAACCTGATCGTGGGCATGGGCAGCTGCAGTCTCATTACGGAGGAGACTTGCGGCCCTGCCGATCAGGACCCGCCGTGTTCAGGACGCAGCGAGTTCTAATAGAGAGCACGTACCTTACTTACTAGTTGCAACCCGTGACGATCGCGGCCCTATGCTGGGGGTCGGCGCCGCTAAGACTTTACTGCAATTAAATCCATCTGCGGTGCCGCGTAGAGGAACTGTGTCTGTACTATACCAATGGCTGCTGCCTGCCAATCAGATGCAAGGAAGTGACATCGCTGTATGACGTCACCTCCTTGTATCTGATTGGCGGGCAGCAGACACTGGAATAAATAGAGCAGACAGCTCCTCTGCGCAGCACCGCAAATGGATTCAATTGCAGTAAAGTCGTGCCAGTGCCGACTCCCAGCATAGGGCCGCGATCGTCACAGGGTCTGCGGACCACAACAAGCAGCCTCTGGGGCCGCATGCGGCCCGTATGTTTGAGACCTTTGATGTAAATCATGGTGCCTCATATGTACTAGATTTCCTTTGATAAAATACCTTCTATCACCTCTTTGGTGAGTCCTTTAAGACTTTTGGATTGGCTAATACGGTACAAAGATATATATTTACTGGCCCCTATTCTGTCAAATATAATGCTGCTGGACTTTAACCCCTTCACCCCCAGCCACTAAAACACCCTAATGACCGGGCCATTTTTTGCAATTCTGACCAGTGTCACTTTGACAGGTTATAACTCTGGAACGCTTCAACGGATCCTGGCGATTCTGACATTGTTTTTTCGTGACATATTGTACTTCATGTCAGTGGTAAATTTAAACCGATAATTTTTGCGTTTATTTGTGAAAATTTAGGAAATTTTGTGAAAATTTTGAAAATTTCGCAATTTTCAAACTTTGAAAATGTATGCCTATAAATCTGAGAGATATGTCACACATAATAGTTACTAAATAAACTTTCCCACTTGTCTACTTTACATCAGCACAATTTTCGAAACAAATTTTTTTTTCGTTAGGAAGTTAGAAGGGGTCAAAGGTCATCAGCAATTTCTCATTTTTCCAACAAAATTTAGAAAATAATTTTTTTTAGGGACCACATCACATTTGAAGTGACTTTGAGAGGCCAAGGTGAGAGAAAATACCCAAAAGTGACCCCATTCTAAAAACTGCACCCCTCACTCAAAACCACATCCAAGAAGTTTATTAACCCTTTAGGTGCTTCACAGGAACCAAAGCAATGTGGAAGGAAAAAAATGAAAATTTTACTTTTTAACACAAAAATGTTACTTTAGCCATAAAATTTTCATTTTCACAAGGGAGAAAAGAGAAAGTGAACCCTACAATTTATTGTGCATTTTCTCCTGAGTACGCTGATACCTCATATGTGGCAAAAATCAATTGTTTGAGCGCACAGCGGAGCTCGGAAGGGAAGGCGCGCCATTTGAATTTTTGAACGCAAAATTAGCTGCACTCATTAGCGGATGCCATGTTGGGTTTGAAGACCCCCTGAGGTGCCTAAACAATGGAGCTCCCCCACAAGTGACCCCATTTTGGAAACTAGAGCCCTCAAATAATTTTTCTAGATGTTCGGTGAGCACTTTGAACACCTGGGGGCTTCACAGAAGTTTATAACGTTGAGCCGTGAAAAGAAAAAAAAAGTTTTTTTACCACAAAACGGTTGCTTCAACTAGGTAGCTTTTTTTTTCCACAAGGGTATCAGGAAAAAATGCACCATAAAATGTATTGTGCATTTTCTCCTGAGTACGCAGATACCTCATATGTGGTGGAAATCAAATGTTTGGACACACGGCAGTGCTCGGAAGGCAAGGAGCGCCATTTGAATTTTTGAGTGCAAAATTAGCTGCACTCATTAGCGGACGCCATGTCGGGTTTGAAGACCCCCTGAGGTGCCTAAACAATGGAGCTCCCCCACAAGTGACCCCATTTTGGAAACTAGAGCCCTCAAATAATTTTTCTAGATGTTTGGTGAGCACTTTGAACACCTGGGGGCTTCACAGAAGTTTGTAACGTTGAGCTGTGAAAAGAAAAAACATTTTTTTTACCACAAAACTGTTGCTTCAACTAGGTAGCTTTTTTTTCAGAAGGGTTATCGGCAAAAAATTCACCATAAAATGTATAGTGCATTTTTTCCTGAGTACGACGATACCTCATATGTGGTGGAAAGTAATTGTTTGGGCGCATGGCGGGGCTCAGAAGAGAAGGAGCGCCATTTGACAGGAAAATTGGTTGGAATCATTAGCGGACGCCATGTCACGTTTGGAGACCCCCTATGGTGCCTAAACAGTGGAGCTCCCTCACAAGTGACCCCATTTTGGAAACTAGACCCCTCAAGGAGTTTATCTAGATGTTTAGCGAGCCCCAAGGGGCTCCACAGAAGTTGATAATGTTGAGCCATGAATACAATTTTTTTTTCACCACAAAACTGTCACTTCAACCAGGTAGCTTTTTTTTCCACAAGGGTATCAGGAAAAAATGTACCATAAAACGT
This sequence comes from Anomaloglossus baeobatrachus, assembly GCF_048569485.1. Taxonomy (NCBI): domain Eukaryota; kingdom Metazoa; phylum Chordata; class Amphibia; order Anura; family Aromobatidae; genus Anomaloglossus; species Anomaloglossus baeobatrachus. The sequence continues at coordinate 547,564,588 of NC_134357.1, read as the reverse complement.
ATGGTGCAATTTCTCCTGAGTACGCAGATACCTCATATGTGGTGGAAAGTAATTGTTGGGCGCATGGCAGGGCTCAGAAGAGAAGAAACGCCATTTGACAGCAAAATTGGTTGGAATCATTAGCGGACGCCATGTCACGTTTGGAGACCCCCTATGGTGCCTAAACAGTGGAGCTCCCCCACAAATTACCCCATTTTGGAACTAGACCCCTCAAGGAATTTATCTAGATATTTGGTGAGCCCCTTGTACCCTAAGGGGCTCCACAGAAGTTGATAACGTTGAACCGTGAAAATTATTATATTTTTTTTAACCACAAAATTTTTGTATCAACCAGGTAGCTTTTTTTTTTTTTTTTACAACGGTAATCAGGAAAAAATGCACCATAAAACGTATTGTGCAATTTTTCCTGAGTACGTAGATACCTCATATGTGGTGGAAAGTAATTGTTTGGGCACATGGTGGGGCTCAGAATAGAAGGAACGCCATTTAACTTTTCAAACGCACAGACGCGGTGCACTGATTGGCCGCTGCAGGACGCACGGTCGGATGAGATACAAAAAGCGTTGGGGATACGGAAAAAAAAAAAGGTCACGCCAAAAATTGAGCAGGGATGCAGATCCGTTATGTGCATCCCTGATCAGCGCTTGGCGGGACGCACGGACGGATGCGATACAAAAAGCGTCGCGAATACGGAAAAAAGTCACGCCAAAAATTGAGCAGGGATGCCGATCCGTTATGTGCATCCCTGATCAGCGCTCGGCGGGACGCACGGACAAATGAGATACAAAAAGCGTCGCAGATATGGAAAAAAGTCACGCCAAAAATTGAGCAGGGATGCCGATCCGTTATGTGCATCCCTGATTAGCGCTCGGCGGGACGCATGGACGGATGCGATACAAAAAGCATCGCGAATACGGAAAAAAGTCACGCCAAAAATTGAGCAGGGATGCCGATCCGTTATGTGCATCACTGATCAGCGCTCGGCGGGGCGCATGGACAGGTGAGATACAAGAAGCGTCAGGGATATGGGAAAAAAAAGTCCCGCTGAAAACTGACCACGGATGCAGATCCGTTATCTGCATCCCTGATCAGCACTCGGCGGGACGCACGGACGGATGAGGTGTAAAAATGGACAGGATACAAGAAAAAAAAAATTATACTCACAGTACCAAGAGGATCACTGACCAGAGGAACTGCAGAGGAACAAGAAGGCAGTGAGATGGACAGCTTTACACGAGCAGCAGGCAGGACGTTGGACAGATCAGCAGAAGGACCCAGCGATGGAGGCAGATGCGATCGGGCCAGTGAAGACCTCGGGCGACCCGTGAAGGCAGGTAAGAGGACGTCGGGGGGGGGAGGGGGTTGCAGAGGGGGATGGGGAGAGGGGGGGGCAGAGAGGGAGAGCAGAGGGGGCGGAGAAGCAAAGGCAGAAGGAAGGAACTTTGGAAGCAGAATAGAGATGACAGAGGAGGCAGGCAGATCGCGTGGGGAGCAGATCGGGATGCCGGGGGGCAGATCGGGGCGTAGGGGGGCAGATCGGGGGGGCACGGGCAGGGGCCTTCACGGGAGTGCGCAGGGGCCTTCACGGGAGCGTGCAGGGTCCATCGCGGGAGCGCAATACTTACCATTGGAGCAGGAGCGGTGACATCAGAGGCGGCGTCTGCGGCGGCAGTAGCGGTGGCGTGGTACCAAAAGTACCAGCCAGTGCACGCTGCAGACATGTTGGGGGAGGGTCCCCAGACCAGCACAGGCCTGGGGAGGGCGGCCACCTGCAGATCACACCGCCCCACTGCACACTGATTGGAGCAATTGCGCGTCATAGCACGATCGCTCCAATCAGTGCTGCAGGGGCTGGGGGCGACATGTTTGAGATCCATCTATGATCTGCTGTAGCTGCTACAATAGATCATAGCAGGATCTCACATTATCGCACTAATTCGGGCATTATTTTTGCCGAAATTAGTGCAAACGATGTGGTTGGCGGTTCAGATTTGAACAGCCAATCACATCGATCGCCTATGGGGGGTGGCGATGCCACCCCCCCTGGGGTCAAGCAAAGGTCCCCTGCTGTAAGAAACAGCAGGGGATATCATTTGAAAGCCGTTGCTATGGCCATGGCAATCAAATGAAGTTTAGGCAGTAAAATTACGTCCCTGGTCGTTAAGTCACGTTAAAATAGGACGTAATTTTACTGCCCACGGTCGTGAAGGGGTTAAAGGGAATGTATCGGCAGAAAAATTTTTTTTTCAATAACTGAAAAAATGTAAAGTAATAATATTTTAATGTTTTGTTTAAATATTATTGTTTTTTTTTTAATTGAGCAAAATATAAAAAAAAATTAAAAAGTTTAATATTTTCCACTGTTTCCACTGTTAAACACTAGGGGGAGCAGCTTCTGAAATCCTACAGAAATGCAACTGTATAAAAAGCTCACATTACAGCTGCAGTAAAGTGGGCGGAGTCTGCTCTCCTGTGTGTGATGGCACGCCTCCCCCCTCCCAATCTGAGTGTTTACAAAGGATAACAGACAATGACAGTAAGGTGCCTTGGAGGGGGGTTACAAAAACGCTGAATTTCAGGAAAGCAAAGTTTGATCAGCTTAGAGAAGACCTTCGCCAAATTGATTGGGACAATGTCCTCAAAAATGGGAGCACAGAAAATAAGTGGGAAATTTTTAAATCGGTATTAAACACCCACTGCGAGCTAGCCATACCATACAGAAATAAGAGGGCTAGGAACAGGAGAAAACCAATGTGGCTAAATAAGGATGTAAAAGGGGCAATGAATAATAAGAAAAAGGCATTTAAAAAGCTAAAACAAGAAGGCAGCGAGGAAGCATTAAAAATATATAGAGAAAAAAATAAAATGTGTAAAAAACAAATATATTTAGCAAAAGTAGAAACTGAGAGACTCATTGCTAAGGAAAGCAAAGCAAATCCCAAACTATTCTTTAATTATATAAACAGAAAAAAGATTAACCCTTTAGTGACGGAGCTAATTTTCACCTTAATGACCAGACCAAATTTTGCAATTCTGACCAGTGTCACTTCATGAGGTTATAACTCTAGAACGCTTCAACGGATGCCGGTGATTCTGAGATTGTTTTTTCGTCACATATTGGACTTCATGTTAGTACCAAATTTAGGACAATATTTTTTGCGTTTATTTATGAAAAAAATTGAATATTGGCAAAAATTTTGAAAATTTTGCAATTTTCAACTTTTGAATTTTTATACCGTTAAACCAGAGATTTCTGTGACACAAAATAGTTAATAAATAACATTTCCCACATGTCTACTTTACATCAGCACAATTTTGGAAACAAAATTTTTTTTCGTTAGGAAGTTAGAGGGGTTCAAAGTTTATCAGCGATTTCTCATTTTTACATCAAAATTTACAAAACCATTTTTTTAGGGACCACATCACATTTGAAGTGACTTTGAGAGGCCTAGATGACAGAAAATACCCAAAAGTGACACCATTATAAAAACTGCACCCCCCAAAGTACTCAAAACCACATTCAAGAAGTTTATTAACCCTTCAGGTGCTTCACATGAACAAAAGCAATGTGGAATGAAAAAAAGCAAAAATTAAATTTTACCTAAAAATGTTGCTCTAACCCAAATTTATTCACTTTTAGAAGAAATAACACAACAAAATGGACCACAAAACTTGTTCCCCACTTTCTTATGAGTGCGCCGATATCCCACATATGGTCAGAAACCTCTGTTTGGACAAATGGGAGGGCTCGGAACAGAAGGAGCAATATTTGAATTTTGGAAAGCAAATTTGGCTGAAATAGATTGCGGGCACCATGTTGCATTTACAGGTCCGCTAAGGTACCTAAACAGAAGAAACCCCTCACAAGTGACACCATTTTGGAAGCTAGACCCCTCAAGGCTTCTATCTAGGGGTATAGTGAGCATTTTAGATCCACAGGTACTTCACAGATTTTGTTAACGTTACGTTGTCATATTGAAAATTTTAATAATTTTCTCAAAAATGTTGCTTTAGCATCAATTTTCTCACTTTTTCAAGAGGTAATTCCAAAAATTTGACCTCAAGGTTTGTTACCCACTTTTTTATGAGCGCAGTGATACCTCACATGTGGTCTGAAACCTTTGTTTGGACAAATGGGAGGGCTTGGAACGAAAGGAGCAATATTTGAATTTTGGAAAGGAAATTTGGCTGAAAAAGATTGCGGGCACCATGTCACATTTGGAGGACCCCTAAGGTACCTAAACAGCAGAAACCCCGCACAAGTGACCCCATTTTGGAAACTAGGCCCCTCAAGGAATTTATCTAGATGTTTGGTGAGTACCCTGAACCCCCAGGTGCTTCACAGACTTTTATAACGTTGAGCCATGAAAAAAAAAAAAAAAATTTTACCACAAAATTGTTATTTCAACCAGGTAGCTTTTTTTTTTACAAGAGTAAAAGGAAAAAATTCAGCATAACATTTATTGTGCAATTTCTCCTGAGTTTGGCGATACCTTATATGTGGTGGAAATCAACTGTTTGGGCGCATGGCAGGGCTCGGAAGGGAAGGAGTGCAATTTGACTGCAAAATTGGCTGGAATCAATAGCGGACGCCAGGTTGCATTTGGAGAGCCCTTGAGGTGCCTAAACAGTGGCTGTCCCCCACAAGTGACTCCATTCTGGAAACAAGACACCTCAAGGCTTTTATCTAGGTGTATAGTGAGCAGTTTGAATCCACGAATACTTCACAGAATTTGATAAGCTTAGGTTGCCATATTGAAAATTTTCATTTTTTTCACAAAAATGTTGCTTCAGCATCAAATTTCTCACTTTTTCAAGAGACAACAACAAACCGTGGACCCAACAGGTTGTTATCCAATGTCTTATGAGCACAGGGATACCCCACATGTGGCCAAAAACCTCTGTTTGGATAAATGGGAGGGCTTGGAATGGAAGGAGTACCATTTGAATTCTGGAAAAGTTGAGATAAATTGCGCGCACCATGTCACATTTGCAGGGCCCCTTGGGTACCTATACAGCAGAAACCCCCCACAAGTGACCCCATTTTGGAAACTGGATTTTATTCAGGAGTATAGTAAGCATTTTGAATCCACAGGTACTTCACAAAAATGTTGCTGTAGCAACAAATGTCTCACTTTTAGGCTATGTGGCCATGATCCAGCGACACGGCGTCTAGTACACAGTGTCAGCCTTCCTGCAGAGATGTGAGTGTTGTCCACGGGAGAACGCAGCTGCCCATGCCCACGATTTGGGTTCAGGCCGCTGTGGAGCTCTATGCTACCTGCAGAGAACACTCATCTCCGCAGCATAAATTAAAATGCTGAGGCTCGGGAAGCTGCACCACAGGTCAGTGTATGCTGCGGAGAAGAGAAGCACAGTGGGCATGGGATTTCTAAAAATCCTTCCACTGTGCTTCTACTGCACAACACAGCGCTATGGACGCAGGGAAAACACTCTGCGCCCAAAACGCTGCAAATCCCGATTGTGGGCGCACAGCCTAAAATGCTACAATGGATGAATGGATAGATGTCAAACAAATATAACGTCCCACCCCCTGCATATTCTAAGCTGGCGCCCTTTAGTGCCTTTCATGTGGCACTAAAGGGTGCCTAGCCTTGTATTTAGCCCCCAAAAAAATTAATAATTAAAATAAACGACGTGGGGTCCCCCCTATTTTTGATAGCCAGCTAGGGTAAAGCAGACAGCTGTAGCCTGCAAACCACAGCTGACAGCTTCACCTTGGCTGGTGATCTAATTTGGAGGGCTCCCCAGGCGTTTTTTTTAAAAAAAAAAAAACGTGGGGTCCCCCCCAAATTAGATCACCAGCCAAGGTGAAGCGGACAGCTGGGGTCTGGTATTCTCAGGGTGGGAAGAGCCATGGTTATTGGACTCTTCCCAGCCTAAAAATAGCAGGCCGCAGCCGCCCCAGAAGTGGCGCATCCATTAGATGCGCAAATCCTGGCGCTTCGCTCCAGCTCATCCCGCGCCCTGGTGCGGTGGCAGACGGGGTAATATATGGGGTTGATACCAGCTGTAATGTCACCTGGCATCAAGCCCTGGGGTTAGTGATGTCACGGCATCTAAACAGATACCCGACATTACTAACCCAGTCAAGTAAAAGAAAAAAATAAAGACAAAAAAAAAATTTATTTGAAAAAAAACCTCCCCGAAACATTCCTCTTTTACCAATTTATTGAAAATAAATAAATTTCGATCGCTGTAATCCAGTTTGGAGGTCCCACGCCGACTCTGGATCTTCTAGAATATGGGGGGCACGTTCAGGGAACGTATCCCCCATTTTCTGGAAGAGCAAGATCTCCATGAGCAGTGTGGGTGCAGTAATCTGAGAATACTGCACTCACACTGCCCCGGTCCAACCTGCAGTAACCTCATTCTAGAATATGAGGGGCACGCTCACAGAACGTACCCCCCATTTTCTAGAACAGCAGTCTCTCCATGTGAGGAGTGTGGCTGCAGATTACCATACTCACCCTCCCCCGGTCCACAGTGCAGCAGCCTGTGCGGTAGCGACGTCAGCATCCCTGCAAGCAGGGATCCAGCTGACAGCCGCTGTCTGCGCATGCGCCGCCAGCTTTCAAAGAAGGAGGCGGCGTGATCGCGGGGCCGGAGCACCAGCAGCCAGGTAACGTAAGACCGGGGGCGGGGGGGGGTGACGGGTGACGGGGGGGACCTGGGGACACCTTTCTGTCGCATGTGACATGTCACATGCGGCAGAAAGAGCAGGCTGAATGCGGCCGCCATCTTCCACGCTCCGGAGGGGGGAGGGGGCTCTGGAGAACCGGAGGGGGCTCCGGGGACCAGAGATCTCCGGTGTACCGGAGGAGGGGTCAGGGGGAGGACATTTCCCTCCGATCTGAAATGTTTGATCATTTCAGATCGGAGGGAAATGAATGCAGATCCGGCGGCGGCTGCAGTTTTCAGCGCGCGTCGGCGCCATCTTGGATTTTCCGGAGGGGGGGGTAGGGGTGGTGGGGGGACTCTCCGGTACCGGGGGCTTTGGGGGCACTAAGGGCTCATATTTATTTCTCATCTGACATGTTTGATCACGTCAGATGAGAAATAAATCAATTTTACCGGCCATTTATTTTTTTTTAATGTTGTCGCCGGTATACGGTGTATACCGGCAATCGCATTAACGGGGTCCAAAAAAAACACCCCGATTCATAATCTTGGGGGTCTCAGCTACCTCCGGTAGCTGAAACCCCCGAGATTTTTCGTCACTGGGGGGCGCTACAAGCTTTTTCCGGCCTGACGTCTCAAGACGTCGGAACAGAATAAGTACCCTGTTTTTCCGACGTCTTGAGACGTTAGGCCGTCGCTATGGGGTTAAAATTGATGGTGTTGGCCCTTTAAAGAATAATGAGGGTAAAATCATAGAAAGCGATGTGGGAAAAGCAAATGTTTTAAATACTTTTTTCTCAACTGTGTTCACACAGGAAAAGCATATGCCAGGGGAAATGCAGAGTGATCATGTAAATGCCCCATTAAGTATGACCTGCCTAACCCAGGAAGAAGTGCAGAACCGACTTAGTAACATTAAAATTGACAAATCACCAGGCCCTGATGGCATTCACCCTCGGGTATTAAGGGAGTTAAGTAATGTGATAGACAGGCCTCTATTCCTTTTATTTAAAGACTCTATAGAAACTGGGTCTGTTCCACTGGATTGGCGGCTAGCAAATGTGGTACCAATATTCAAAAAAGGGTGCAAAAGGGAACCTGGAAACTATAGGCCGGTAAGCTTAACATCTGTTGTGGGTAAAATGTTTGAAGGGTTTTTAAGGGATACTATTATGGAATGTCTCAATGTTAATAACTGTTTAACTCCATATCAACATGGATTTATGAAGGATCGCTCCTGTCAAACTAACCTGATCAGCTTCTATGAGGATGTAAGCTCTCACATGGACCGAGGAGAATCATTGGATGTCATTTATCTCGACTTCGGTAAAGCATTTGACACTGTCCCACATAAAAGACTGCTAAGTAAAATGAGAAAGCTTGGGCTCGGGGAAAATGTGTGTAGATGGGTAGGTAGCTGGCTTAGTGGTAGAAAACAAAGAGTGGTTATTAATGGTGCATACTCAGATTGGGCCAGGGTTACTAGTGGGGTGCCACAGGGGTCTGTATTGGGCCCCCTACTATTTAATATATTTATTAATGATCTGGTGGATGGTTTACAGAGTAAAATATCAGTATTTGCAGATGATACAAAACTATGTAAGGTAGTTAACACAAAGGAGGACAGTTTGCAACTACAGATGGATTTGAGTAAATTGGAGAATTGGGCTGAAAAATGGCAAATGAGGTTTAACACAGATAAGTGTAAGGTTATGCACATGGGAAGGAGAAACAGATGCTACGATTACTTACTAAATGGGAAACTGCTGGGGAAATCAGACATGGAAAAAGACTTAGGCATCTTAGTGAATAAGAATCTAAATTGGAGTGCCCAGTGTCAGGCAGCAGCCACCAAAGCAAATAGGGTGATGGGATGCATTAGAAGAGGTCTGGGGGCACGAGATGAAAACATCATTCTCCCTCTGTACAAATCACTAGTCAGACCACACTTGGAGTATTGTGTGCAATTTTGGGCGCCGGTGCTGAAGAAAGACATTACTGAACTTGAAAGGGTTCAGAGGCGGGCTACTAAAATAATAAATGGAATGGGTGCATTACAATACACGGAAAGGTTATCAAAATTAGGTCTATTTACTCTAGAAAAGAGAAGACTTAGGGGAGACCTAATAAATATGTACAAATATATCAGAGGGCCATATAGAGATCTCTCCCATGATCTGTTTGTACCAAGGACTATGACAAGAACAAGGGGGCATTCTTTTCGATTGGAGGAAAGAAAATTCCTACATCAGCATAGAAGAGGGTTCTTCACGGTAAGAGCAGTGAGGCTCTGGAACTCTCTTCCTGAGGAAGTGGTGATGGCCAACTCACTGAATGAATTTAAGAGAGGAATGGATGCATTTCTTGTTAGCAAAAGTATAGAAGGTTATAAATAGCATAATCTTACAGGTAGATAGAAGAGCGACCAAGATTATTAGAGGAATGGGGGGGGGCTGCAATACCAAGACAGGTTATTAAACTTGGGGTTAGTTAGTTAGGAAAAACAAAGGCTTAGGGGGATCTAATCACAATGTATAAATATATGAGGGGACAGTACAGAGACCTTTCCAAAGATCTCTTTACACCTAGGCCTGCGACTGGAACACGGGGGCATCCGCTACGTCTTGAGGAAAGAATGTTTAATCATAATCACAGATGAGGATTCTTTACTGTACGAGCAGTGAGACTATAGAGCTCTCTGCCGTATGATGTTGTAATGAGGGATTCACTAGTAAAATTTAAGCAGAGCCTGAACGCATTTCTTGAAAAATATAATATTACCAGTTATGTATATTAGATTTTATGACAGGGTGTTGATCCAGGGAACTAGTCTGATTGCCGGATGTGGAGTCAGGAAGGAATTTTTTTCCCCATTGGAGCTTATTTGACACATTGGGGTTTTTTTGCCTTCCTCTGGATCAACATGTTAGGCTAAGGGTTGAACTAGATAGACTTAGAGTCTCCCTTCAACCTTAAAAACTATGAAACTATGTAGGGACACAGTGCAGAGCCATTTTGTTGGTGACCACAAATGTCTAAAGTGTCACCAAGGACAGCAGGAGTATCATACAGGACAGGATTAGATATACAGCTCAGCAGACTGTATCACACAGGACAGGATTAGATACACAGCCGTGCAGACAATATCAGCGGTAGCAGCGGCGGTACTCACATGCAGTGGGGCACGGGCACACATACACACACAGCGGTGGCTGGGGAGAGCGGAGAGGGGAAGTCATCTGAGACGGTAACAGCGGGGGGGAGGGGCGGGGGCTGAGGAGAGTGGAGAAATGGGATGTCATCGCAGATGGTAACGGGGGGAGGGGAGGGCAGGGGAGGGTAGGCGGCCCGTACTCACATATACCGGCGGTTGACAGGGGTATAGTGGAGCAAACAGCATACGCTGTGAGCTCCACGATGATGGCGCTGATCTCCTCCCTCTGCTGTGATCTGGACAGCCCAGGGGGCGCGTCCAGGTCACAAAAGACGCCCACTGTAACGTTAGTGAATGGGGTCGGATCACGACTGCAGTTTTCTATGCACAGGGGCTGCCACAAAGGAGTGTGTAACTGTCGTTACACACACAGCAAATCCAACATGGCCCCCAGTGCCTCCAGTAAAATTAGAATTACATAAAAACTAAATAAGCTGCGATTTTCATTTTGTATTAAAAATAGTTGATTTCATAATCACTATTTTTAATACAAAAATAAAAAAAACGCGATACAGTACTTTTAAAATACTGATTATTTTATATGGGCAGTTTCAACTTTCTATTTTGTACTTACCAATTCTTCAAGGTTTTCACCTACATATATCTGACTTGCATTTATTGGGTGTCTAATTAAGCGAATATACTATTTAAATGACTAAGTTAATGCCAGGAAAACCCCCCTCAAAAAACTTTATAGGGGGTAGGATTTTAGCTTTGAAAGAGAACTATTTAGAGGGGCCTGGATAAGCTGGGTGTATACTGGGAGTGTCTACATTATTATGCAGTTAAGTGCTTTACTATTTGCTACTCTTCCATGAACACCTACATTTATGCATGATACGTATGCAGCACACAACAAAGGGTCTACCCTTCAGGGATTCGAAATAACAAAGAGATTTTGAATTTATAAACTTCCTATAGTCTCACCAGGCTGAATGAATCCCAATAATCTCTGATTATCAAAAAGTGCTTCAACTTAGTAAACCCAGCATAATTATTTGTTCATTTAACACTCAGTCAGGGTTTTTTTCCACTTCTGCAACTGTTCAGGCGCTGCCGAACTCAAAGAGCATCGGGTTTTGGTCGTCCAGCTGAAAGGAAGACTTCTGAAAACAAGGGGAGGAGTCCTGCGAGGAAAAACTGCATATTCCCAGGGCATTCTGGGATAAGCAAAAAAATCTCCACGAACTCAATGAGTATCGGGTTTTGGTGGAATGATACACATGATTGGAATACAAGGCTAGAAGGATACAACTTATTTGCAAGAAACAGACATAATAAACGAGGAGGAGGTGGTGTCGCATTGTATGTTAGAAGATCCTATATCTCCACAGAGATTGAAGCTTCAGAGACTGGGAGATCTGTGGAAGTTGTTTGGGTAAGAATACAAGGAGAAAACAAGGGGAAGAACACCATTGTAGGCGTATACTACAGGCCGCCTCAACAAGCGGAGGATATGGATGAACTCTTTATACATCAGATGACCAACGTCACAAAAAAATATGATGTTGTAATCATGGGAGATTTCAACTATCCAGACATTTGTTGGGACTCTCTCTCAGGCAAAAGTAACAGTTCCAAGAAATTCTTATCCTCTGTTGCGGACAATTTTATCTTCCAAAAGGTAGAGGAGAAAACAAGGAGATCTGCTACCTTGGATCTAATCCTTACAAACAGGGAGGAAATGGTTGAGGAGGTAAGGGTGGCTGGGACCCTGGGAAGCAGTGACCATGCTATCATAGAGTTTTGGATAACTAGAGGAGGAAGACCAGTGAAAACTCAGACTTCAAGGCTGGATTTCAGAAAGGCAGATTTTAAGGGACTCAAAAAGAGAATAGCAGGGATTAAATGGCCGTATGTCCTTAACCCCTTCACGACCATGGACAGAAAGATCCGTCATGGTGCCCTGGGCCTTAACGACCAAGGACGGATCTTTCCGTCATGGCGGAATCGCGGCACCGGAGCCTCCGGTAACTGCAATCTGTTAACACAAACTGCAGATTCAGGGAGGAGGGGACCTGTTCCTGACCTCAGGAGGGGTGGTGCCTCCTCCCCGGACCTACGGAGGCTGTGATTGGCTGACGAACGCCGCTCAACCAATCACAGCCACTGTAATGTTCCAGCCATTTAAAGTGACTGAAACATTGAAATCCAGCCCTGGCCATTGCAGCTGTAGCACTGGCCATTGGCTGGAGCTGGGTGACCTCACTGGATCACCCTCCCCCAGCTCCAGTAGCTCTGATTGGAGAGATCGGCCTTGTGACCGATCTCTCCAATAACAGTGGACCTGTTGCCGGCGACCGCCCCCATCAGCTTCACTTCCCTGCAGCACGCCAGCACAGTGAGTGTACACAGTGCAATGGCAGGGCGACAAGCTCCGGTCCCATGCTGTTATGAGACCGGAGCATGGGACCCGGAAGTTGCCGCGCTGCCATTCCACTGTATGAAACCGGCGAAAAGCCTCCCGATCCGCCACCGCCACCCTCCATCTGCCACAGTGCCACCGCTCCCCCCGATCTGCTGCCCGGCCCCTTGCCCCTCGTGATCGGTGCCCGCCCCCTCACCTCCGTGATGTGCTGCGCGATCCCTGTCCTCATCCATCTGCCATAGTGCCACCGCTCCCTCCGATCTGCTGCCCGGCCCCTCCCCCCTCGTGATCGGTGCCCGTCCCCTCCCCTCCGTGATGTGCTGCTCGCCCCCTCCCCCCCGTGATGTGCTGCTCGCCCCCTCCCCTCCGTGATGTGCTGCTCGCTCCCTCCCCCCAGTGATGTGCTGCTCTCCCCCTCCCCCACCGTGATGTGCTGCTCGCCCCCTCCCCTCCGTGATGTGCTGCTCGCCCCCTCCCCTCCGTGATGTGCTGCTCACCCCCTCCCCTCCGTGATGTGCTGCTCACCCCCTCCCCTCCGTGATGTGCTGCTCGCCCCCTCCCCTACGTGATGTGCTGCTCGCCCCCTCCCCTACGTGATGTGCTGCACGCTCCCCCCACCTCTCACCCCCGTGGTCGGCTACCACTCCCGTCACCCCCGTGATGTGTGCTCCCTCCCCTGTCACCCCCGTGATGTGTGTTCCCTCCCCTGTCACCCCCGTGATGTGTGCTCCCTCCCCTGTCACCCCCGTGATGTGTGCTCCCTCACCTGTCACCCCCGTGATGTGTGCTCCCTCACCTGTCACCCCCGTGATGTGTGCTCCCTCACCTGTCACCCCTGTGATGTGTGCTCCCTCACCTGTCACCCCCGTGATCTGTGCTCCCTCACCGGTCACCCCCGTGATCTGCTGTCCGCTCTCCCTCCACCTCTCACCCTCGTGATCTGCGCTCTGCTCATCTGCTCACCTGTCTCCCCCGTGATCTGCGGTCCCTCACCTCTCACCCCCGTGATCTGCGCTCTGCTCACCTGTCTCCCCCGTGATCTGCGCTCCCTCACCTCTCACCCCCGTGATCTGCGCTGCGCTCCCTCTCCCACCTCTCACCCTCCCCGATCTGCTGCCTCCATCTCCTGTGATCCTGCTGCCTAGATCCATCCTGTAGGGTAACTATCCCCAATCTCACCTCCCACTCCCCTTCCCTCCCATCCCCTCATCCCCCCCTTTCCCCCATCCTCCGCCGCTCCTGCATCCACTGCGCCCTCTCCCATCTGCACCCACCCTATCCCAGCCGCCACCGTCTCACATTCACAGATGCTCCCTTTATATGCCGCTGCCCCCCCATCTGCCGCCACCCAATCTGCCGCCCCCCATTCTGCCGCTGTTCTGATCCATCCTGTAAGTATTGTTCGTGGCTCTTATCTAACTATCCCCAATCGCATCTCCCACTCCCTCTCCCTCCCCTCCTCCCCCACCTGCCTGCCTGCCGCCAAGTGCTGATCAGCTACGTGATTGGCTGATCAGGTACGTAATTGTTGCTCTAGTTTTTGCTTTTTTTTGTGCACCCCAAATAAAAAAAACAAAAACAAAACATGTACAATTAGGTACCTGATCAGCAATCATCCTGCAGTCGTACTCGACTTTGGACAGGACTTCTTTTTTCCATCCCACCTAGTCCCCCCCCCCTTTTTTGCAGAACATTTGTGCGTGCGCCCTATTTTTTTTTCTATGCCATGGGGGTCTAGTTTCCAAAATTGGGTCACATGTGGGGGAGCTCCATTGTGTTGGCACCTCAGGGAGTCTCCAAACACAACATGGAATACGCTAATTATCCCAGACAATTTTGCGTTTGAAAAGTCAAATGACGCTCCTTGCATTCTGAGCCCTGCTGTGCACCCAAACATTTGATTTCCACCACATATGAGGTGTCTTTGTACTCAGGAGAAATTGAACAATACATTTTATGGTGCAATTTATCCTGATACCCTTGTGAAAAAAAAGCTACCTGGTTGAAGTAACAATTTTGTGGTAAAAAAAAATTTTTTTATTTTCACGGCTCAACTCTATCAACTTTTGTGAAGCCCCCAGAGGTTCAAAGTGCTCAATAAACATCTAGATAAATTCCATGAGGGGTCTAGTTTCCAAAATGGGGTCACATGTGGGGGAGCTCCACTGTTTCGGCACCTCAGGGGGTATCCAAACACAACATGGAATACGCTAATTATCCCAGACAATTTTGCGTTTGAAACGTCAAATGACGCCCCTTGCATTCTGAGCCCTGCTGTGCGCCCAAACATTTCATTTCCACCACATATGAGATGTCTGTGTACTCAGGAGAAATTGCACAATACATTTTATGGTGCAATTTTTCCTGATACCCTTGTGAAAAAAAAGCTACCTGGTTGAAGTAACAATTTTGTGGTAAAAAAATTTTTTTTTATTTGCACGGCTCAACTCTATTAACTTTTGTGAAGCCCCCAGAGGTTCAAAGTGCTCAATAAACATCTAGATAAATGCTATGAGGTGTCTAGTTTCCAAAATGGGGTCACATGTGGGGGAGCTCCACTGTTTCGGCACCTCAGGGGCTCTCCAAACGCAACATGGTGCAGCTAACGTTTCCAGCTAATTTTCTGTTCAAAAAGTCAAATGGCGCTCCTTCCCTTCCGAGTCCTGCCGTGCGCCCAAACAGTGTTTTTTCGCCACATATGAGGTATCTGCGTGCTCAGAAGAAATTGCCCAACAAATTTTGGGGGTTCATTTAATCCTGCTACCCTTGTGAATATGCAATATTTGAGGCTAAATTAACATTTTTGTTGCAAAAAGTAAAATGTTCATTTTTTCCTTCCACATTGCTTTAGTTACTGTGAAGCACCTGAAGGGTTAATAACCTTCTTGAATGTCGTTTTGAGTAGCCTGAGGGGTGCCGTTTTTGGAATGGTGTCACTTTTGGGTGTTCTGTGTCATGTAGACCTCTCAAAATCGCTTCAAATGTGATGTGGTCCCTAAAAAAAGTGGCTTTGTAAATTTTGTTGTAAAAATGAGAAATTGCTCATAAACTTTGAACCCCTATAACTTCCTTAATTTTTTTTTTTCCCCCAAAATTGTTCTGATGTAAAGTAGACATGTGGGAAATGTTATTTATTAATTATTTTGTGTCATATATCTCGTTGGTTTTAGAGCATAAAAATTAAAAGTTTGAAAATTACAAAATTTTCGCGAAATTTCCATTTTTTTCACAAAGAAACGCAAAAAATATTGGCCTAAATTTACCACTAACATGAAGCCCAATATGACATGAGAAAACAATCTCAGAATCACCGGGATCCGTTGAAGCGTTAACCTCATAACGTGACACTGGTCAAAATTGCAAAAAATGGCCTGGTCTTTAGGGTCAAAATAGGCTTGGGGCTGAAGGGGTTAAGGACAGAAATGTCCAAGAAGGATGGGACATCTTGAAAAATGAGATTCTCAAAACGTAATCGTTAACAATCCCTAAAAGAGGGAAGAATAAGAAACATTTAAGGAAATCAGGTTGGATGAACACAGAACTTAAAACAGATGCTAAAAGAAGGGAATTTTGTTTACTTACCGTAAATTCCTTTTCTTCTAGCTCCTATTGGGAGACCCAGACAATTGGGTGTATAGCTACTGCCTCCGGAGGCCACACAAAGTATTACACTTTAAAAAGTGTAACCCCTCCCCTCTGCCTATACACCCCCCCGTGCATCACGGGCTCCTCAGTTTTGGTGCAAAAGCAGGAAGGAGGAAACTTATAAATTGGTCTAAGGTAAATTCAATCCGAAGGATGTTCGGAGAACTGAAAACCATGAACCAAAAGAACAATTCAACATGAACAACATGTGTACACAAAAGAACAAACAGCCCGAAGGGAACAGGGGCGGGTGCTGGGTCTCCCAATAGGAGCTAGAAGAAAAGGAATTTACGGTAAGTAAACAAAATTCCCTTCTTCTTTGTCGCTCCATTGGGAGACCCAGACAATTGGGACGTCCAAAAGCAGTCCCCGGGTGGGTAAAAGAATACCCCGATAAAAAGAGCCGACAACGGCCCTCCTCTTACAGGTGGGCAACCGCCGCCTGAAGGACTCGCCTACCTAGACTGGCATCCGCCGAAGCATAGGTATGCACTTGATAGTGTTTCGTGAAAGTGTGCAGACTAGACCAGGTAGCTGCCTGACACACCTGCTGAGCCGTCGCCCGGTGCCGCAATGCCCAGGACGCACCCACGGCTCTGGTAGAATGGGCTTTCAGCCCTGAAGGAATCGGAAGCCCAGAAGAACGGTAGGCTTCAAGAATCGGTTCCTTGATCCACCGAGCCAAGGTTGACTTGGAAGCCTGCGACCCCTTACGCTGGCCAGCGACAAGGACAAAGAGCGCATCAGAACGGCGCAGTGGCGCCGTGCGAGACACGTAGATCCGGAGTGCTCTCACTAGATCTAACAAATGCAAATCCTTTTCACATTGGTGAATTGGATGAGGGCAAAATGAAGGTAAGGAGATATCCTGATTGAGATGAAAAGGGGACACCACCTTAGGGAGAAAGTCCGGGACCGGACGCAGAACCACTTTATCCTGGTGAAATACCAGGAAGGGGGCTTTGCATGACAGCGCTGCAAGCTCTGACACTCTTCGGAGTGATGTAACTGCCACTAGAAATGCCACCTTCTGCGAAAGACGTGATAGAGAGACATCCCGCAGCGGCTCAAAAGGTGGTTTCTGAAGAGCCCGTAGAACCCTGTTGAGATCCCAGGGTTCCAGCGGACGCTTGTAAGGTGGGACTATGTGGCAAACTCCCTGCAGGAACGTGCGGACCTGCGGAAGCCTGGCTAGGCGCTTTTGAAAAAACACGGAAAGCGCCGATACTTGTCCCTTGAGAGAGCCGAGAGACAAACCCTTGTCCATTCCGGATTGAAGGAAGGAAAGAAAAGTGGGTAAGGCAAACGGCCAGGGGGTAAACCCCTTATCAGAGCACCAGGCTAAGAAGATCCTCCAAGCCCTGTGATAGATCTTGGCTGACGTTGGTTTCCTGGCCTGTCTCATAGTGGCAATGACCTCTTGAGATAACCCTGAGGACGCTAGGAGCCAGGACTCAATGGCCACACAGTCAGGTTGAGGGTCGCAGAATTCAGATGGAAAAATGGCCCTTGAGACAGCAAGTCTGGTCGGTCTGGGAGCGCCCACGGTTGACCCACCGTGAGGTGCCACAGGTCCGGGTACCACGACCTCCTCGGCCAGTCTGGAGCGACGAGGATGGCGCAGCGGCAGTCGGACCTGATCTTGCGCAACACTCTGGGCAGCATTGCCAGAGGAGGGAATACATAAGGCAGTCGAAACTGCGACCAATCCTGAACTAAGGCGTCCGCCGCCAGAGCTCTGTGATCCTGAGACCGTGCCATGAATGCCGGGACTTTGTTGTTGTGCCGAGACGCCATGAGATCGACGTCCGGCGTTCCCCAGCGGCAACAGATCTCTTGAAACACGTCCGGGTGAAGAGACCATTCCCCTGCGTCCATGCCCTGGCGACTGAGAAAGTCTGCTTCCCAGTTTTCTACGCCCGGGATGTGAACCGCGGAGATGGTGGAGGCTGTGGCCTCCGCCCACAGCAGAATCCGCCGAACTTCTCGGAAGGCTTGACGACTGCGAGTGCCACCCTGGTGGTTGATGTACGCGACCGCCGTGACGTTGTCCGACTGTATGCGGATCTGCCTGCCCTCCAGCCACCGATGGAACGCCTTTAGGGCTAGATACACTGCCCTTATCTCCAGAACATTGATCTGAAGGGAGGACTCTGTCGGAGTCCAGGTTCCCTGAGCGTGGAGAAAAACCGCTCCCCACCCTGACAGACTCGCGTCCGTCGTGACCACAGCCCAGGATGGGGGCAGGAAAGATTTTCCCTTCGACAGAGAAGTGGGAAGAAGCCACCACTGAAGAGAGGTCTTGGCTGCCAGAGAAAGAGAGACGTTCCTGTCTAAGGACGTCGACCTCTTGTCCCATTTGCGGAGAATGTCCCATTGGAGTGGACGCAGATGAAACCGCGCAAAGGGAACTGCCTCCATTGCTGCCACCATCTTCCCCAGGAAGTGCATGAGGCGCCTCAAGGGGTGTGACTGGGCCTGAAGGAAAGATTGCACCCCTGTTTGCAGCGAACGCTGTTTGTCCAGCGGTAGCTTGACTATCGCTGAGAGAGTATGAAACTCCATCCCGAGGTAAGTCAGTGATTGGGTCGGAGTCAATTTTGACTTTGGGAAATTGATGATCCACCCGAACCTCTGGAGAGTCTCCAGAGCAACGGTCAGACTGTGTTGACATGCCACCCGGGAGGGTGCCTTGACTAGGAGATCGTCTAAGTACGGGATCACCGAGTGGCCCTGAGAGTGTAGGACTGCCACAACGGATGCCATGACCTTGGTGAAGACCCGTGGGGCTGTCGCCAGGCCGAAAGGCAGTGCCACAAACTGAAGGTGTTCGTCCCCAATGGCGAAACGCAGGAAGCGTTGATGCTCTGGAGCGATCGGCACATGGAGATAGGCATCCCTGATGTCGATTGATGCTAGGAAGTCTCCTTGGGACATCGAAGCGATGACAGAGCGGAGGGATTCCATGCGAAACCGCCTGGTTCTCACATGTCTGTTGAGCAATTTGAGGTCCAAAACGGGACGGAATGAACCGTCCTTTTTTGGCACCACGAACAGGTTGGAGTAAAAACCGCGACCACGTTCCTGAAGGGGAACGGGGATCACAACTCCTTCTGTCTTCAGAGTGTCCACCGCCTGAAAAAGTGCAACGGTTCGCTCGGGGGGCGGAGATGTTCTGAAAAAACGAGTCGGAGGACGAGAGCTGAACTCTATCCTGTAACCGTGAGACAGAATGTCCCTCACCCATCGGTCTTGGACATGTGGCCACCAGGCGTCGCAAAAGCGGGAGAGCCTGCCACCGACCGAGGATGCGGTTTGGGGAGGCCGAAAGTCATGAGGAGGCCACCTTGGAGACGGTGCCTCCGGCGGTCTTTGGAGGACGTGACTTAGACCGCAATGCAGAAGAGTTTCTCTGGCTCTTCTGTGGCCTGTTGGACGAGGAGGATTGGGATCTGGCTGAGGGCCGAAAGGACCGAAACCTCGCTTGAATTTTTCGTTGCTGAGGTCTCTTTGGTTTGGGCTGGGGTAAGGACGAGTCCTTTCCCTTGGATTGCTTAATAATTTCATCCAATTGCTCGCCAAACAATCGGTCGCCAGAAAAAGGCAAACCGGTCAAGAACTTCTTGGAAGCAGAGTCTGCCTTCCATTCGCGTAGCCACATGGCCCTGCGGACTGCCACCGAATTGGCGGATGCTACCGCTGTACGGCTAGCCGAGTCCAGGACAGCATTCATGGCGTAGGATGAAAATACCGACGCCTGAGAAGTCAAAGACGCCACTTGCGGAGCAGAGGTACGGGTGACCGCATTAATCTCAGACAGACAAGCTGAGATAGCCTGGAGTGCCCACACTGCTGCAAAGGCTGGGGCAAAGGACGCGCCTATGGCTTCATAGATGGATTTCATTAGGAGCTCTATCTGCCTGTCCGTGGCATCCTTGAGTGATGAACCGTCAGCCACTGCTACTACGGATCTAGCCGCCAGTCTAGAGACTGGAGGATCCACCTTGGGACATTGAGCCCAACCCTTAACTACGTCAGGGGGGAAGGGGTAATGTGTGTCATTAAGGCGTTTAGTAAAGCGCTTGTCCGGGAAAGCCCTGTGCTTCTGGACAGCATCTCTGAAGTTAGAGTGATCGAAGAAAGCACTCCGAGTACGTTTGGGAAACCTAAACTGGTGCTTCTCCTGCTGTGAGGCAGACTCCTCTATAGGTGGAGTTGGGGGAGAAAGATCTAGCACCTGGTTGATGGACGCTATAAGGTCATTTACTATGGCGTCCCCTTCAGGTGTATCAAGATTGAGAGCAACGTCAGGGTCAGAGTCCTGGGCTGCGACCTCCGCCTCATCCTCTAGAGAGTCCTCAAGCTGAGACCCCGAACAGCGTGATGAAGTCGGGGAAGATTCTAAGCGAGCCCGCTTAGCCGGTCTGGGACTGCGGTCCGTGCCGGAGTCCTCCACGTAATAACTAGAGGCCACCCCAGGAGCACGCTTCGTCGCAGACCGAGAGGGGCCTGGGGGCGATCCCGCAGTTCCCGGGGCCTGTGTAAGGGCCGGTCTGGACTGCAAGACTTCTAGTATCTTAGCAGACCATTTGTCCATAGACTGAGCCATGGATTGTGAAAGAGACTCAGAGAGTTTCTCAGCTAAAACTGCAAACTCTGTCCCTGCCACCTGTACAGGGGTAGCCGGCGGTTCTACCTGGGCCGAGGGTCCCACCAGTGCCCCAGGCTCCGGCTGAGCGAGTGCCACAGGGCCCGAGCATTGCTCACAGTGAGGGTAGGTGGAACCTGCAGGTAGCATAGCCGCACAAGAGGTACAGGTTGCAAAATAACCCTGTGTCTTGGCACCCTTGCTCCTTGTGAACGACATGCTGTTGTCTCCCAGGAGAATGATCACAGAGGGATATATAGCCACAAGCTAACAGTACAGCCGAACCGAGAAAATGTATACAAATATAATATATATATATACAGTTCGGCACTCTAGGGGGACCAGCACCGGGTGACCGGTGTGGCTTACCGACCGCTCAAGCGGTGTGTGGCCACCAGATTCCCTGCCTCGGGTCTCCCAGAGCTGCAGCCAGAAGTCCTCCACCGGCAGAATGTGCTTAAAACATGGCTGTCGGCGTTCACAGGGGAGGAGGGAGCCGTGGGCGTAACTACAAAAGTGCGGGAATCTGGTGCCCCAGAGTGAATAGTGAGGGGGGAGGAGGACAGCCAAGTGTGCTCCAGCCCTCACTGTCGGCGTCAGACCGACCGTCCCGCCCTTTCCCCTGACTGGCAGGCCCGGGGGCGGGAGTTTAAGGCACTAGGCCGCAAAAGCCGGGGACTAAAGTTAAAAACGCGGCCGGCAAGCAGGCGCGGTCGGCGCGGTAGTCCCGGTCTCATACCAACACCGCAGTCGCTGCAGCGTCTGAGGCCAAAGTGCTCCATGCACCGTCCCCAAGGGGACACAGAGTACCTGTAGATGCAGGGCCCTGTCCCTGATGATACTCAGTCTCCTGTCCGTCAGAATCCCAAAGGGGCTGCGGAGGGAGCCCGGTCCCAGTGCCTGGATGACCGGATAGGATTCCACTTCTCCCAGAGCCCCTAAGGGATGGGGAAGGAAAACGGCATGTGGCTCCAGCCTGTGTACCCGCAATGGGTACCTCAACCTTAACAACACCGCCGACTTAGTGGGGTGAGAAGGGAGCATGCCGGGGGCCCTGTTAGGGGCCCTCTTTTCTTCCATCCGATACAATCAGCAGCTGCTGCTGACTAAAATGGGAGCATGAGTGAATGTGTGCCTCCTTCAACACAAAGCATAAAAACTGAGGAGCCCGTGATGCACGGGGGGGGGGGGGGTGTATAGGCAGAGGGGAGGGGTTACACTTTTTAAAGTGTAATACTTTGTGTGGCCTCCGGAGGCAGTAGCTATACACCCAATTGTCTGGGTCACCCAATGGAGCGACAAAGAAAGGAAGAAAGAAATGTTTATTAAATGGAAAGAGGGAGGCATATCTAAAGAAGAATATAACACAGTCTGCAAAACCTGCAGGGCACACATCAGATTAGCCAAAGCTGATAATAAAATAAGGCTTGCAAGACATGTCAAAAGCAATAACAAAGGATTTTGGAGTTATGTCAAAAATAAAATAAAAGTCAAAGATGTTATAGGAATTTTACAGGATGAGAATGGTGAAGTTGTAAAAAATGATGTTGAGAAGGCCGAACTCTTAAATTGTTATTTTGCATCTGTTTTCTCTGAAAAAGTAAAATCAACTGATCTTCACCATTCTATTGTAGGATTAGAAGAATACAGGCCATCAATAAACAAAGAGATAGTGAGGGAATACTTAGCTAACATTAATGAATTCAAGTCCCCAGGTCCAGATGAATTACACCCCAGAGTACTGAAGGAGTTAGCAGAGGAAATATTAGAACCACTCTTCATAATTTTTGAAAATTCTTGGAGAACAGGAGAAGTTCCAGAAGACTGGAGAAGAGCAAATGTTGTCCCTATCTTCAAAAAGGGGAAGAAGGTGGACCCAGGGAACTACAGGCCTGTGAGCCTGATTTCCATACCAGAAAAGATCTTTGAACAAATTATTAAACAACATTTATGCAAGTACCTGGATGAGAATGAAGTGATTAACCAGAGCCAGCATGGGTTTGTAACTAATAAGTCATGTCAGACTAACTTAATTTCCTCCTATGACAAAATCACTGACTGGGTGGATCAGGGAAATGCAGTAGATATCGTATATCTTGACTTCAGTAAAGCATTTGACAAAGTATCTCATACAATCCTTATTGAAAAAATGACCAAGTGTGGAATGGACAAGGCAACTGTTAGATGGATTTGTAACTGGCTTAGTGATCGGAGTCAAAGAGTGGTCATAAATGGCTACACATCCAGTTGGAAGACTGTTTCAAGTGGGGTACCACAGGGCTCTGTCCTGGGCCCCGTTTTGTTCAACATTTTTTATCAATAATTTAGATGAAAGTATTAAGGGTAAACTGATTAAATTTGCTGATGACACAAAGTTAGGAGGAATAGCTAATACTAGAGAAGAGAGAGAGCGGATTCAACAAGATTTAAACAAGCTGGAACAATGGGCAGTAACTAATATAATGGTTTTAACAGGGAGAAATGCAAAGTCATATATCTTGGCAAGAATAATGAAAAGAGCATATACAGCATGGGAGGAATAGAGCTATCCAAAAGCATGTGTGAAAAAGACTTAGGTATACTAATAGATCACAGACTGAACATGAGTCAACAGTCTGACGCAGCAGCAACAAAGGCAAACACCATTCTAGGATGTATTAACAGAAGCATACAGTCTAGATCACGTGAAATCATTTTCCCCCTTTACTCCTCTTTAGTCAGACCTCATTTGGAATACTGTGTCCAGTTCTGGGCACCACATTTTAAAAAAGACATCAACAAACTGGAGCAAGTTCAGAGAAGAGTAACCAGAATGGTGACTGGACTGCAAACCATGTCCTATGAAGAACAGTTACAGGATTTAGGATTGTTTAGCTTGCAAAAGAGAAGACTGAGAGGAGACTTAATAGCTTTCTACAAATATCTTAAAGGCTGTAACACTGTAGAGGGATCAGTTTTATTCTCATTTTCACAAGGAAAGACTAGAAGCAACGGGATGAAACTGATGGGGAGGAGACACAGATTAGATATTAGAAAAAACTTTTTGACAGTGAGGGTGATCAATGAGTGGAACAGGCTGCCACGAGAGGTTGTGAGTTCTCCTTTAATGGAAGTCTTTAAAAAGAGGTTGGATGGACATCAATCTGGGATGATTTAGTGAATCCTGCTTTGAGCAGGGGGTTGGACTAGATGACCCAGGAGGTCCATTCCAACTCTAATAGTCTATGATTCTATGCCTATCCCCCACCCTACAGAAGTGGGGGCAGTGGTGCGTGTCTCTATCTCTTCTAGCTTCTCTTTGTTAGAATAATCAATGTTAAGAGCATATTATAAACTGAACTTAATAAGATTTGTTTACACGTGCTTGGAAAATAAATACAGCACAGCCTAGTATGGTGTACGGAAAGTTTCTGCTTTATTACATCATGTTACCAGTTTATATAGTATCCCAAGCAAACAAATTACTATGCACCACTAAGACCGCAGGTGTATAGAAATGTGAAACTTCCCAGCCCATCAGTGTTAGCTGAGCCCTATGACATCATTCAGTTATAAGACAAGATGGTTTCTATACAATACATAATAGCTTGTAATCTCTCACAGTACTCAGTGTATGTAAACTTTTGACTTTGCAGAAAGTAAGAAAAAAAAATGCCTTAAAACATTTTCTTTCTCTCATTATTCTGGCATTTGGCAAAGAGAAACAATTTTGGTTCCTAATTGACCTAAAACGAAAAAGGTTTATTCTGCATTCATGTCAGATATTGAGGAAAACATGCATGTGTCTTTTTAGATAGTGTATGTAAATTTTTGGTTTCAACTGTATGTGACTCTTGTTTGTGATAAATTTACTGTAAAAAATGGTAAAATCACTACTTATATCATATAGCTGAAGTGCTGCACAGATTCATCTCAACTAAAGCCTAGATTCTTTGATCAGGAATAGAACAGACATTTATAGGAGATTTCATAACTTTCCAAAAAATTCTTATGAAAAAATATTCATCACATACTGCATTGAACCGCTGTACCCAATTTATTATATATTTTAGGAGTCAGAGTCGGTTCATTTTTTACCAACTTCGACTCCACAGCCCTGACTGTAAGTACTAAACTAATTTACCTTTCTCATTTAATTATACATTAGTCTGGTTTTTTTTTGTAGAATCTGTAAAAATATATAATTTCTCCCCACGTGCATTATTTTTGATGGTAAAGAAAATATAATTGTTTTCTATAATTCAGATTTCAAAATCTAGGTATCAGTATGGCTTCTCCTTTGTGTGAACTCTCTGGTGTATAATAAAATCCGATTTCTGAATAAAATGTTTGCCTCATTCTGAACATGAAAAAGACTTCTCCCATGTGTGCATAATCTGATGGTCAACAAGATGTGATCTATATGCAAAACATTTCTCACATTCGGAACATTAAAAAGGCTTCTCACCTGTGTGAATTTTGTGGTGTTCAACAAGACGTGAATTATATGCAAAACATTTGCCACACTCTGAACATGAAAAAGGCTTCTCACCTGTGTGAATTTTGTGGTGTCCAACAAGACGTGATTTAGATGCAAAACATTTGCCACATTCTGAACATGAAAAAGGCTTCTCCCCTGTGTGAATTTTCTGGTGTTCAACAAGATGTGATTTATATGCAAAACATTTCCCACATTCTGAACATGAAAAAGGCTTCTCCCCTGTGTGACTTTTCTTGTGTGCAAGAAGAACTGATTTCTGTCCATAACATTTCCCACATTCTAAACATGAAAAAGGCTTCTCCCCTGTGTGACTTTTCTTGTGTGCAAGAAGAGCTGATTTCTGGCCATAACATTTCCCACATTCTGAACATGAAAAAGGCTTCTCCCCTGTGTGAATTCTCTGATGTTCAACAAGATTTGATTTACGAATAAAATATTTCCCACATTCTGAACATGAAAAAGGTTTCTCCCCTGTGTGAATTTTCTGGTGTTCAAGAAGATGTAATTTATGTTTAAAACATTTCTCACATTCGGAACATGAAAAAGGCTTCTCACCTGTGTGAACTTTCTGGTGTTCAACAAAATTTGATTTACGTACAAAATTTTTCCCACATTCTGAACATGAAAAAGGCTTCTCTCCTGTGTGAGTTCTCTTGTGTATATCAAGATTTGATTTACGTACAAAACATTTCCCACATTCTAAACATAAAAAAGGCTTCTCCCCTGTGTGAGATCTTTGGTGACTAACCAGTTCTGATTTCCAGTTAAAATATTTTCCGCATTCTGAACATAAATATGCCTTATCCCTTTTATTGCTTTGAATTTGTGTGTGACTGCTCTGGTGTCTAACAAAATGCAATTTCTGAACAAAACATTTCCCACATTCTGAACATAAATAGGGCTTCTCCCTTGTGTGAGTTTTTAGGTGACTAACAAGATATGATTTCTTGTTAAAATATCTCCCACACTTGGAACAAGAAAATCTCTTCTCCTCGATGTGATTTTTTTGATGTTTAACAAAAGATGTTTCTAGGGGAAAACTATTTCCATATTCTGAATGTGAAATTGACTTCTTTGCATTAAGAGCAGTTTGTTTTTTAAAGGCTCTTTTGTGACTTCTATTTTTCTTAGTAGTCTGTAATGAATCAGAAGAGAGGACCAATTTCATAGGATCAGATAATAGATCTTTGCTATGAAGGTATGATGGGATATCTGAAGAAATGGCATTCACTTCAATTGTATCCTTTGTGATCTCAAGGTCATTTGATTTATAAACTGAAGATGTAAGTTGTCCTTCTGATCTCCTGTCACCGTCATCTGCCAAAAATAAAAACAATTATTATTTTTAAACAAAATACCCTTAAAATGTATATTTAACTTAACTTTCCCTTTCTATGGACATTGTATGTAGCAAAATTGAATTCCCCAAGACAATGAGAGTTCAGTCTAATAGAAGATCTCATAGGATGAAACAGTAGAGTGTGGTGTTGAATTTGTTTTTGAAACCACTAAAAACTTCCACTCAGCTTGCAAAAAACAATCCCCACTCAAGTTCATCATCTGTCAATGGAAAAATCAGTGGATTTCTCCAAGTGTCTCCGAGGCTCTTGAAAAGCAACTGTAGCGCCCCAGAGCCATCAGGTGCTACAGGGTATTGCATCTAGTCATAGCTACAGTACTCACCCCAGGGACCTAGAAGACCAGTGTCGGTAACACCACAACACAACACTCAAACACACAGGCCCATGCTTCCCCCCCTCCCACCCCCAGACTGGGTGACAGGCTAGGGTTGGACCCAATTGATGGCCACCTAGGGGTGGGACCGATCCTGTCCACTAGTCAGCAACTCGGCAGGAGGAGGGGTCAAGTAGTCAGTGAGTGGAGGTGGAAGGAGACGGATGTAAAAGGTACTGACAGGAAAGTGTGCTAGTGACCTGACAGGCACAAGGTGTGTGGTTGCTGGGAGAGTAAGGTGAAGTACTCGCGGGACCATAAGCTCCAGCGGGGTGCAGGGTTCTAATTCAGGACGACGCTTCAGGCTCACCTGATAAATCTGCCCAGTGAGGGGATCATCAAGGACCTTACCGACCTTAGTGTTCGGGGCACAGCAGCAAAGAGGGAACCTGAGAGCGGGGACAGAGGTCCGACCCAACAGAGGTTCAAGCTGCCTGCCATACTGGCCAAGACTGAAAGACTACCAGGAGAGGACCCCAAGATGCCTCAGGCCACGGGGACCCACCAACTACTGACGGGTGCATGGAAGTAAAGCCCACCAGGTCACCAAACCGGCACTGGAACTAAGGGGACCAATTGGTGGAAATCGAACTCCATCGGGTTGCAGCTCCGTTCCCGTGAGTAAAGCATCAGTTAAACTGCAGCCCCTTGTGTTGTCTAACTTCTTCCTGCACTCCAGTAACACCGACGTACATGATACAAACACCATCATTCACCCCCTGGGGCCTATCCCTACTTGCGGAGGGCCACAACATCCAAGCTGCCAATAACACCACCCCAGCGGTGAGAGACTTTGCAGTGGCGGCTTCTCCCCTACAGCCGCATACCGCAAGTGGTGTCACGAAAAACACTTTATTATATCTCTCTGCAAATACCGTTCTTTAAAGTGACCCCTAGGGTCACCGAACCGGGCAACACTTCCACGGATACCAGGCCCAAGACAGAATACCCCAAATCCCTGAGGCGCGTCACAACATGGATTCTATAAACCAATACAGCAAATTACGCTCTCCCAAAGTCATATCTCACCCCTCACTTCCAAGTCTTGCAGTGTGCCCAAACTACATTTAGCATACCTGTATTTTGCTTTGCTGTAGTGAGAAGAACCCACTGAATTTATGGTGTGCATGTCTCCTGGATCACAATCTGCGAACTATGTATTGGGTAATAAAAAGGCAGATTTGCAATTTTCATTCTCCAATATCTACTGCATGCTAATATCTGGAAATTTCATGACGAGTCAAAAGAGTCACGACTCTTATAGATTAATTAACTGAGGGTTATATATTCCAAAGTGAAGTCACTCTATGAGGTTTTTTTCGGCTTTGTGTAGCGCTCGGTCCCAGCGCAGCATCCCCGCACGCTCCTGGTCTCCAGAACGAGCGCCCTTCCACTCACTTGCCTCCTGGTTCTATGTGCTCAGTGCCCGATCCCAGCGCGGCCCCTTCTCCTCTCCCGCCTCCATGTGCTCCGCGCCTGTTCCGAGCTCTGCCGCGGCCTCATACCACTTCCAGGCCACACGCAAGCCATTTGGGAGTATTCAGAGGGTGCATACGGCCCTGCCCATTTTTTTTTTTTAAAGGGCCAGGTATCTTATTACCTGGAAGTGTTCCTAGAGGTCAGCTCACCCTGAAAGGTATTTAAGATCGCCTCCCCCTTGAAGCGGCGCCTGAGTAGTATTGCCTACTACTTAGGCCTAAGACACACGGCATGAAAATCAATGCGCGTGCAATGCGATAAAACATCGCATTCCACTCGGACGAATATTAGCCTATGTGTCAGCACCCATGAGTGATTCTTTTCTGAGCCCTAATCGGACCGAGAAAACAATGCTGCGACTGTAATGCGTTCCTGGTTTCTCTTGCACCCATTTAAGTCTACGGGGCGAGAGAAAAATCGCACTGCACTCACGGTACACCGGTGTTCTGCGAGTGCAGAGCGAGAATGGCAATAGCCGGCTACGGAGGAGAGAGGGAGAGAAAATCCCTCCCTCCCCTCCACAGCACTTGCCAGCCCCTCCTCAGAGCCGGCCCGACCTCCACAGCTGAGATCCGATCGCAAGATCGGACCTCAGTCGCAGTGACACTCGGCTCCCGCTGTGCTGCCAGCGTGAGCCGAGTGTCATGCGAGGATCGCACTAGTCCCCTGTCTGACCCCGGGTTTAGTGTGTTGCTCTTTCTCAGGTCCCATTACACTTCTGCTATTTGTGTCCTAGTACCAGTCTTGCGTTCCTAACTCATGTGTCGTTCTAGAGGCTGCTCTCTACCACCACTTCCGTGCTGCCACGTCTGAGCCACCACCTTTGTGCTGCCACATTCCAGCACACAAGCACCAGACACTGAGAGACTATACCAGTCCGTAAGAGCCGATCACCACTGGTTCCTAGCAGTCGTGCATTTAGGCCCCCTGTTGCTGTGCCAGAGATCCTGTGTTTAGGGGTTTGCTACTGGTTGCTCCTTCAAGGGAGTCCAGTGTACGGCCCAGTGGGTCCACTCCTGGACACTCACCTCCCATCGGCGTCTGTAACATTTTGGTTTTCTACCATTCTGTCACATTCAGCAAATGGAATGTCACATCTTCTCTAGGATCTGCTCCTGTGATGTCAACTTTTGTCACCTGCACACCTATTTTCTACGATGCTGGTAGAGACATTGAAAACAGAAGACATGGACAGTGTGGGCTCTGACCAGCCACAAAAATTAGGGTACCTGGGACCAGTAACGTCATTCAGTCTGGCAGTATGGGTGTTTTCTCTTGTAGCTTTATTCTCCTCTGGTACAGTCCTCTATGCTCAGCTCCCGGCTTGCGGATGTTTCCTGTTGTGACCCCAACCTATTTACGGACTACTCTTTCGTCTCCTGATTTTGTATTTTCTTTGTTCTCCATGTTCTGACCCAACTACCTGAATAGTCTGCCATTTTGCACCACCAAAGAACAATTAACTCTGTATGCCTCAGTATAGTGGTCCTTCTTTAAGTCCAGATTCATGTATAGGGGCTAAAGGGTGAAGGGCAAGGTAATCCCTGAAGTCTTGGCGACACGGTGACTCAGTGGTTAGCACTGCAGCCTTGCAGCGCTGGGGTCCTGGGTTCGAATCCCACCAAGGACAACATCTGCAAGGAGTTTGTGTTCTCCCCGTGTTTGTGTGGGTTTCCTCCGGGTACTCCGGTTTCCTCCCACACTCCAAAGACATACAGATAGGGAATTTTGATTTTGAGCCCTAATGGGGACAGCGTTCCTGATGTATGTGAAGCGCTGCGGAATATGTTAGCGCTATATAAAAATAAAGATTTATTTATTTATTTAAGGTAATCCCTGAAGTGCTGGAAGGCAGAGTAGATAAGTTACCAGCCTGTTCATGATAGCCATCTTTTGTGCTACCAGGTTACCATAAACAGTGCACTCATTACATTATGAATGGAAACAATTATAGCAAATTCTCTGTTCCAATACCTACTGTAAATGGTGCGCTACCTTTCTGAGCCAGGCCATGTGCCCAGAGAGTATTGTACAACCGTATATCGGGCATTGATTGTCAGATTCAGAAAAAGTTGGAAAACAATTTGTAAGCTATATTTGTTTTCTATTACCCTTTATGAAAATGAAAGAAATGGGGCTACATCTACATTTTAGTGAAAAAAATAATCATTTTTGCATTCCACTTTGTTTTGTTTCCTGAATGTAGTTTTTAATACTATGAACAGTGCAATTTTCTAAAATCTAGGCTCCTCAAAGCAATTTCAAAAGTGATTTGTTACTGAAAAATAGGTTTTGTAAATGTAATGAAATATTTAAACACTTGTTGCTAAAATTGTAAGCCTTCTATCCTCCTAAAAAAAAAATGTTAGAAAAATAAAAGGGGATGTTAGAAAAAATGCTGCCGACCTAAAGAAGAAATACAGCAAATTTATTTATTAACTATTTTATGTGGTATTTATCTGTTTGAACAGCATACAAATGTCAAGATTTGGTCAATCAGGTCTGACCTGATTGTGACCGCCCTCCCCAGGCTTGTTTTGGCCTGGAGATCCCTCCCCCAACATATCTGCCCCATTCCCTGATAGTACTTGTAGTACCATACCGTTGCCGATTGCCACTTCCTGATCTTACTGGCACTGTAAGTATTGCCGCTGTAGCCCGCCAATCTGCCCGCCGATCTGCCACAGACGCCCGCCGATCTGCCCCCGAGTTCTCTTCTCCTGCGGTCGGTGCGATTACTCACCCCAGCTTCTGCTGTCCACCTCCGACGTCCCCTGCCTGCTGCCACCTGGTCGTCCGAGATCTTCTGCGTACGACATCCGATGGCATCTGCTTCCATTGCTGGGGCCTTTCTGGGTCTTTGCAGGGCTGTCTTCTTACTGCCTGCTCCTGTAATAAGCCGTCCATCTTTCTGCCTGCTATAACTCCTGCAGTTCCTCTGTTCAGTGATTCTCCTGCAAATACTCTGGTCCTGTGAGTATAATTTTTTTTTCTCCGTTATCCCACGTCGCTTTTTCCACCCCATCCGTCCGTGCGTCCTGCAGCTGCTGATCGCCGATCCGTGGTGCACACGAAAGATCGCGATCCGTGCGCAAGTTTGGTCAGTATTTTTTTTCTCAGTTATCCTACGTCGCTTTTTCCACCCCATCCGTCCGTGCGTCCTGCAGCCGCCAATCTGTGATCGATCAGATCGACATCTGTGTGCAATTTTGGGCTGGATTTTTTTTTCCCGACGTACGTTTAGTATATTTCTTTTTTATGTTACCAAATCTGAATCTCCTTTCTATTTTCTTTTTCTTTCTAGGCTTTTTTCTAAATCAAAGAAAACAGATGCACACGCCCGCACGCACGCACGCACGCACGCACATGCACACAAACCCATACATACACACAAACACACATATACATGCATACACACACCCATACACACACATATACATACATACATACACACACATAAAAATACAAAAATAAAAGTGTGTGTATGTATACACACATATACATACACACACAGTTTTGTTTTTTTACACGCCCCACACACTGTACACAATGTCCCACAGATAGGTTCCTTGGGGGGGGGGGGTCATATGTGTGGTGTTTCCACTGTTTAGACACATTAGGGGCTCTTCAAACGCAACATGGCAGTATTCCAGGCAGTTTTGCGTTTGAAAAGTCAAATGGTGCTCCTTGCCTTCAGAGCCCTGCTGTGCGCCAATACATTTGATTTCCACCACATATGAGGTATCTGTGTACTCAGGAGAAATTGCACAATACATTTTATGGTGCAATTTTTCCTTATTCCCTTGTGAAAAAAAACTACCTGGATGAAGTAACAATTTTGTTGTAAAAATTTTTTTTTATTATTTTCATGGCTCACTGTTATAAACTTCTGTGAAGCCCCCAGGGGTTCAAAGTGCTCACTAAACATCTAGATGAATTCCATGAGGGGTGTAGTTTCCAAAATAGGGTCACTTGTGGGGGAGCTTCATTGTTTAGGCACCTCAGGGGGTCTCCAAACGCAACATGGCATCCACTAACAATTCCAGCTAATTTTGTTTTCAAAAATTCAAATGACGCTCCTTCCCTTCTGAGTCCTGCTGTGCGCCTAAACAATTGATTTCCACCACATATGAGGTATCTGTGTTGCACAAATTAATTGCACAATTAATTTTATGGTGCATTTTTTCCTGATACCCTTGTAAAAATGCTAAATGTTATGGCTAAAATAACATTTTTGTGTAAAAAAAGTACATTTTCATTTTTTTCCTTCCACATTGCTTTGATTCCAGTGAAGCACCTAAAGAGTTAATAAACTTCCTGGATATGGTTTTGAGCAGTGTGAGGTGTGCAGTTTTTAGAATGGGGTAACTTGTGTGTATTTTCTGTCACCTCGGCCTCTCAAAGTCACTTCAAATATGATGGGGTCCCTAAAAGAAGGGAATTTTGTTTACTTACCGTAAATTCCTTTTCTTCTAGCTCCAATTGGGAGACCCAGACAATTGGGTGTATAGCTACTGCCTCCGGAGGCCACACAAAGTATTACACTTAAAAGTGTAAGGCCCCTCCCCTTCTGGCTATACACCCCCCCGTGGGATCACGGGCTCCTCAGTTTTAGTGCAAAAGCAAGAAGGAGGAAAGCCAATAACTGTTTTAAATACAAATTCAACCCGAGAAACAGCCTCGGAGAACTGAACTGTTCAACATGAACAACATGTGCACCCGAAAAAAACAAACTTCCTAAGAAAACAGGGCGGGTGCTGGGTCTCCCAATTGGAGCTAGAAGAAAAGGAATTTACGGTAAGTAAACAAAATTCCCTTCTTCTTTGTCGCTCCTAATTGGGAGACCCAGACAATTGGGACGTCCAAAAGCAGTCCCTGGGTGGGTAAAAGAATACCTCGTGATCGGGCCGTCAGGCAGCCCTTTCCTACAGGTGAGCCACCGCCGCCTGAAGGACTTGTCTACCTAGGCCGGCATCCGCCGAAGCGTAGGTATGCACCTGATAATGCTTGGTAAAAGTGTGCAGACTCGACCAGGTAGCCGCCTGGCACACCTGCTGAGCCGTAGCCTGGTGCCGTAATGCCCAGGACGCACCCACGGCTCTGGTAGAATGGGCCTTCAGCCCTGATGGAATCGGAAGCCCAGCCGAACGGTAGGTGTGAAGAATTGGTTCCTTGATCCACCGCGCAAGGGTGGATTTGGAAGCTTGCGACCCTTTACGCTGACCAGCGACAAGGACAAAGAGTGCATCCGAGCGGCGCAGAGACGCCGTGCGGGAAATGTAGATCCTGAGTGCGCTCACCAGATCCAATAAATGCAAACCCTTTTCAAATTGGTGAACTGGATGCGGACACAAAGACGGTAAAGTGATATCTTGATTGAGATGAAAGGAAGATACCACCTTGGGAAGAAATTCTGGAATTGGACGCAGAACTACCTTGTCCTGGTGAAACACCAGGAATGGAGATCTGCATGATAACGCCGCCAGCTCGGACACTCTCCGAAGAGACGTGACCGCCACTAGAAAAGCCACTTTCTGTGAAAGACGAGAAAGGGAAACCTCCTTCATAGGCTCAAAAGGCGGCTTCTGGAGAGCAATTAGAACCTTGTTCAGGTCCCAGGGCTCCAACGGCCGCTTGTAAGGGGGGACGATATGACAAACCCCTTGCAGGAACGTGCGTACCTGAGGGAGTCGCGCCAGGCGTTTCTGAAAAAATACGGATAGCGCGGAGACTTGACCTTTAAGGGAGCCAAGCGACAAACCTTTTTCCAACCCAGACTGCAGGAAGGAAAGAAAAGTAGGCAATGCAAAAGGCCAGGGAGAAACTCCCTGAGCAGAGCACCAAGATAGGAATATCCTCCACGTCCTGTGGTAGATCTTGGCGGAGGATGGCTTCCTAGCCTGTCTCATGGTGGCAACCACTTCATGAGATAAACCTGAGGCCGCTAGGATCCAGGACTCAATGGCCACACAGTCAGGTTCAGGGCCGCAGAATTCAGATGGAAAAACGGCCCTTGAGACAGCAAGTCTGGACGGTCTGGTAGTGCCCACGGATGGCCTACCGTGAGGTGCCACAGATCCGGGTACCACGACCTCCTTGGCCAGTCTGGAGCGACGAGAATGGCGCGGCGGCAGTCGGACCTGATTTTGCGGAGCACTCTGGGCAACAATGCCAGAGGTGGGAACACATACGGTAGCCGGAACTGCGACCAATCTTGAACTAAGGCGTCTGCCGCCAGAGCTCGGTGATCGTGAGACCGTGCCATGAAAACCGGGACTTTGTTGTTGTGCCGTGACGCCATCAGGTCGACGTCCGGCATCCCCCAGCGGCGACAGATCTCCTGAAACACGTCCGGGTGAAGGGACCATTCCCCTGCGTCCATGCCCTGGCGACTGAGAAAGTCTGCTTCCCAGTTTTCTACGCCTGGGATGTGGACTGCGGATATGGTGGATGCCGTGTCTTCCACCCACGTCAGAATCCGCCGGACTTCCTGGAAGGCTTGCCGACTGCGTGTTCCCCCTTGGTGGTTGATGTATGCCACCGCTGTGGAGTTGTCCGACTGAATTCGGATCTGCTTGCCTTCCAGCCACAGTTGGAAGGCTTGTAGGGCAAGATAGACTGCTCTGATTTCCAGAACATTGATCTGAAGGGTGGACTCTTTCCGAGTCCACGTACCTTGAGCCCTGTGGTGGAGAAACACTGCTCCCCACCCTGATAGACTCGCATCTGTCGTGACCACCGCCCAGGATGGGGGTAGGAACGACTTTCCTTTTGACAATGAGGTGGGAAGAAGCCACCACCGGAGAGATTCCTTGGCTGCCTGAGAGAGGGAGACCTCCCTGTCGAGGGACGTCGACTTCCCGTCCCATTGGCGGAGAATGTCCCATTGTAATGGACGCAGATGAAACTGCGCAAAAGGAACTGCTTCCATTGCTGCTACCATCTTCCCTAGGAAGTGCATGAGGCGCCTCAAGGGGTGCGACTGGCCCTGCAGGAGAGATTGCACCCCTGTCTGTAGCGAGCACTGTTTGTCCAGTGGAAGTTTCACTATCGCTGAGAGAGTATGAAACTCCATGCCAAGATATATTAGTGATTGGGTCGGGGTTAGATTTGACTTTGAAAAGTTGATGATCCACCCGAAACTCTGGAGAGTCTTCAGTGCCACGTTCAGGCTGTGTTGGCATGCCTCTTGAGAGGGTGCCTTGATAAGTAGATCGTCTAAATACGGGATCACAGAGTGACCTTGCGAGTGCAGGACTGCTACTACTGCTGCCATGACCGTGGTGAAGACCCGAGGGGCTGTCGCCAGCCCGAAAGGTAGAGCTACGAACTGCAGGTGTTCGCTTCCTATAACGAAGCGTAGAAAACGCTGATGCTCTGGTGCAATCGGCACGTGGAGATAAGCATCCTTGATGTCTATTGATGCTAGGAAATCTCCTTGAGACATTGAGGCGATAATGGAGCGGAGAGATTCCATCCGGAACCTCCTGGTTTTTACGTGTTTGTTGAGCAGCTTTAGATCCAGGACGGGACGGAACGACCCGTCTTTCTTTGGCACCACAAACAAATTGGAGTAAAAACCGTGGCCTTGTTCCTGAAGAGGAACGGAAGTCACCACTCCTTCCGCCTTTAGAGCGGACACCGCTTGCAGCAGAGCATCGGCTCAGTCGGGCGGTGGAGAAGTTCTGAAGAAACGAGTTGGAGGACGAGAGCTGAACTCTATCCTGTACCCGTGAGACAGAATGTCTCTCACCCAACGGTCTTTGACCTGTGACAGCCAAATGTCGCCAAAGCGGGAGAGCCTGCCACCGACCGAGGATGCGGAGAGAGGAGACTGAAAGTCATGAGGAAGCCGTCTTGGTAACGGTTCTTCCGGCTGGCTTTTTTGGGCGTGATTGAGTCCGCCAAGAATCTGAGCTCCTCTGATCCTTTTGAGTCCTTTTGGACGAGTAGAATTGGGACCTGCCTGAGCCTCGAAAGGACCGAAAACCAGACTGTCCCCTCCTCTGTTGGGGTTTGTTTTGTCTGGGTTGCGGTAAGGCTGAATCCTTACCCTTGGAGTGTTTAATGATTTCATCCAAACGCTCACCAAACAATCGGTCACGAGAAAAAGGCAAACTGGTTAAGCACTTCTTGGAAGAAGAATCTGCCTTCCATTCTCTCAACCACAGGGCTCTGCGTACAAAGTACACTATGGCACAAGTGGGGGAGAGCCCTTGAGGGCTGCTTACCGCCCGCTGAAAAGCGGGTGTGAGGTCGTAGAATCCCTTGTCTGGGTCTCCCAGCCTCCCCTCTGCAGCTCAGCGTGCAGGCAGGAATGGCTGCCGGCGTCCTGTGAAGAGGGGCGGACCGTGGGCGTGCCACAAACAAAAGTGCGGGAAACTGCGTCCCACTGTGCCTAGTGTGAGGGCTGGAGTATGTAAAACAGACTCCAGCTCTTAGCGCTGCTGGTCTGTACAGCGTCCCGCCCTTCTCCTGACTGGCAGGTCTGGGGGCGGGAACGATACGAACTAGGCCGCAAAAGCCGGGGACTGTAGTAATCTAGCGCGGCCGTCATATATGCACGGCCAGCGCGGAAGTCCCCGGCGCACCACAAATCCCAGCCGCGACGCAGTAAACACTGACCCCAGCGGCCGGATCGGCCGATCGTACTAAGTCTCCTCACTCAGCAGAGCTGTAGTGAGTAACGGCACAAGCGCAGCAGCGCTGTTTACCCCGGCGCACTAACACACCCAGCAATGCTGCAGTGTGCGTGCGGTAAGCACGATACACGGAGTACCTTAATGAAGCAGGGTCCTGTCCCTGAGGAAACTCCGCTCCGTATCCAGCAGATCCTCCAGGGGCTGTGGATGGAGCACGGTCTCAGTGCCCGGAGACCGGTCAAGTCCCACTTCACCCAGAGCCCTAATGGAGATGGGGAAGGAATCAGCATGTGGGCTCCAGCCTCCGTACCCGCAATGGGTACCTCAACCTTAACAAACACCGCCGACCGCAAGTGGGGTGAGAAGGGAGCATGCTGGGGGCCCCCGTATGGGCCCTCTTTTCTTCCATCCGACATAGTCAGCAGCTGCTGCTGACTAAACAGTGGAGCTATGCGTGCATGTCTGACCTCCTTCGCACAAAGCATAAAACTGAGGAGCCCGTGATCCCACGGGGGGGTGTATAGCCAGAAGGGGAGGGGCCTTACACTTTTAAGTGTAATACTTTGTGTGGCCTCCGGAGGCAGTAGCTATACACCCAATTGTCTGGGTCTCCCAATTAGGAGCGACAAAGAAAATAGTTTTTTGTAAATTTGGTTGGAAAAATGAGAAATTGCTCAACTTTGACCCCTTCTAACTTCCTAACGAAAAAAAATGTTGTTTCGAAAATAGCGCTGGTGTAATGTAGACTTGTGGAAATGTTATTTCGTAACTATTTTGTGTGACATATCTTTCAAATTTGCGCAATTTTCAAAATTTTCGCCATGTTTCCGAAATTTAAAAAAAAAAAAAAAAAAAATCCGGCAAAATTTACCACTTTCATGAAGTACAATATGTCACGAAAAAACAATCTCAGAATCGCTAGGATCGGTTGAAGCGTTCCAGAGTTATAACCTCATAAAGAGACACTAGTTAGAATTGCGCACAATGGCGAGGTCAGTAAGGTCAAAATAGGCTGGGTGGTGAAGGGGTTAAAGAAGAGGATTTGGGGCACTAACTACTATGGTCAAAATCTGTCATTATAGGCGATAACAAATCTACTGAAATGAAGAAACTCATCAGTCTTCATTAGTAAAAAAAAAAATTAGCAGCTAGTGGTTAAACATCTCTGGGGTAATTAGAGGATGTGGCTCTTGGCGATTTAAACTATTGTCGGGGCTAGTATTTTTGTCATATGAGTATCACAACAATCAAACATAACATACAGAATGAACCTGAAAAATAAAAGAGTAAAAAAAGTCTCATCCCAAACAAGAAGGTATAATCAAGAGGAGAACTGCAACACTAGACTGGAGTTACACTCATTTATGATGGCCCATTGGAGCTGCTATGAGTCCTGATCAAAAAAGTAGAGACATTTCTTTTTTAAATCAGATCTTTTTTTATTAAAGAGTTAGAAATCAATACAGAGAGAATATATTACTTCTCATATGGCTAATAACAGGATACAGTCATATGAAAAAGTTTGGGCACCCCTATTAATGTTAACCTTTTTTCTTCATAACAATTTGGGTTTTTGGAACAGCTATTTCAGTTTCATATATCTAATAACTGATGGACTGAGTAATATTTATGGATTGAAATGAGGTTTATTGTACTAACAGAAAAAGTGCAATCCGCATTTAAACAAAATTTGACTGGTGCAAAAGTATGGGCACCTCAACATAAAAGTGACATTAATATTTTGTAGATCCTCCTTTTGCAAAAATAACAGCCTCTAGTCGCTTCCTGTAGCTTTTAATGAGTTCCTGGATCCTGGATGAAGGTATATTTGACCATTCCTGTTTACAAAACAATTCCAGTTCAGTTAAGTTTGATGGTCGCCGAGCCGAGCTTCAAATCATCCCACAGATTATCAATGATATTCAGGTCTGGGGACTGGGATGGCCATTCCAGAACATTGTAATTGTTCCTCTGCATGAATGCCTGAGTAGATTTGGAGCGGTGTTTTGGATCATTGTCTTGCTGAAATATCCATCTCCTGCGTTACTTCAACTTCGTCACTGATTCTTGCACATTATTGTCAAGAATCTGCTGATACTGAGTTGAATCCAAGCGACCCTCAACTTTAACAAGATTCCCGGTGCCGGCATTGGTAACACAGCCCCAAAGCATGATGGAACCTCCACCAAATTTTACTGTGGGTAGCAAGTGCTTTTCTTGGAATGCCGTGTTTTTTTGCCTCCATGCATAACGCCTTTTTGTATGACCAAACAACTCAATCTTTGTTTCATCAGTCCACAGGATCTTCTTCCAAAATGTAACTGGCTTGTCCAAATGTGCTTTTGCATACCTCAGGCGACTCCGTTTGTGGCGTGCTTGCAGAAACGGCTTCTTTCGCATTACTCTCCCATACAGCTTCTCCTTGTGCAACGTGTGCTGTATTGTTGACCGATGCACATTGACACCATCTGCAGCAAGATGAAGCTGCAGGTCTTTGGAGGTGGTCTGTGGATTGTCATTGACTGTTCTCACCATTCTTCTTCTCTACCTTTCTGATATTTTTCTTGGCCTGCCACTTCTTGGCTTAACAAGAACTGGACCTGTGTTCTTCTATCTCCTTACTATGTTCCTCACAGTGGAAACTGACAGTTTAAATCTCTGAGACAACTTTTTGTACCTTCCCCTGAACAACTATGTTGAATAATCTTTGTTTTCAGATCATTTGAGAGATGTTTTGAGGAGCCCATGATGCCACTCTTCATACGAGATTCAAATAGGAGAACAGCTTGCAAGTGGCCACCTTAAATACCTTTTCTCATGATTGGATACACATGCCTATGAAGTTCAAAGCTCAATGAGGTTACAAAACCAATTTAGTGCTTTAGTAAGTCAGTAAAAAGTAGTTAGGAGTGTTCAAATCAAGAAATTGATAAGGGTGCCCATACTTTTGCACCAGTCAAATTTTGTTTAAATGCGGATTGCACTTTTTCTGTTAGTACAATAAACCTCATTTCAATCCAGAAATATTACTCAGTCCATCAGTTATTAGATATAGGAAACTAAAATAGCTGTTGCAAAAACCCAAATTGTTATAAAGAAAAAAGGTTAACATTAATAGGGGTGCCCAAACTTTTCCATATGACTGTACATCAAATAAGCACATGTTGTATGTAAATCAAGTTCTTCCTCTGTATGTATATATATATATATATATATATATATATATATATATATATATATATATATATATATATATATATATATATAAAACTAGTAATAAGGTTTTCAAATCGCAGTCATATTGTAGATAATGAGCCTATAAACCGCGTGGCTCCACAGATAAACAAAACTTAAATTATGCAATAATGCCTCAGTCTAACAGAAAAGCCTCCTCCATCAGCCGTATCGCTCCACATCATAGTTCCATACCATCCTACCTCTCTCTCTCTCCGTGCAGTCAATCAATCAAACCCTTCCGGCCCCTCCCACAATGATACTTAAAATCCACTTCGCCACAGAAAACACTAGTTTTAGTTTTATTCCCCA
Organism: Anomaloglossus baeobatrachus; assembly: GCF_048569485.1. NCBI lineage: Eukaryota > Metazoa > Chordata > Amphibia > Anura > Aromobatidae > Anomaloglossus > Anomaloglossus baeobatrachus. Next base: position 547,524,190 of record NC_134357.1, on the reverse strand, counting down.
CACATTTCATTCATTGCAAGCACAACAGTAACTGGTCCAGCATTGCATCCTGAACCAGTGCACTGGAGGGTAGGCCCTGCAACTCCACCCATGGCTGCCAAATTTTGTAAAACTTTCTCAATGTTTTTCTTTTTAAATAAACTCCCCTTTCTAATCTTAAAACATTATTTAATTTGTTTTAAGCTCCAGTAATGTTGGTGGTAGAGGATCTAACCAGTGATATGCTAGTAGCTTTCTTGCTTGGTACAGGATACGGGCTATTCCCAGGGCTGTTGGAGAATCCGGATCCACTTCTCCTTCCCACAGACTCAACAAACATAGACGAGGCGACGGTTGTATTGTGATATGATATATTTGGTCTGAGTCCCAGGGTTTGTTTCCAGAAATCACGAATCTGTCCACATTCCCACATAACATGTATCAAATGGGCATCATCCTGTCCACACCTAACACATTGTGCATTTGATCTAAGTCCCATCCCAAATAGTAGACTGGGAGTTTTATATACCCTGTGGATAAGATATATTTTAGACAGCCTTTGGCACTCAGAGACCGCCAGCCTAGGAACCTGTTCTAGAATGTCGGACCACTGGTCTTCTGTCAAGGGGTCAACGGTCACGTTCCCATTTGCTTTTAACAATCAATGGGTGCACTTCCAAATGGGCAGGTAGTAATTTTTTGTATAATTCCGAGATAAGACCTTTAGAGGATTCAGATGTAAGTAACATATGTAATGTTTGATTATGTGTCACTGTCACCGGGTTTGTCCTCCTCTGTCTGTTCAGTGCGTGTCTCAGCTGTAAGTATTGCTAAAAGAAGATATGCGGGAGGTGAAACTCCGTTCTCAATTGTTCAAAGCTCTTAAGAGTACTATTTTTTAGTATTTGTGACACTAAATGGATCCCCTTGTCTTCCCATCCTCTGAACCCCACTATTTTTTTAATTTCTGTCAAGTCCGGATTCCGCCACAGTGGCCAGAACTCCGTAGGCCCATTTATGCCCAAAAGAGACTTACCCCTGTCCCATACCCTGAATATCATAACTAATGAGGGATATCGTGCCCCATTTATCTGTCTTTGTCCCATATCCAACCGGCAGCTTGGATATTTCCATACCGACCCCTCTCTTACTATATCACCACTGTTATCATATGCTCCTTCTTTGCCCCAACCCCTAAGATGTTGCATCTGGGAGGCTATATAATATATATATGGATTTGGTACCGCCAATCCTCCTTCCTCCTTTCCCCACTGTAGCACTTCCAATCGAATCCTAGTCTGTTTTTTCTTCCAGATGAGTTCCCGGAATAGTGTATTAATTTTGGCAAAAAATTCCCTACATATCCACACTGGAGAGTTATGTATAAGGTATAATAGTTGTGGCATCATTACCATTTTTATTAAGTTAGATCTACCAATATTTGATAACGGCAAGCGGCACCAGGTATGTACCTTTGCTCTAAACCGCTGCAACAGGGGTTTCAGATCGAGAGCCCGGAAATCCTTCGGAATTGGGCTAACAGTTACTCCCAAATATTTAAATTCTCAGACCACAGGAACGGGATCTGCAAGTCCGAGAAATCCATCGGGAGGGGGTCTAACGGCATTAAAGCCGACTTGGACCAGTTAATTCGAAGGCCAGACCTCCGCCCAAATTCTCGAATGATATCAACTGCCGGCAAAATTGAGGAATGTAACCTGTCTAGATATAAGAGTAGGTCATCTGCGTATAATGATATCTTCTGCTCCACACCTAAATCCCACTACCTCCCTGGACTTTCGCATTGCCACTGCCAATGGCTCCACTGCAGTAGCAATTAGCAAGGGCGAAAGCGGGCACCCCTGTCTAGTACCTCTTCCAAGAGGAAAAGACTCGGAGACCCTGCCATTAACCCTAACCTTTGACACCGGTGAGTCTTATAGTAGCTTCACCCAAGTTATAAATCTATGTCCAAAATCCATTTTCCGAAGTACAGCCCACAAATACCCCCATTCTAGGCTATCGAACGCCTTAGCGGCGTCCAAGGACAAAATTGCCCTTTCCCCTGGCTTTTCAGAACTATGTTGAATCCCCAAATATCATTTTCTGAGGTTCATAGATGTGGCTCTACATGGAATAAATCCTGTTTGATCAGTCTGTATAATAGATGAGATAACTCGGGACATCCTATTGGCAAGCACCTTGGCCAGTAATTTAACATCTGTTGGTAGTAGAGAAATTGGGCGAGAGAGGGTCCAGTAGTTCTAGTGTTAACACACAGTGCTTCTCAGTCATAGGCAGAGAGGCATTTCTCGGGAAATGGCGCTCCAGCCCTTTAAGATGAGGGCTGATGTGTGAGCATGCTCCAAGCACATTTCCTGGGAGCCTGTACAGCGTACACAGGCTCTATGAGAAGGAGAGAGCAAGAGCACACGTGGACTACGACAGGACAACGGGGGAAAATGCAACCCTTATATGACGCCAGGATTTTAGGAAGTAAACTGCATCCTTACCCTCCGCTTTCTCTTAGAGGCTCATCATAATATTTTTATTTAAGTGATTTTCTAACTTGTCAGCACTTTTTATGTACGCTGCCATTTGGATTTAAAGTTTACAGATATTGGCAGGTGAGCATTTTCTAATTCTACCAGGTAAGTGGATCCTCCAGGTTGTAAGCTCTACTGTATGTAAGAGGGGCTTTCAGTGCCCAAAGTAATTTGAACAATTCCGGGTGGAATAGAATAATCTAGCGGCAAATTGGTGATCACACGATTATATGTCTGGGCAACACCACCAATAAAGCAGCCACAGCCGATGACTGAGAAAAATCTGTGACTTCTCTGCATTTAGTGGTCACTACTCACCTGGGCGGTTATCTGTAGGAATCTCCTCTTTACACCGCTCATCACCCCTCATATATGTTTCTGTAGTATTAATATGGGTCATATCTTCACCCTGAAACAAATATTGTAAAAGTCACAGACAGATGGAGAAGTCACATGTATGATCAGCTCTAATCCTGCCATCTCCACCGCTCTCATTACACAAGTATAAAACATATAATACTATAAGGGTATGTGCGCACACTGCGTTCTGTCAAGTGCAGAAAAAAATGCACCTTCTGGCAGACTGGACAACTGTAAAGCCCGCTGTACACACTACAATATATCTTACGATGTGTCGGTGGGGTCACGTCGCAAGTGACGCACATCCGGCATCGTAAGGTACATTGTAGTGTGTAACAGCTCCGTGCGATTGCGAATGAACGGTAAAACGTTCATCGCACGCACGTCGTTCATTCCTCATGGATTGAACGTCAGGTTGTTCATCGTACCCGGGGTAGCACACATCGCAGTGTGTGACACCCCGGGAACGATGAACAGATCTTACCTACGTCCTGCGGCTCCCGGCCAGCAATGCGGAAGGAAGGAGGTGGGCGGGATGTTTACGTCCCGCTCATCTCCGCCCCTCTGCTACTATTGGCCAGCTGCCGCGTGACGTCGATGTGACGCCAAACGTCCCTCCCACTCCAGGAAGTGGACGTTCGCCGCCCACATCGAGGTCGTATGGAAGGTAAGTATGTGTGACGGGGGTTAATCGTTTGTGCTGCACATTCAACAAAATTGAACGTGCCGCACATACGATGGGGGCGGTTACGATCGCATATGATATCGTATGCAGAATCGTAACATGTAAAGCTGGCTTAAAACTGTGTTTGACAAAAAAAATGCATCCAAAAGACATGCATTTTGGATGCATTTTTGACATTGCGCTCCCACAGCAATTCAGCTCTGCTACATGCCCACTGGTAGCAGACACAGACAAAGCCGCATGATGAGAATGAACTCGGATGAACTTCATCCGACTTCAATGTCATTGCGCTGATCTGTCTCTGTGTCGCGGCCTGAGTGACTGAAGTGATCAGCGCAATCAGCGGTGCAGTCACTTAGGTTACCTGCGGCCAGCTGGAGTCCTCCACCCGAGACCGCAAATCACCTGAGTGAGGGCACCGCTGATTGTGCGGCTCACTTCAATCACTCGGGCAACTTGCTGTCACAGATGGAGGATCCAGTGGTGGCCGCGGGTAACCTGAGTGACGTCATCGCTGACAGTGCGACTCACTTCAGTTGCTGCATGGAGCTGACAGAGCGCGGTCGTGGTCTGTGGCCACTCTGTCAGCTTCTGATGTAGTAGAGCTGAAAGCGTCGTGGGACCTCGTGTGGATTACGTTGGACCTGGATGGGTGTTTGGGTATTAATAAAGTGGTGAAAGAGGGTGGTTTTTTTGTCTTTTATTCCAAATAAAGAATTTTTTGGGTGTATGGGCTTATTTTCTTTAACTTACAAGTTAATTATGTAAGGTATCTCAGGGAGATGCCTGCCATGATTAACTAAGGACTTAGTGGCAGCTATGGACTGCCATTAACTATTTATTACCCCGATTGCCATTGCACCAGGGCCATTCGGGATGAGCAGGGTAGAGTCCCGGGACTGTTGCATCTAATGGATGCGGTAATTCCCGGCGGCTGCTGGCTGATATTTTTAGGCTGGGGGGCTCCCCATAACGTGGGGCTCCCCTTCCTGAGAATACCAGCCTTCAGCCGTGTGGCTTTACCTTGGCTGGTATCGAAATTGGGGGTGACCGCACGCCGTTTTTTTTTTTTAATTAATTAATTTATTTATTTTACTTCACGATATAGACCCTCCCACCGGCGGCTGTGATTGGTTGCAGTTAGACAGCTGTCACTCAGTGTGGGGACTCATCTGAATGCAACCAATCATAGGCGCCGGTGGGTGGGGGAAGCAGTAAATACGAGATGGAATAATGAGCAGCTGGCATTTTCAAAAGAGAAGCCGCCGGAGCTTTGTGACAGCTGTTCAGCGCCGCGCTGGTGATCGGTGAGTGTGATAGAGAGAAGGAGAGGGAGAGACCGACCGACGGACAGAAAGAGAGATAGACAGACAGAGCGACCAACTGACAGAGAAAGTGAGAGACTGACCGACAGACAGAGGGAGAGATTGACCGACATTGACAAAGAGAGAGAGAGAGAGAGTTGAAAGACCTGCGTTTTGTTTGTCAAAAAAGTGTGCAAAATGCAACAAAAATGCAGTGCAAGCGCATTTTGGTTGCGTTTTTTCCAAACTTTTTTTAATTGACTTTTCAATTTTGTAAAAACATAAAAAATAGGTATAATTACATAAGAAGAACATTAATCTGAAATAATGTCATAGAAAGGGGTTATACCCCCGCTTGAAATTCCAAACTGTTCTTCAATTTAGGATGATACATACTGAACCAAAACAAGAGTGTTGAAATAGGACACATGTAATACAAAACATTAAGCCCCTGTGTCGTCCTTAAATGTTTCCATTTTTAATAGCATGTCTTAATAATTCCTTGTCTTCCCCCCCCCCCCCCCCGCCCAGAGTCCCATCTTAGGTAGTCCTCAATTTGCCCAAACTATCCTGGATTTCGTCCAAAAGGTACCGCTCCGAGTGTATAAAAGGTGTCATAAGGTTATTTATCTCTTCCTGTGTGGATTGACTTTCAATAAAAATTCTCCACCTCCCAAAAAACCTAGCTGTGATCTTCTCTTTGTCCCTTTCCGCTTCTAATTTCTCCAACCTCAGAAGGTTGTGTAGTTCGCCGATGACCTCCTTTGTAGATGTGCCCTCCCTTTGTATCCAGTGTCTTAAGATGCACCGTTTAGCTACCATGGCTATGTCATTTATTATTTCAAATTTCTTCTTGTCCTGCATGTTTGGTCCCCCTCCAACTCCTCCATCAAAGAAGTGGAAAATCCACACCATTAACTCTAGTTTGCAAGATATTAACCATTTGACTGGACAAATATTCTGACTTGGTTCCAGAACCTCTGGATTTCCTTGCATTCCCATAATCCATGTAGCATATCAGTTTTCTCTTTTTGACATTTAGGACACAGTGCATCCCTTCCCGGTATGTTAAATCTCACAATGGCCCTGTGTAAGATCCTAAATTGAGTGTCCCTCCATCCCTTGTTGGTGACGTGTTTCCGCACTTGTACCCATCCTTTCAGTATATCACCTACCACTTCTCGTCCTTTTAATTGTTTCCCCCACGCTGTTAGGGTACGACTAGCTTCCCGAGATATAAGCACACCCCTAAATGTTCGGTATATTTGAGAGACATTTACATTTGCTACATCACATTCCAGAAGCTCATCAATCGGACTTTTGTTCAGTTCTCTTCCAAGATCTCTCATTACTCCGTACTTCAATTGTTCATACTGGATAATATGTGAGCTATTGAAGTCAAATTTATCGAGAACTTCCCGTCCTGTCATCCACCGTCTATCTTCCACATTCAGAACATCTTTCATTCTCTTGATGCCCTTTTCTTTCCATCTAATAAATAACTTATTGTCTCGTCCCTGAGGGAAGTTTGGGAATGCCCAGGGAATTAGTTACTTAGACACTTTCCATGAAAGCCCCAGTTTCCTTCTTACCAATTTCCAGGTTAGCATGGTATCACGGAATATAATTGAGTTTCTTATGTGCCCTTGAGCCCTAGACATTGGGGATGAAGAATGGACGTCAGATCCGATGGTGATGCATACTTGTTTTCCATGCCATGGTCTGAGTGTCTACTCGTTCCTCCCAGCCAATCAATCATGTGTCTCATGATACACACAAGGTTGTACCCCCGAACGTCTGGGAAACTAAGTCCTCCCACCTCCACTGACTTCATCAGTGTACGCCATTTTATTCTGGGTTTCCTTCCCCCTCCACACAAAATCCGCATAGGCTGAGTTGTATCTATTAACATCATTTAGTTTTAGCAGTAGCGGGATTGTCTGAAAGGGGTACAGAAGCCTAGGAAAACTCATCATTTTTATCAGATGGCATCTTGCCAATAATGGTAGAGGTAGACCTCTACCCTTTAATTGAGCTATAATTTTCCTGATTAGTGGACCATAGTGCAATTTGTATATTGTTTCCACCGTTCTTCCTATATGTGCTCCCAAATATTTGATTGATGTTGTGCTATAGGTACAGTATCCCACATACATAGACAACCATCACTTGAATTTCTCCCTGTTGTCCCGTGATACCCCTTTAAGAACAGGATCTCACACTTCTTTTTGTTTAACTTGAAACCTGAGAATGATTCAAATTTTTCAATCAAGGCAAGAGTCTGTGGCAAATCCGAGCTAGGGTCCCTCATATACAGTATAACATCATCAGCAAAAAGCACTGTCTTTATTTCTGATCTCCCTATCTTAATCCCTTTAAAACTATTATGTCCCTGTAGTATTCTTGATAGTGGTTCGATTGCTAGATTGAATAATAGGGGAGATAACGGACAGCCCTGTCTTGTCCTCTTCATCAAAGGAAACACGTCCGAGAGAAAGCCCAGGGTATGTGAGTTGACGTATAGACTCCTAATGTACAATCTCATTTTACCCACAATCCCTGTGGCCTCCATTACCTTGTCCAGCCAACTCCAATTTACGTTATCGAACGCCTTTTTGGCATCGAGTGTAACTAGAGCAGATCTTGCCCCTCCCTCAGGACGCCCCAATCTAACCGCATCTACCACTAGAATTGTCTTCCGGATGTTGGTAACAGCATTTCTCCCTTTAATAAACCCTACCTGTTGATCTGTAATTATCCTGGGTAGAATCATGGCCAGTCTATTAGCCATGATTTTGGACATTATTTTTACATCTTGATTGATGAGCGATATAGTTCTGTAACTAGAGGGATCGTCCAGGTCTTTGGTCTCCTTAGGCCCTGTGCGTACTGGAAAATGGAATTTTCTCAAGAAAATTCCGCAGGTATTCAAAGATTACCGCACCCGCGGTAAAAAACCGCGGCAAACCGCACCCGAAAACCGCATGCGGTTTGCCGCGGTTTGCTGCGGTTTTACCGCGGTATTGTTCGCGGTATTGCCGCGGTTTTGCCGCGTGCGGGTTGGTATGTGCTTTATTGCATTCAATGCAATAAAGCACATTGAAAAAAAAAAAAAAGTCATTTCATTCTGAGATAGAGAAATAGACAGAAGAATAGATAGAAGAATAGATAGACAGACAGAGGGATAGATAGAGGGATAGATAGATAGAGGGATAGATAGAAGAATAGATAGAATAGACAGAGTCCCTGTGAGCACATTCTGCATTTCTCACGGTCGGCAGTGAGTTCACATTACCGGCCGTGGGAAATGCCCTGTGGTTACCTCTGCTGTCTCGCTGCGAGGCTGCATTCAGCAGTGTCTGTGTCAGTCGCGGCTGGATGTAAGCATCGCAGGACGCCAGAGCTGTGGATTACGTTGGAGCTTTGTTTCGGGAGGGGTTAATAAAAGGGTGAACGAGGCTTGTTTTGTGTTTTATTTAAAATAAAGGATTTTTCGGTGTGTTTTTTCACTTTACTTACGGGTTGACCATGTCAGCTGTCTCATAGACGCTGCCATGATCAAGCCTGGAGTTAATGGCGGTGATCCGCCGCCATTAACTCCTTGTATTACCCTGACTGCCACTGCTACACGGCTGCAGGAAGAGCCGGGGACACTCCGGTAGTGCCGCATAATGCATGCGACAGTGCCGGGGCAGCTGCGGCTGATATTCTCGGCTGCGGGAGGGGGAGTGAGGTGGGGGGCATTAACCCTGCCCCTCGCCCTCCCCAGCCTGAGAATACCGGGCCGCCGCTGTGTGTTTACCTCGGCTGGACGGTAAATATACAGCGGAGCCCACGTGTTTTGTTTTCTATATTTCCGTTTGCTTTCTATGTGTGTTCTATGTGTCTGTGTTCTATGTCTGTGATGTCTGTGTCTGTGATCTGTGTGTGTGTTTACTCTCTGCACGGCTTCCTCTTCCTGTAATGACATCACTTCCCTGCAAAACCGCAGGCAAGCGATGTACATTACCGGAGGTAAACCGCGAAATACCGCAGGGAATAACGCAGGAAAACACAGTGAACCGCAGAAGATTTGCAGCCTGCGTTATTCCCTGCGGGATTTCACGATTACATTGGAGTCAATGGAGTGAAATCCCGCAGCGACATGCGGAAAAGAATTGACATGCAATTGTTTTTGCTGCGGGAATCCTGCAGCAAAACATGCAGCTGTCAAAATCCGCCTAGTGCGCACAGGATTTTTTTTCCCCATAGGTTTTGCTGGTGATTCACTGCAGCGATGTTATGAACATTTTCTGCAGCGAAACATGCAGCAAATTCGCAGAAAATCTGCGGCAAAATCCGGTAAGTGCGCACAGGGCCTTAGGAAGTAATTTGATGTATGCTATTTTGGCATGTTTAGGGATTTCTTCTCTTCCCAGGATTGCATTGAAGACTGAGGTTAGATCCGCTGAGATCAGATCCTTCAGTTCCTTATAAAAGTCGCTGTTAAAACCGTCGGGTCTCGTTGCCTTATTGGTGCTAAGCTCCTGGTTGTGTTTTGACACACCTCATTCATTTCAGTGGGTGCAAAATGTAACCAAAACGCACAAAAGAAGTGACATGCTGCTTTTTAAAACGCATCGATTTTGTCAAATATTTGCATCCAAAACGCTGCGTTTAAAAAAGCAATGTGCGCATGGAATTTGCTGACTTCTCATAGACTTTGCTGGGGAAGCAGAACGCATGCATTTATGCTGCTGTTTTAAACGCTGCGTAAACGTGGGAAAAACGGAACATGCGCACACAGCCTAATACTAGTGGATAAAATAAGACTGAGCACAAGACCTTCACAGCAGTCTACAAATCATAGGGAGATTTCATGGCACCATCTCTCCATCTACCTGATAATCTTGTGGAACATCGGGATCTTCTTTTTCATAGTCTTGTGGGAGAAGAGGATGGGGACATCTCTCTGGTGTTGTCCTCTTACTGGATAGAACTGGAGAAGACACATACAGGGACTGAATTCATTCTTTATATACAGATAATTATAGGCCGTGTGTATATTAGTCCAGTCTATTACCTGGTGATGTGAGGGGCTGGGGAACCTCCATCATGACGTCCTTGTACAGATTTTTGTGTCCTTCTAAATACTCCCACTCCTCCATGGAGAAATAGACGGTGACGTCCTGACACCTTATAGGAACCTGACACATACAATGATACCGTCATCCCCGATCCCTTCATAGCGTTACTGTATAATGTCCCAGCATTCCCAGCAGTGTCACCTCTCCAGTCAGCAGCTCAATCATCTTGTAGGCGAGTTCTAGGATCTTCTGGTCATTGATATCCTTATGTATCGGGGGGTGAGGTGGAGGCCCCGTGATTGGGCTCAGGTGTCTTCCCCATCCCTCAGACACAGGGTCCTGACAGCACTCACTAGAGGTCTTCTTCACTACTGTGTAATCCTGGTTATAGAGAGACACAGTAATAAATCTCACTACAGACATTTCCAGAGTCCTCACCTCTCCAGTTCTGTCCATCTGTTATTCCCATAGATAAGAATGATGTAATGTGACGTCATCAGAATCTCTCACCTCTCCAGTAAGCCGGAAGAGGATCTCTAGGGTGAGGTGTAATATCCTCTCCGCCATCTTGTCCCTGTCCATTTCCATCATTTAAGAAAATCAGAAAAATTGTCTTATATAGATCTCTACTGAACGGATCCAATATTGTAGGCACCTGAATAGGGGAAAGATGATTATGTAATATCATAAGGAATCCCGTCTAATAACACAATTAGTACAAATAATAAAGAGGAACATATGAAGAGATACAGTGTGTAGAACTTGTATTCTCTCTTGTCCCGTACAGATTGGAACATAAGTTGAATTGCTGACTGAGACATCTCCTCCATGCTCCCAATCACTGGCTATGTTGGTCACTTCTTTGGCAACATAACCAGGAAATATAAACTAGTGGGAGACCCAAGCAGCGTGTCATGTGTCGGGATTCGAACCCTTGAGTCCAAACTCTTGTATTTGGCTTGTCTGTCCACTGAGGCACGGCAGATACATCTATTCTTTGTGTGTTTATTATGTTATCCTTCCTTTAGTCTTTTAGGTTAACAGTCCAGTCACCTTTTGGGTGCGGATATAAATACCATGAATACCATACTGCGAATGTTTATGCCAGTCAGTGAAAGACCAGCTAGGGTTTTATCTCTCTTTGGTTTAAGCTTTTCACTCTGCACCTATTTTCTGTTTCTCGTTAGGAAGTAGGCGGCATATTTCAAGGACTAGGGGGCACCTATTCCTAGGGGGCTCATTCTTTTTCTGGCCCTTGAGGAAGCCACATCCAGTGGCGATACGTGTGGGGCAACACCACATGTATGCATTGATCCTTGGCTTTTACACCTTCTAGCCCTCTTTGTCTCCCAGCAGGTTGTATTATATGATCTTAGGTAGCATGTTTATATACCTTTTTTGGATAGCTCTGATTTGGATGTGGTCCATATTTATTTAGTGTTGTACTGGTTTTGCTATTTCCCTTATTATAGGGTCTTTTTTGCTACCATTTAGCTTGGCTTAGTAATTGGGGTCTAGATGGTGGTGCCAGATATGGCAATGTTACTTTATTAGCACCATATAGCCTCTATTTGAAGGATCCATTGTGCACGGCTTTTACATCAATAGCTGTATGTTACAACATAATACTTTTGGTGAATTTCTTTGTATTGTGAATAAGGATCTCTGTACTAGTACCCCATCATGGGTTCAGACATGGGGTGTTTTGTGATAGTCCATTTGACTGTTTAATTGTTTTCAATTAATCACTTTCTTGTGTGTTATTTTTGTGTATGCATAAACTTTTTGTACCAATAAAATGTATTTATATTTTATTCTGTTCACAGGTTGATCCCGTTTGTACAGCAAGTCTTTCTCCTGAATTTTGAAGAGGGCGGCATACTCTCTAGCAGTACACATTTATCCTTTTATTGGTATTTCGTGGCTTGTTTTTACGCACTCTGGGATTGTTGTCTATCTCACAACTCATTCCTTTCTGTATGTATATTGCATTCTGTTCTGCCCTCCGGTTCTTTGGGACGAACATGAAGCATTCGATGGCCATTCAGTCATCATAGGTCTGAGTTGCCATAGATTAGTCTAGGGTTAGGGTTACTCCAGTCAATGCAGGAACCACTAGTGACTGCAGAATAATAATCTCTAGTCTGTACAGAAACCGACTGGGTCAGTGTTTTACCTATTTATGCCGTGTGAGTTGATTACACCATCATAACACAGCGGTGGTATTTTCATTATTTTACAACATTCTGTTTACCTTTAAGGCTACTTTCATACATCTGGTTTTTGCTTTGCGGCACAATACGGCGCTCTGCAGAAAAACCGCAACCGTTTTTTTTGCCGCCGGTTGCGGGTTTTTTTGCACAGACTTACATTAGTGCCGTATTGTGCCGCATGGGCTTGCGTTCGGTCCGGTTTTTGCCGCATGCGTCAGATTTAGCCGATGCCACGGCCGGATGGAACGTTGCCTGGAACGTTTTTTGCTCCGACAAAAAAAAACGCATCGCGCCGCATCCGGCCGCTGCGGCGCATTTTTCAATGCATGCCTTTGGACGCCGGATGCGGCGCGATGCGGAAAAAACGCATCCGGCCGCCGCAAGAGGTTTCTTCCACTGCGCATGCTCAGTAGCATGCCGCAACCGGAAAAAAACGGACGGGTCGCATGTAAAAACTTATCCAAAGGATGCGGTGTTTTCGCCACATCCGTTGCATAGGTTTCACAGCCGGATTGAGCCGCACTGCTCAAACCGGATGTGTGAAAGTAGCCTAAGGCTCCCATACACATTAGACTAATGTTTGCTAAAATTGCTCAATTCACTTAGAATTGGTCGACTACTTAGTTTGCTATGGACAATCTGTATTAAACATTGAGATAAAAAGTAACAGAAAAGCTGCAGCATTTCCGCTACATGTGAACTCGGCCTTACAGATGTGTTGGCAAATTGACTCGTCTCACACAAAAAAAAAACAAAAAAAAAAACCCCAAGAAATCCTATAGAGAATCTTCCATGAAAATGAACACGCTCCGGCTACTGAGACTATAAATAAACTAAATATAATACACGGGTTCCAACCGTCCTGGAAATAGAGGACGCTCCCTGATTTCTCTGGCATACTTGCAGTATCGGGGACCACAAGTGACTGGGCGTTTTTTTCCTTCAGTCGCAATCCGCCGTTTTGGTAAACAGCGGAATTCATTAACGGATTCCGCTGTTTCCCATAGACTTGTATGGACGACAGATTGCGACTGATGGATCTGCGCTGATTCTGCTGGCCGACGCTGCGTTGCTTCCGCTGGGCGGAAGGAATGCAGCATGTAACGTTTTTTGAGTGGTGGAATCCTTTATTTTTTCACTGCGCATGCTCATCTTTTTTTTTTTTTTTTAAATCACAAACTTTATTTTGTCTCTCAGTGGCCGAACGATCAGCTGATCGCCCAGCAGACGGCTTTTGAGAGCGCTCAGCTGATCGCCCGGCAGCCAGCTTTTGAGAACGCTCAGCTGATTGCCCTGCAGCCGGGTGATCAGCTGATCGTTCACAATAGTCTGCCGCCAGTAAAACTGTAAAGAAAAAAAAAGCAGATTCCGTTGTTTTGTACGATCCGTTGCATCCGTTGTGCCACTATATGCAACGCATCCGTTGCATCCGTCACACAACGCAATGCAACGGATGCCGTTCAACTTCAAGTGTGATACTACCCTAAGGTGGCCAGGCATCTCCTTTTGCAGCGCACTGGAATAAACAATTTTTTACGTCCATGTGGTCATGGAGTTATTTATAATAGAAGCGGGGGTATGGGGGTTAGTCCACTAGATGGGTGGGATGCAGGGGGGGGGGGTTCACCTTGCATAATTATTAAGTTAATAGTGCAAGGTTCGGCTTCACACCAACTATACCTGCTTCTTAGCTCCAGCCCCTACTTCTTTTTTAAAGAATTCCATGACCACATGGACTTACGCCCACTATCACCACTCCCACTCCAGCCGGTCCCGCCCACTGTCTCTGCTCTGCCCTGCCCTCTATCTCCTGGCGGTCACGCCCAGTCACTTCCAGTCCTCAATACTGCAAATATACCATCACTTCCTGCACCTGCTCTCCCCGGTGTCTGCTGAACCCCCCCTCACTGCATCCGACCCTCTGACAACTCCTCTTGCCGTGAGAGAAATAAATGATGAATGGGTGATAAGGGGCGAGGAGAGACATATAGACAAGCATGGTGTGAGGGGGGAACATTATATTGTGTGGGGGCAGAAAGGGGTCGAGGACTGAGGGTAGACGGGTTTCCTCACTTCCTGCCTCTCATAGTTGAGGAGATGGTAGAATGTTCTGTCACATGTTAGGGGCATGTTCTGATTTCCCAAGGCACGAAACAATGCCATTGCCTCCTGTAGTTCACCATTTGTGGACTCTACTTTCTTATCTCCCAAGAAAGCGCCAAGAGAGACATGATCTCCTGCCTGCACAAAGTGAGGTTACTGTTCTGAGTGTGAAAAACGGGAGTTGGTTTTTTTCGGTGGATAAAGAGGCTTTATGCTGGGGGTTCTCTGTTAGGTGGGGGGTTGATGCCACCGGGGGCTTTCTGTGATGAGATTGGAGGGGTGTATGATGCTAGAGGGGATGCTTGCAGTGGGATTATTTTTTTTGGGGGGGGGGGTATGTTTACATGCGATGGGATTTGGAGGGTGTACGATGCTGGCATTTGGAGAGGGGGGAGTGTACGATGCTGGAATGGTGGAGAAGTGTACGATGCCGGCATTTGGGGGGTACAATGCTTGGGGGGGAGGGGCACAATTCTGGCATTTAGTGGGGTGTACAATGCTGGCATTTGGGGGGTGGACAATGCTGGCATTTGGGGGGAGGGGTACGATGCTTTGGGTAGGGGTATGATGCTTGGGGGGGTTGGGGGTATGATGCTTGGGGGTGGTACGATGCTTCGGGGGTACGACTCTTGGGGAATGCCTGTAGTGGGATTTGGGCGGTGTATGACGCTGGGGAGATGCCTGCGGTGGAATTTGGGTGCTGTATGACGCAGTGGGTTTGCCTGTAACGGAATTTGGGCGAAGGTTGTATGCTACTGAGGGGGGCCTCTGGTGGCATTTTTACAGAGTGCACAATGCTGGGGGGATTGTCGGGGGGTATACGATACCGGGGAGAATTCCTATGGTGGCATTTGGGGGGGGGGGTGTATGCAGTGGGATTTGGAGTGATGTACAATGCTGGGGATTTGGAGAAATGTATGGTGCTGGGAGGATTTAGGGGGATGTACGATGGTGGGGGTGATGCCTGTGGTGGGATTTGTGGGGGTGTAAAATGCTGTGGTGATTTTGAGGTTGCGTAAGATATGGGGATTTGGGGGGTTAAGATGCTGGGGGCGATGCCTGATGTGGGGTTTGTAGTCGTATGAAGCTGGAGGTTACCATATGGTGTGATTTGTGAGGTGTAGGATGCTGGGATTTGGGGTGAGGGTGTATGATGCTGGAGGGAAGCTTTAAATTTATGTCCGCTGGCCCCTGTATTATACTCATATTCAGGAGACATCTGTCACCGCCGGTTCGTCTCCTGTGACTTGTGATCTCCTGGCTATGCCAATGTTTCATGGAGTGGGCCAGTGGTCACAACTCAATACAACTCTCAGTGCCTTGTTCTGGATCTCATAGACTTCCTCCGAGCTTGTGACTGGAGCGATACCGAAAAAGCCTGAAAGCACTGGACGGAGAGCATAATACAGGGGTAAGGGAACCTGCATGTAAAGCACCACTTAAGCACTGCAAAAAATCTGCTCCAGTGGTGCTTTAATAATAAGTGCTCAAAATACATGAGAAAATACGTAATTATTTACCGGTAATGTGTTTTTTCTGAACCCATGACGGCGAGAGAGGGAATCCGCCCTTTAGGATTCGGCTTGCAATGGACATTAGAGGCCTGGAGCCGATTACCCCCCTGGTGGTTGAGATATGCTACCGTTGCCTGGTTGTCTGACAGAACTTTGACGTGGCAACCCATCAGGGATGGTAGGAAGTGACCTAATGCTCTTTCTACCACCAGTAATTCCCTTGTATTCAAGGAACCTTGAGCTTCTTCTCCAGACCATCTTCCCTGAATGAAAAGATCGCGCAAATGTGCTCCCCAACCATACAAATTTGAGTCGGTTGTCACCACCACTGGCTCTGGTACTATCCAAGGCGCCCCCCTTTTTAAATTGACTGGATTTAACCACCAACAGAGGGATTGCAGAGTGTGAGGGCTGAAAACAATGAGACTGTCTAGATGATCCCCCGAGCGTCCTGATGTTACAAGACATCCCACTGGAGGACCCTGGTGTGTGATTGAGCCCATTATACTGCCGGGATGGCTGAAATCAGGGAGCCCAGAAGGGACATTGCACCTCTGAGAGAGATGCGATTGGTCCATAGAACCCGCTCCATCCGGGTCTGGAGAGCTTCCACTTTGGAATCTGGTAGGTGACACATTTGAGTCCCAAGAGAGCCCAGAAACACCTGAACCGGGGACGGGATTAATCTGGACTTCTCTTGATTTATCAGCCAGCCTAATGCCAGCAGGGAAGCCTGTACTTGCTGTAAAGGGCTGCGCAATGTTGAGTAAGGCGCCGACGATCAAGAAGTCGTCCAGATAGGGAATGAGAAGGACTTCCCTCTGACGCAGATAAGCAGTCACTTTTGATATTATCTTCGTGAAAATCCTTTGCGCTATTGCCAGATCAAAAGGGAGAGCTTTGTATTGAAAATGGCAGACCCGTCTGCCCATGTGCAGGGCTACTCCGAGGAAGCTTTGGAATAGAGGGTGGATCAGGACATGATAGTACACATCGCGCGAGTCTATGACTGCCATGTGACATTGGGGATACAGATATTTTCACTATGGATCTCACCGACTCCATCTTGAAGCTGTCTATCCGAAGGAACTGGTTGAGAGCTTTCAGGTTTATTATAGTTCGGTATGAACTATCGGGCTTCCTCACCAGAAAGAGGGTGGAGTAGAAACCTTCCCCTTGTTCTTGTTTGGGAACCTCCATCAGAACCCCTATGAAGAGGAGTTGTTGAATCTCTGTTTCCAAAGCAAGTTGTTCTGCAGGAGATCGCCTTAGAGGAGTAATCACGAATCGTCGGGGAGGATGGTGATGGAAGGACAGCTGGAGCCCAGATCTTATTAGGCCCAGGATCCATGAAATTGATGACATCTTTTCCCAAGCCAGAAGGAAACGAGAGAGCCTCCCTCCAACCTGGGGAAGTGAGTCACTGAGATGACTTTTTCAGGTCTTTAGAGGGTCCCTTGTACATGAACCCCTTTCCTGGCTTCTTTCTATCGGACCAGCTATTCCGATCCCTGTGTGGGGCACTCCGGCGAACTTGCTTCCTCCGAAAGGACCGCATGGAAGACGGAAAGGGAAAGCCACTCTTCTTATCACTAGCCTTTTCTAGGATGTCATCCAAGACCGGCCAGAATAGATATTCTCCTTGACAAGGGATGTTGCAAAGCTTAGATTTTGTTTGCTTATGCCCCGGCCAGCACTTTAACCAAAGAACTCTTCTGGCGACATTAGAGAGGGATGCCGACTTTGCTGCCAACTTAGTGGAGTCTGCCAAGGCGTCTGCAAGGAAGGCCACTGCTCCCTGCAATCTGGAAAGGGTCGAAGCCATCTCCTCCCTTGGTGCCTTTGATCTAAACTTGTCTTCCAGTTCATCGATCCATATCGTCAGGGATCTAGCCGTACAGGTAGCCGCAATGGCGGGTCTCAGTCCTCCGGCAGAAGCCTCCGAGGTATTTTTCAGGAAGTGATCTGCTTTTGTCCAACGGGTCCTTCAATGATCCCATGTCCTCAAATGGCAAGGCAAATTTTCTAGATGCCTTGGCGACCGCAACATTCAGTTTTGGAGCCTTATCCCAGGTGGAGCAGGAAGCGTCCTCAAATAGATATTTCCTCTTAAAGGCGCCTGCAAAAGAACGTTTATTTTCAGGTTTTTTCCATTCTCACGTAATGAAAGCTTGCACTTTATCTACGACCGGGAAGGTGCGCCGTCTCTTCTGCTCCATGCCCCCAAACATCCGATCCTGGATAGATTTTTCAGGCTTCTCGTCTGGGATACCCATAGTGGACTGGACTGCCTTAACTAACTTTCTCATATTCTCGACCAGGAAGCATTGGCGACCTCCGGAGTCGCTATCTAAAGAAGAGGGTGGAGAGGCGGAAGACTCACATTCGCATCAGATCTATCAGAGTTCTCATGGCTAGGAGAAGGGGGCTTAGGTGTCACAGAGCTTTTAACCCTGACAGGGATCGAAAGGATTCCCTGACCTCTTCCCTTATGATGGATCTCAGATCTGAGGCAAATCCCGGCTGTTCCTCTGACAGAGTCTGCTGAATGCAGTCCCTGCACAGTCTCTTAGGCCGGCGTCACACGGTAACATCTATCGTGCGATCGTACCCGCTCCCGTCGTTTGTGCGTCATGGGCAATTAGTTGCCCGTGGCGCACAAAGTCGTTAACCCCCTGTCACACGCACTTACCTCCTGGACGACGTCGCTGTGGGCGGCGAACATCCTCTTCCTGAAGACGAGCAACGATAAGGTGAGTATTTTTGCTCGTTCACAGTCGTTCGGAGGTGTCACATGGTACGATATCTCCAACGATGCCGGATGTGCGTCACGGAATCCGTGACCCCGACGACATATCGCCCGATATATCGTACAGTCACAGTTGTAATACCCTGATGGCGGCCCTGTTCATGATTATTGTACTTGTTTTTATGTATACCCTATTCACTTGTAACGCGCCATGGAATAAATGGTGCTATAATAATAAATAAGAAAATAATATACACTTGGAAGGAGCCCATACATTGTAGGGTTTTCATTAGTGAGTCTGTTACAATGCATGGGCTGCAGTCAGAACCTCAAAGGAGCCGGTACATTCTAGCATCTTCAGTAGTGATTCTATTACTATGTACGGGCTGCAGTCAGGACCTGGAAGAAGCCCATA
The DNA here is from genome assembly GCF_048569485.1 of Anomaloglossus baeobatrachus. Taxonomy (NCBI): domain Eukaryota; kingdom Metazoa; phylum Chordata; class Amphibia; order Anura; family Aromobatidae; genus Anomaloglossus; species Anomaloglossus baeobatrachus. Next base: position 547,505,256 of record NC_134357.1, on the reverse strand, counting down.
TATCTGAAATCCTCAGTAATATACACCTGGAAGAAGCCCGTACATTCTAGTGTCTTCAATAGTGAATCAGATAGAATGTATGGGCTCCTCCTGACTGCAGCCTGTACATTCTAAACTCAACCCTCATAGTTGGGGCGTCTGTATCTATCAGAGGAAAAGGAACAAAAACCTCACGATTCATAGAAATCAGCGAGAGAAAAACCCCAAGAAAGTCTCAGAGCTGAAGGGGTTAATGCCCCTGCCCCAGTAATGGAGAATCTCCACATACCTCCTCCTGCAGAGCCGCACACTAGATATATGGCTGCTCTGTGCTTACAGGACCTGTGATGATGTCACATGGAGGGGAGGAGTCAGGGTCACATGGTCAGCTCCTCAGTGTATGCAGGACTCTGCTGTGCTGGGTGTCATGGTGCTGGATGAGGGGAAGGTTATGTGTGGGGTCAGGAGGGGTTTACAGTGTGGATGTAGCAGAGCCGAGTGTGTACGATGTGTACGGAGCAGATCCTCCCTTCTCTCACTATTCTCCGCTCCTCCCTTCTCTCACTATTCCCCGCTCCTCCCTTCTCTCACTATTCTCCGCTCCTCCCTTCTCTCACTATTCTCCGCTCTTCCCTTCTCTCACTATTCCCCGCTCCTCCCTTCTCTCACTATTCCTCGCTCCTCCCTTCTCTCACTATTCCCCCGCTCCTCCCTTCTCTCACTATTCCCTGCTCCTCCCTTCTCTCACTATTCCCCGCTCCTCCCTTCTCTCACTATTCCCCCGCTCCTCCCTTCTCTCACTATTCCCTGCTCCTCCCTTCTCTCACTATTCCCCGCTCCTCCCTTCTCTCACTATTCCCCGCTCCTCCCTTCTCTCACTATTCCCCCCTCCTCCCTTCTCTCACTATTCCCCCGCTCCTCCCTTCTCTCACTATTCCCCCGCTCCTCCCTTCTCTCACTATTCCCCGATCCTCCCTTCTCTCACTATTCCTCGCTCCTCCCTTCTCTCACTATTCCCCCGCTCCTCCCTTCTCTCACTATTCCCTGCTCCTCCCTTCTCTCACTATTCCCCGCTCCTCCCTTCTCTCACTATTCCCCGCTCCTCCCTTCTCTCACTATTCCCCCGCTCCTCCCTTCTCTCACTATTCCCTGCTCCTCCCTTCTCTCACTATTCCCCGCTCCTCCCTTCTCTCACTATTCCCCCGCTCCTCCCTTCTCTCACTATTCCCTGCTCCTCCCTTCTCTCACTATTCCCCGCTCCTCCCTTCTCTCACTATTCCCCCGCTCCTCCCTTCTCTCACTATTCCCTGCTCCTCCCTTCTCTCACTATTCCCCGATCCTCCCTTCTCTCACTATTCCTCGCTCCTCCCTTCTCTCACTATTCCCCCGCTCCTCCCTTCTCTCACTATTCCCTGCTCCTCCCTTCTCTCACTATTCCCCGCTCTTCCCTTCTCTCACTATTCCCCGCTCCTCCCTTCTCTCACTATTCCCCGCTCCTCCCTTCTCTCACTATTCCCCGCTCCTCCCTTCTCTCACTATTCCCCCGCTCCTCCCTTCTCTCACTATTCCCCCGCTCTTCCCTTCTCTCACTATTCCCCCGCTCTTCCCTTCTCTCACTATTCCCCCGCTCCTCCCTTCTCTCACTATTCCCCCGCTCCTCCCTTCATTCACTATTTCCCGCTCCTCCCTTCTCTCACTATTCCCCCGCTCCTCCCTTCTCTCACTATTCCCCGCTCCTCCCTTCTCCCACTATTCCCCCACTCTTCCCTTCTCTCACTATTCCCCCGCTCCTCCCTTCTCTCACTATTCCCCCGCTCTTCCCTTCTCTCACTATTCCCCCGCTCCTCCCTTCTCTCACTATTCCCCCGCTCTTCCCTTCTCTCACTATTCCCCCGCTCCTCCCTTCTCTCGCTATTCCCCCGCTCCTCCCTTCTCTCACTATTCCCCGCTCCTCACTTCTCTTACTATTCCCCCGCTCCTCCCTTCTCTCACTATTCCCCCGCTCCTCCCTTCTCTCACTATTCCCCGCTCCTCCCTTCTCTCACTATTCCCCCGCTCCTCGCTTCTCTCACTATTCCCCCGCTCCTCGCTTCTCTCACTATTCCCCCGCTCCTCACTTCCCTCACTATTCTCTGCTCCTCCCTTCTCTCACTGTTCCCCGTTCCTCCCTTCTCTCACTATTCCCCCGCTCCTCCCTTCTCTCACTATTCCCCCGCTCCTCCCTTCTCTCACTATTCCCCCGCTCCTCACTTCTCTCACTATTCCCCCGCTCCTCTCTTCTCTCACTATTCCCCCGCTCCTCTCTTCTCTCACTATTCCCCCGCTCCTCACTTCTCTCACTATTCCCCCGCTCCTCACTTCTCTCACTATTCCCCCGCTCCTCACTTCTCTCACTATTCCCCCGCTCCTCCCTTCTCTCACTATTCCCCGCTCCTCCCTTCTCTCACTATTCCTCACTTCTCACTATTCCCCGCTCCTCCCTTCTCTCACTATTCCCCCGCTCCTCCCTTCTCTCACTATTCCCCCGCTCCTCCCTTCTCTCACTATTCCCCGCTCCTCCCTTCTCTCACTATTCCCCGCTCCTCCCTTCTCTCCCTATTCCCCGCTCCTCCCTTCTCTCACTATTCTCTGCTCCTCCCTTCTCTCACTGTTCCCCGTTCCTCCCTTCTCTCACTATTCCCCCGCTCCTCCCTTCTCTCACTATTCCCCCGCTCCTCACTTCTCTCACTATTCCCCCGCTCCTCTCTTCTCTCACTATTCCCCCGCTCCTCACTTCTCTCACTATTCCCCCGCTCCTTCCTTCTCTTACTATTCCCCGCTCCTCACTTCTCTCACTATTCCCCGCTCCTCACTTCTCTCACTATTCTCCACTCCTCCCTTCTCTCACTATTCCCCGCTCCTCCTTCTCTCACTATTCCCCGCTCCTCCCTTCTCTCACTATTCCCCGCAACTCCCTTCTCTCACTATTCCCCGCTCCTCCTTCTCTCACTATTCCCCGCAACTCCCTTCTCTCACTATTCCCCGCTCCTCCTTCTCTCACTATTCCCCGCTCCTCCCTTCTCTCACTATTCCCCGCTCCTCCCTTCTCTCACTATTCCCCGCTCCTCCCTTCTCTCCCTATTCCCCGCTCCTCCCTTCTCTCACTATTCTCTGCTCCTCCCTTCTCTCACTGTTCCCCGTTCCTCCCTTCTCTCACTATTCCCCCGCTCCTCCCTTCTCTCACTATTCCCCCGCTCCTCACTTCTCTCACTATTCCCCCGCTCCTCTCTTCTCTCACTATTCCCCCGCTCCTCACTTCTCTCACTATTCCCCCGCTCCTTCCTTCTCTTACTATTCCCCGCTCCTCACTTCTCTCACTATTCTCCGCTCCTCACTTCTCTCACTATTCCCCGCTCCTCACTTCTCTCACTATTCTCCACTCCTCCCTTCTCTCACTATTCCCCGCAACTCCCTTCTCTCACTATTCCCCGCTCCTCCTTCTCTCACTATTCCCCGCAACTCCCTTCTCTCACTATTCCCCGCTCCTCCTTCTCTCACTATTCCCCGCTCCTCCCTTCTCTCACTATTCCCCCGCTCCTCCCTTCTCTCACTATTCCCCCGCTCCTCCCTTCTCTCACTATTCCCCCGCTCCTCCCTTCTCTCACTATTCCCCCGCTCCTCACTTCCCTCACTATTCTCTGCTCCTCCCTTCTCTCACTGTTCCCCGTTCCTCCCTTCTCTCACTATTCCCCCGCTCCTCACTTCTCTCACTATTCCCCCGCTCCTCACTTCTCTCACTATTCCCCCGCTCCTCTCTTCTCTCACTATTCCCCCGCTCCTCTCTTCTCTCACTATTCCCCCGCTCCTCACTTCTCTCACTATTCCCCCGCTCCTCACTTCTCTCACTATTCCCCCGCTCCTCACTTCTCTCACTATTCCCCCGCTCCTCCCTTCTCTCACTATTCCCCGCTCCTCCCTTCTCTCACTATTCCTCACTTCTCACTATTCCCCGCTCCTCCCTTCTCTCACTATTCCCCCGCTCCTCCCTTCTCTCACTATTCCCCCGCTCCTCCCTTCTCTCACTATTCCCCGCTCCTCCCTTCTCTCACTATTCCCCGCTCCTCCCTTCTCTCCCTATTCCCCGCTCCTCCCTTCTCTCACTATTCTCTGCTCCTCCCTTCTCTCACTGTTCCCCGTTCCTCCCTTCTCTCACTATTCCCCCGCTCCTCCCTTCTCTCACTATTCCCCCGCTCCTCACTTCTCTCACTATTCCCCCGCTCCTCTCTTCTCTCACTATTCCCCCGCTCCTCACTTCTCTCACTATTCCCCTGCTCCTCCCTTCTCTCACTATTCCCCGCTCCTCACTTCTCTCACTATTCTCCGCTCCTCACTTCTCTCACTATTCCCCGCTCCTCACTTCTCTCACTATTCTCCACTCCTCCCTTCTCTCACTATTCCCCGCTCCTCCTTCTCTCACTATTCCCCGCACCTCCCTTCTCTCACTATTCCCCGCAACTCCCTTCTCTCACTATTCCCCGCTCCTCCTTCTCTCACTATTCCCCGCAACTCCCTTCTCTCACTATTCCCCGCTCCTCCTTCTCTCACTATTCCCCGCTCCTCCCTTCTCTCACTATTCCCCCGCTCCTCCCTTCTCTCACTATTCCCCCGCTCCTCCCTTCTCTCACTATTCCCCGCTCCTCCCTTCTCTCATTATTCCCCCGCTCCTCACTTCTCTCACTATTCCCCCGCTCCTCTCTTCTCTCACTATTCCCCCACTTCTCACTTCTCTCACTATTCCCCCGCTCCTCACTTCTCTCACTATTCCCCTGCTCCTCCCTTCTCTCACTATTCCCCGCTCCTCACTTCTCTCACTATTCTCCGCTCCTCCCTTCTCTCACTATTCCCCGCTGCTCACTTCTCTCACTATTCTCCGCTCCTCCCTTCTCTCACTATTCTCCGCTCCTCCCTTCTCTCACTATTCCCCGCTCCTCCTTCTCTCACTGTTCCCCGCTCCTCCCTTCTCTCACTATTCCCCGCAACTCCCTTCTCTCACTATTCCCCGCAACTCCCTTCTCTCACTATTCCCCGCAACTCCCTTCTCTCACTATTCCCCGCTCCTCACTTCTCTCTCTATTGCCCGCCCCTCACTTCTCTCACTATTCCCCCGCTCCTCCCTTCTCTCACTATTCCCCGCTCCTCACTTCTCTCACTATTCCCCCGCTCCTCCCTTCTCTCACTATTCCCCGCTCCTCCCTTCTCTCACTATTCCCACGCTCCTCCCTTCTCTCACTATTCCCCCGCTCCTCCCTTCTCTCACTATTCCCCGCTCCTCACTTCTCTCACTATTCCCCTGCTCCTCCCTTCTCTCACTATTCCCCGCTCCTCACTTTTCTCACTATTTCCCGCTCCTCATTTCTCTCACTATTTCCCGCTCCTCCCTTCTCTCACTATTCCCCGCTCCTCCCTTCTCTCACTATTCCCCGCTCCTCCCTTCTCTCACTATTCCCCCGCTCCTCCCTTCTCTCACTATTCCCCCGCTCGCCCTTTTCTCGAGCTTTATCTGTGGAATGTAATGTGGTATTTTCTCGGCTTGGATGATAAATAGACGACACAAATGTTAATTATTACCAGGTACTGATCAGCTACCATTAGAGATGAGCGAACCGGTCCCGGTTCGGCTCGAGGTCGGTTCGCCGAACGGAGGTCCCGTTCGAGTTCGGCTCGTCGAACGTTCGACGAACCGAACTCGAACTGCATTGGAAACAATGGCAGGCAATCACAAACACCCTCAAAGGTGTCCAAAAGGTGACAAACAACTCACAACACATGGGAAAGTGACAAGGACATATACTCATGCGAAAACAAAAGAGCTGGACAAGGAAAAAGAGGAGGACACACAGATATATGAGTATATGCAAGGAAACATCGATTCCATTAATGTGCAACTTGAGCCCTGCTCATTTTAGGCTTCCAATCTGGATAAATTGCCTGAGCTCGCCACGTACGCCTTGGGGATCTTGTCGTGTCCTGCAGCCAGCGTTCTCTCGGAACCTGTCTTCAGTGCTGCTGGGGGTCTGCTGGCAGATAAGCACACGTGTCTGTCCACTGACAATGTGGACATGGCTCTCAGAGGACTTTTCTTCCCCTGGGTCAGCCAGGGGACGGGAAAGGCACGCGTATTTTTGAGAGTGCTTCATGCAAAGCATCTTTTTCATTTTGAAAAGGGGCATCAACTGATGTCAGTCAAGAGGGGTGTGTGTGGCCCATTTAGTGGAAACGAGGGAGACTGTGGTTGGAGTCCCCTCGCTGTGTCTCTAAAAGAACCAAGATGAACAAGTCATGGCTCTCAGAGGACTTTTCTTCCCCTGGGTCAGCCAGGGGACGGGAAAGGCACGCGTATTTTTGAGAGTGCTTCATGCAAAGCATCTTTTTCATTTTGAAAAGGGGCATCAACTGATGTCAGTCAAGAGGGGTGTGTGTGGCCCATTTAGTGGAAACGAGGGAGACTGTGGTTGGAGTCCCCTCGCTGTGTCTCTAAAAGAACCAAGATGAACAAGTCATGGCTCTCAGAGGACTTTTCTTCCCCTGGGTCAGCCAGGGGACGGGAAAGGCACGCGTATTTTTGAGAGTGCTTCATGCAAAGCATCTTTTTCTTTTTCAAAAGGGGGCTCAACCGATGCCAGTCAAGTGGGGTGTGTGTGGCCCAGTTAGTGGAAACGAGGGAGACTGTGGTTGGAGTCCCCTCGCTGTGTCTCTAAAAGAACCAAGATGAACAAGTCATGGCTCTCAGAGGACTTTTCTTCCCCTGGGTCAGCCAGGGGACGGGAAAGGCACGCGTATTTTTGAGAGTGCTTCATGCAAAGCATCTTTTTCTTTTTGAAAAGGGGCATCAACTGATGTCAGTCAAGAGGGGTGTGTGTGGCCCATTTAGTGGAAACGAGGGAGACTGTGGTTGGAGTCCCCTCGCTGTGTTTTACATGCTTTTAGAAGGGCATGACATGGCTTGGAGGTTGACTTTCATCATCTGCAAACTGTTGGCTACCAAAATGCTGCCTTTCCAACAACTGTGGTTATAGACAATGAGGAACATACTGATGAAGATGAGACGCAGATACCCGATTGGGATGACAACTTAAATATTCGGTCAGGGCAAGAAGAGGCTCGGTCTGAGGGGGAGGGGAGTGCAAACACAACAATTGATGATGAAGTTCTAGATCCCACCTACTGTCAACCCACAGTCAGACACTCGAGGAGGTCAACAGAGGCGGTGGAGGAGGATGCAACCGACGTCGAAGTAACCTTGCGCCTTCCTGGACACAGTCGGAGCACTGGTAGCACGTCTACAACTGCATCCTCAGCCACCACTCTGCCTCTGAGCATTATTCGGGGTGGATCAACAGGTCGCATGGCCTCTAAGCCTTGCCTAGCCTGGTCCTTTTTTGACATAAAAAAAGATCGCCCAAATTATGTGATCTGTAACATTTGGCATGGTTATCTTAGTAGAGGTCAAAACCTCAGCAGTTTGACAACTTCTTCCATGAATCGTCACATGAATAAATATATGGCCTGGTGGGAAGCTCACCGTGCTGCAATGCGGCCTAGCGGAGCCAACCATCCACCGCCTGCCCCTTCCAGTGCATCCGCGCGCTCGTCATCTTCTAGGACTGTGGGGACAGCTGTCACACCTGTTTTTCCACCCACAACTTCCACCACTGTAACCGCAACAGGCAGTTTGCTTGGTAGGTCGTCAGTTGGTTTGGAAGGGGAAACAAGTGATTGTGTACAGCTCTCTCAAACATCGATAGCACCAACGTTGGATGAAGGCAACATCATGTCTCCGCCTGCACTTTCCTCACAAACCTGCATTTTTCCAGGGACACCCTACTCAACACCGTCTACACACAGCAGCCAGATCTCTGTCCCTCAGATGTGGTCAAATAAAAGGCCACTTCCTGCGACCCATGACAAAGCTAAGAGGTTGACTCTATCCCTCTGTAAGCTGTTGGCTACCGAAATGCTGCCTTTCCGCCTAGTGGACATACAGGATTTTAGAGACCTTATGTCTGTCGCTGTGCCCCAGTACCAGATGCCTAGTCGCCACTACTTCTCTAAGAAAGGTGTGCCCGCGCTACACCAGCATGTCACACACAACATCACCGCTTCCTTGAGAAACTCTGTGTGTGAACGGGTGCATTTCACCACCGATACTTGGACCAGTAAGCATGGACAGGGACGTTACATGTCGCTGACTGGCCACTGGGTAACTATGGTGATAGATGGTGAAGGGTCTGCTGCACAAGTCTTGCCGTCCCCACGACTTGTGTGTCAATCCTCTGTCTGTCCAAGTTCCGCCACTGCTTCTGCATCCTCCACCTCATCTGGGTCCTCCACCTCCGCCCCAAGCCTGCCTGGTCAGGCCACCAGCGTTCTCACTGCGCAGAAGGAATCACGCACCCCTCATTACTATGCTGGCAGCAGAGCGCAACGGCATCAGGCGGTCTTTAGCTTGACATGTCTTGGGAATAAGAGTCACACAGCTGAGGAGTTGTGGTCAGCTCTGCGGTCCGAGTTTAATAAATGGTTGTCTCCACTCAACCTGCAGCCTGGTAAGGCCGTGTGCGACAATGCTGCAAACCTGGGTGCGGCCCTTCACCTGGGCAAGGTGACACACGTACCTTGTATGGCTCACGTGTTGAACCTTGTCGTCCAGCAATTTTTAACACACTATCCCGGCCTAGATGGGCTTCTGAACAGGGCACGAAAACTGTCTGCTCACTTCCGCCGTTCAAGCGCCGCAGCTGAGCGACTTGCATCGCTCCAGAAGTCTTTCGGCCTGCCGGTTCATCGCCTGAAATGCGATGTGGCGACACGCTGGAATTCAACTCTCCACATGTTACAGCGACTGTGGCAGCACCGCAGAGCCCTGGTGCAATACGTCATGACGTATAGCCTGGGCCAACGAGATGCAGAGGTGGGGCAGATCACCCTGATGGAGTGGTCTCAGATCAAGGACCTATGCACCCTTCTGCACAGTTTCGACATGGCGACGAATATGTTTAGCGCTGACAATGCCATTATCAGCATGACCATTCCAGTCATTTACATGCTGGAGCACACGCTAAACACTATTCGGAGTCAGGGGGTGGGACAACAGGAAGGGGAGGAACAACAGGAGGATTCATATGCGCAAGACACAACAACATCACCAAGGTCCAGACGTTCATCATCACCAACGCGGCAGGCATGGGACCATGGGGGACAGGGATCAACAAGGGCGCATGGTAGCAGGCGAGATGTTGAGGAAGGTGCAGGAGGACATGAAGATATGGAGGACGAACTGTCCATGGACATGGAAGACTCAGCAGATGAGGGGGACCTTGGTCAAATTTCAGTTGAAAGAGGTTGGGGGGAGATGTCAGAGGAATTAAGAACGGTTAGCACCTCTATGCCACAAACACAGCGTGGACTTGGTCCGCATGGCTGCGCAAGACACATGAGTGCCTTCTTGTTGCACTACCTCCAACATGACCCTCGTATTGTCAAAATTAGAAGTGATGATGACTACTGGCTTGCCACACTATTAGATCCCCGGTACAAGTCCAAATTTTGTGACATAATTCCAGCCATAGAAAGGGACGCACTTATGCAGGAGTATCAGCAGAAGCTGTTACTCGATCTTAGATCCGCTTTTCCACCAAACAACCGTGCAGGTGCAGGGAGGGAATCTCCCAGTTGTAACTTGACAAACATGGGACGGTCTCGTCATCTTCAACAGTCTACACGTACCAGTAGGACCGTATCTGGTGCTGGTAACAGCAATTTAATGGAATCTTTTCATAATTTTTTTAGACCCTCCTTTGCAAGGCCACCAGAGACAACAAGTCTGACACATAGTCAACGGCTGGAGAGGATGATACAGGAGTATCTACAAATGAACATCGATGCCATGACTTTGCAAATAGAGCCTTGCTCATTTTGGGCTTCAAATCTAGAAAAATGGCCAGAGCTATCCAGTTACTCCTTGGAGATTTTGTCGTGTACAGCTGCCAGCGTTGTCTCTGAACGTGTCTTCAGTGCTGCTGGGTGTGTGCTGACAGATAAGCGCACGCGTCTGTCCAGTGACAATGTGGACAGACTGACGTTCATCAAAATTAACAAGTCATGGATCCAGAAGGAATTTACAACCCCTGTGTCATCCTGGGGAGAGTAAATGCTTGTGGATTTGGAATGTGCTTGATGCAAATCTAGCTGTGAAGTGTACAACTATGGCACAACTGCTGCCACTGAATGGGTGGGTGTGTGTGGGGCACAATTTTTGGAAAAAAGGGAGGCTCCGCTTGGAGTAACCCTTGCTTACATTGTTTTTAAAAGGAGCCAAGATGACCAAGTCATGGTTCAGCAAAGACTTTATCTACCTACCCCGGTGTCATGCTGGGGACGGTTAATTATGGCGTATTTTTGAATGTGCTTGATGCAAATCAAAACATCCTGTTTGCAACTAGGGCACAAGTGCTGCCACTGATGGGGTGTCTGTGTGCCCAATTTTTGGAAAAAAGGTAGACTCCGCTTGGAGTAACCCTTGCTTGCTGTGTTTTTTAAAAATGATACAAGATGAACAGATCTGAAGGCAAGATGAAGGCAACATCATGTCTCCGCCTGCACTTTCCTCACAAACCTGCATTTTTCCAGGGACACCCTACTCAACACCGTCTACAGACAGCAGCCAGATCTCTGTCCCTCAGATGTGGTCAAATAAAAGGCCACTTACTGCGACCCATGACAAAGCTAAGTGGTTGACTCTATCCCTCTGTAAGCTGTTGGCTACCGAAATGCTGCCTTTACGCGTAGTGGACACACAGGATTTTACAGACCTTATGTCTGTCGCTGTGCCCCAGTACCAGATGCCCAATCACCACTGCTTCTCCAAGAAAAGCATGCCCGCGCTACACCAGCATGTCGCACACAACATCACCACTTCCTTGAGAAAATCTGTGTGCGACAGGGTGCATTTCAACACAGATACTTGGACCAGTAAGCATAGACAGGGTCATTACATGTCACTGACTGGGCACTGGCAAACTATGGTGAGAGATGGAGAAAGGTCTGCTGTACAAGTCTTGCCGTCCCCACGAGTTGTTTCAATCCTTCTTCTGTATGTAGAAGTTAATACACTGCTTCTGCCTCTTCAACCTCGTGTGGGTCCTCCACCTTGGCGCAAACCCTGTGTGGTCAGGCCACCCTTCCTTGCAACTGCGCACAAGGACTACCACACACCTCCTTACTATGCTGGCAGCAGAGCTCAATGCCATCAGGCGGTCAAAGTTTTACTTTGAAATGTATGGGAAATGTGAGTCACACCGCTATTCCAGAGAATAGTAGTCAGGCAGGGTCAAAACATTAATTGAGGAACAGGAACAGAATGGGACGGCCAGGACTTAATCAGAAAACAAGCAGAGGTGAAATGCGGATCGGCCAACAAGGTACATAAACAGCAAGCAGGAAAAGTAGTCAGGTAACAAGCACACAAAATCATAAAACTGAACTGGGGGTAAAATTAACCAGAGGTTCATAGCTATGTCTGGCAGTGGTCTGCAGACAGGATGGGCATAAAAAAGGGTGTGGTGTCTTCCCATTGGTTGTAGCTGAATGATGGTATTTCATCTGTGAGATACCCACCAGCTACATTCAGCCAGAGATTCTGCATCTGTCAAGGTAATGCAGCCCAGTGGGTGAGCATAACCTGCGTCCACCTGCGCCGCTGGCATCGACTACTCTCCCATCATCAGCACTATTCATGAAAGGAACACGTTGTCACCTGGCGACCGGAGTACAAATTGACGGAGCGGACTCCGTTGGTGACTTAACAGCCGTGTGCGGCAATGATGCAAACCTGGCTGCGGGCCATCCTCAGGGCAATGTGACACACGTGCCTTGTATGGCTCACGTGTTGAACCGAATTCTCCAGCAATTTTTAAAACACCATCACGGCCTACATGGCCTTGTGCAGCGGGCACGCTCGCTATGTGCTCACTTCCATCGTGCGCACACAGCAGCTCAACAACTTTCATCACTCCGGAAGTCTTAGGGTCTGGCAGTTAAACGCCGGAAATGCGATGTTCCGACACGCAGGAATTGGAATCTGCACATGTTGCAGCGTGTGTGGCAGCACCGCAGAGCCCTGCTGAAATACGGTATGACATATAGCCTGGGATAACTTGATCAAGAGGTGGTGCAGATCACGCTGCTGGAGTGGTGTCAGATCAAGGACCTATGCACCCTGCTACACAGTTCACAAATGTCGACGAAGATGTTTAGCACTGGCAATGTCATTCTCAGCGTGACAATTCTGGTCATCTACATGATGGAGCACACTGTAATTATTATTCGGAGTCAGGTGTTGGGACAAGAGGAAGGGGAGGAAGTACAGGAGGAGTCATATGCGGAAGGGATAACAAGATCTACGAGGTCCAGATGGTCAGCGGCACCTATGCGGCAGTCATGGTGAGGGAGAGGGATTAACAAGGGCGCATAGTATCAGCAAAAAGTGTTGATGAAAGTCCAGGAGCCCATGAAGAAATGGAGGACGAACTGGCAATGGGCATGGAAGACTCAGCAGATGAGTGAGAGCTTGCTCACATTTCGGTTGTGCGAGGTTGTGGGGAGAGGGCAGAGGAAGGAGGCACGATTCTCACCTCTCTGCCACCAACACACCAAGGACTTGGTCCTCCTGGATGCACAAGACACATGAGCGCCTTCTTGCTGCACTACCTACATGACCCTCGGATTGTATGAATTTGAAGTAATCCTGAATACTGGGTTGCCACACTGTTAGATCCCCGGTACAAGACAAAATTTGGCGAACTAATTCCTGCCATAGAAATGGACGCACGTATACAGGAGTATCTGCAGAATGTGGTACGCAATCTTAGATCTACTTTTCCACTAAACACCAGTGCTGCACAGAGTGAATCTCAACGCTTTGTCATGGATAGGAGGAAATGGTCTTTTACTTGTCCACATCGGAGGGACCGAGGGATGGCTGCTGTGCTGAGATGGCGTTGAGTACGGTGTCCCTGCAGAGTTGCACTTTTGGTCATATCCCAAAATGAGTTGAAAAAGGACAGATGCTGTTGGAAAGGGGAACAGGTGTGTTGGAAAGGGGAAAAAAGTTTTGGTCCGTGGATTTGGTGGTTAAGCAACTGTAACATTTGCTGAAGAAACACCATCTGTTACAGTGGGACTGGCAGATTTGGATAAAGTGGTATATAATCTGTGACCGCTATATAACGAAAATTAATAAGAAAAGAAAGAGAAAGGTATATATCCCCATCAGCAGTCAGTGTCCACCGTGCTCCCAGTTGGAAAAGGAGAGGTTGGCAACTGGAAGGTTAGGTGGAGGATACAGAGCTGTGTGGCTATGAAACTAATAGTAGCCTGAACCGAGTTAGACGCCATTCGGATCTGGAGACTGTGAGCCCTGTTAGCGTCACAGGGTCCACATGCCCACCCAGCCCAGGAACTCCCTGTTAACAACACAGGGGCCATTGAGTACGCTGACCGTGTGCGTAGGGGCCACACCTGTGGACAGCAGGCGCATCAGCAGCAGCAGGCCTGTTAATGCCACTGGGCTGCACAAGCAGGACTGGTAGGACAGGAGCTGGTCTTAACCGTTCTGCGTTACCAACTGTGGTGGTGGCCTGCATCCACCACCCTATCCCTGCCTACCTCTGGCCTAAAGCCGCAATGGGTTCAACACATGGAGGTGTGCTCTTTCGGAGCATAATAGAAGACTGCGCACCTCCTTGTTGGCTCCAGCCCCTTTTATAACCTGGGTCCGCCCCAAACCAGGGTGAACCACAATGCACCTCCTGGAGACAAAAGTAGAGTGACACGTCATGAGTGGCATAACTAGCGTCCTATTTGGAAACGCAACTTCAATGATGACCTCATGGCTGCCATGACCCAAACACCTCACCAGTCATCGTCTGACCATCAATAATGCGGTGACAAGTCATAGGTGTGGGCCTCTGCAAGCCATTTGGGAGGACACCTGATGCCCTGTGGTCTATATGGGACCCCCACATCAGGGCCAGGGCCAAAGAGTTCATTACCGGACCTAGTCTCTGATGCAGGAAGTGCCTGAGCATGCTCAGTAGCATGAAATACAGTCTCTGAAAAAAGACTATCAGCTTTAGCATGGTGTCTAGGCACAAAACAGGACTTAGACCCGGCACGGAATGCAAGCACCTGTGCAAAGAGGCTTTTCACACTTAGTGTGGGAGCATGCGCTGTATCCCGAAAAGAAGACTTAGCGTCAGGAATAACACAGTCAGGCTGAGCATACTCACTACGCGAAACACTGTAATTATGCTGCAGCTGGGGTACATCGGCACACGCATGCGCACTAGCTGCCTCTCCACACTTAGACGTGGAGGGGAAATTGCTCTTGGAGATGCTGTCTATGAACAGAAGGAAAAGCTAAAGGAAGCCTGACTTTCTATCCCTCCGAATTATGAAATGCAGCAATGAATTCCATGAGTTTGCTATAACATTAGCGTAGCAAAATGTGCATGAGGGTGTGATGTAGAGGTGCTAGAAATAGCTTGTCACCAGTGGGGCACTAATGGAATACAACAGCCAGTTCTATGATGCCACTAAATGGCAGTATTTTGTGCTATCATTATAGCTTATTAAAAACAGAGCAGGAGGTTGTCATGCAGAGGTGCTGCACATAGATTTGCAGTAGTGTGAATAGACAAAAGTACAATAGCCACGTTTAGGATGCCAATAGGTACACTGAGTGTTTGCTAGTATAATGGCTGAGTTTAAAAAAGTTTGAGTGTGCAATGCAGGCAGACGTGCTGCAAATATCGTTACAATAGTGTGAATAGACAAAAGTACAATAGCCACGTTTAGGATGCCACTAGGTACACTGAGTGTTTGCTAGTATAATGGCTGAGTTTAAAAAAGTTTGAGTGTGCAATGCAGGCAGACGTGCTGCAAATATCGTTACAATAGTGTGAATAGACAAAAGTACAATAGCCACGTTTAGGATGCCACTAGGTACACTGAGTGTTTGCTAGTATAATGGCTGAGTTTAAAAAAGTTTGAGTGTGCAATGCAGGCAGACGTGCTGCAAATATGTTTACAATAGTGTGAATAGACAAAAGTACAATAGCCACGTTTAGGATGCCACTAGGTACACTGAGTGTTTGCTAGTATAATGGCTTAGTTTAAAAAAGTTGGAGTGTGCAATGCAGGCAGACGTGCTGCAAATATCGTTACAATAGTGTGAATAGACAAAAGTACAATAGCCACGTTTAGGATGCCACTAGGTACACTGAGTGTTTGCTAGTATAATGGCTGAGTTTAAAAAAGTTTGAGTGTGCAATGCAGGCAGACGTGCTGCAAATATCGTTACAATAGTGTGAATAGACAAAAGTACAATAGCCACGTTTAGGATGCCACTAGGTACACTGAGTGTTTGCTAGTATAATGGCTGAGTTTAAAAAAGTTGGAGTGTGCAATGCAGGCAGACGTGCTGCAAATATGTTTACAATAGTGTGAATAGACAAAAGTACAATAGCCACGTTTAGGATGCCACTAGGTACACTGAGTGTTTGCTAGTATAATGGCTGAGTTTAAAAAAGTTTGAGTGTGCAATGCAGACAGACGTGCTGCAAATATCGTTACAATAGTGTGAATAGACAAAAGTACAATAGCCACGTTTAGGATGCCACTAGGTACACTGAGTGTTTGCTAGTATAATGGCTGAGTTTAAAAAAGTTGGAGTGTGCAATGCAGGCAGACGTGCTGCAAATATCGTTACAATAGTGTGAATAGACAAAAGTACAATAGCCACGTTTAGGATGCCACTAGGTACACTGAGTGTTTGCTAGTATAATGGCTGAGTTTAAAAAAGTTTGAGTGTGCAATGCAGGCAGACGTGCTGCAAATATCGTTACAATAGTGTGAATAGACAAAAGTACAATAGCCACGTTTAGGATGCCACTAGGTACACTGAGTGTTTGCTAGTATAATGGCTGAGTTTAAAAAAGTTTGAGTGTGCAATGCAGGCAGACGTGCTGCAAATATGTTTACAATAGTGTGAATAGACAAAAGTACAATAGCCACGTTTAGGATGCCACTAGGTACACTGAGTGTTTGCTAGTATAATGGCTGAGTTTAAAAAAGTTTGAGTGTGCAATGCAGGCAGACGTGCTGCAAATATGTTTACAATAGTGTGAATAGACAAAAGTACAATAGCCACGTTTAGGATGCCACTAGGTACACTGAGTGATTGCTAGTATAATGGCTGAGTTTAAAAAAGTTTGAGTGTGCAATGCAGGCAGACGTGCTGCAAATATGTTTACAATAGTGTGAATAGACAAAAGTACAATAGCCACGTTTAGGATGCCACTAGGTACACTGAGTGTTTGCTAGTATAATGGCTTAGTTTAAAAAAGTTGGAGTGTGCAATGCAGGCAGACGTGCTGCAAATATGTTTACAATAGTGTGAATAGACAAAAGTACAATAGCCACGTTTAGGATGCCACTAGGTACACTGAGTGTTTGCTAGTATAATGGCTGAGTTTAAAAAAGTTTGAGTGTGCAATGCAGGCAGACGTGCTGCAAATATGTTTACAATAGTGTGAATAGACAAAAGTACAATAGCCACGTTTAGGATGCCACTAGGTAAACTGAGTGATTGCTAGTATAATGGCTTAGTTTAAAAAAGTTGGAGTGTGCAATGCAGGCAGACGTGCTGCAAATATCGTTACAATAGTGTGAATAGACAAAAGTACAATAGCCACGTTTAGGATGCCACTAGGTACACTGAGTGTTTGCTAGAATAATGGCTGAGTTTAAAAAAGTTTGAGTGTGCAATGCAGGCAGACGTGCTGCAAATATGTTTACAATAGTGTGAATAGACAAAAGTACAATAGCCACGTTTAGGATGCCAATAGGTACACTGAGTGTTTGCTATTATAATGGCTGAGTTTAAAAAAGTTTGAGTGTGCAATGCAGGCAGACGTGTTGCAAATATCGTTACAATAGTGTGAATAGACAAAAGTACAATAGCCACGTTTAGGATGCCACTAGGTACACTGAGTGTTTGCTAGTATAATGGCTGAGTTTAAAAAAGTTTGAGTGTGCAATGCAGGCAGACGTGCTGCAAATATGTTTACAATAGTGTGAATAGACAAAAGTACAATAGCCACGTTTAGGATGCCACTAGGTACACTGAGTGTTTGCTAGTATAATGGCTGAGTTTAAAAAAGTTTGAGTGTGCAATGCAGGCAGACGTGCTGCAAATATGTTTACAATAGTGTGAATAGACAAAAGTACAATAGCCACGTTTAGGATGCCACTAGGTACACTGAGTGATTGCTAGTATAATGGCTGAGTTTAAAAAAGTTTGAGTGTGCAATGCAGGCAGACGTGCTGCAAATATGTTTACAATAGTGTGAATAGACAAAAGTACAATAGCCACGTTTAGGATGCCACTAGGTACACTGAGTGTTTGCTAGTATAATGGCTTAGTTTAAAAAAGTTGGAGTGTGCAATGCAGGCAGACGTGCTGCAAATATGTTTACAATAGTGTGAATAGACAAAAGTACAATAGCCACGTTTAGGATGCCACTAGGTACACTGAGTGTTTGCTAGTATAATGGCTGAGTTTAAAAAAGTTGGAGTGTGCAATGCAGGCAGACGTGCTGCAAATATGTTTACAATAGTGTGAATAGACAAAAGTACAATAGCCACGTTTAGGATGCCACTAGGTACACTGAGTGTTTGCTAGTATAATGGCTGAGTTTAAAAAAGTTTGAGTGTGCAATGCAGACAGACGTGCTGCAAATATCGTTACAATAGTGTGAATAGACAAAAGTACAATAGCCACGTTTAGGATGCCACTAGGTACACTGAGTGTTTGCTAGTATAATGGCTGAGTTTAAAAAAGTTGGAGTGTGCAATGCAGGCAGACGTGCTGCAAATATCGTTACAATAGTGTGAATAGACAAAAGTACAATAGCCACGTTTAGGATGCCACTAGGTACACTGAGTGTTTGCTAGTATAATGGCTGAGTTTAAAAAAGTTTGAGTGTGCAATGCAGGCAGACGTGCTGCAAATATCGTTACAATAGTGTGAATAGACAAAAGTACAATAGCCACGTTTAGGATGCCACTAGGTACACTGAATGTTTGCTAGTATAATGGCTGAGTTTAAAAAAGTTTGAGTGTGCAATGCAGGCAGACGTGCTGCAAATATGTTTACAATAGTGTGAATAGACAAAAGTACAATAGCCACGTTTAGGATGCCACTAGGTACACTGAGTGTTTGCTAGTATAATGGCTGAGTTTAAAAAAGTTTGAGTGTGCAATGCAGGCAGACGTGCTGCAAATATGTTTACAATAGTGTGAATAGACAAAAGTACAATAGCCACGTTTAGGATGCCACTAGGTACACTGAGTGATTGCTAGTATAATGGCTGAGTTTAAAAAAGTTTGAGTGTGCAATGCAGGCAGACGTGCTGCAAATATGTTTACAATAGTGTGAATAGACAAAAGTACAATAGCCACGTTTAGGATGCCACTAGGTACACTGAGTGTTTGCTAGTATAATGGCTTAGTTTAAAAAAGTTGGAGTGTGCAATGCAGGCAGACGTGCTGCAAATATGTTTACAATAGTGTGAATAGACAAAAGTACAATAGCCACGTTTAGGATGCCACTAGGTACACTGAGTGTTTGCTAGTATAATGGCTGAGTTTAAAAAAGTTTGAGTGTGCAATGCAGGCAGACGTGCTGCAAATATGTTTACAATAGTGTGAATAGACAAAAGTACAATAGCCACGTTTAGGATGCCACTAGGTAAACTGAGTGATTGCTAGTATAATGGCTTAGTTTAAAAAAGTTGGAGTGTGCAATGCAGGCAGACGTGCTGCAAATATCGTTACAATAGTGTGAATAGACAAAAGTACAATAGCCACGTTTAGGATGCCACTAGGTACACTGAGTGTTTGCTAGTATAATGGCTGAGTTTAAAAAAGTTTGAGTGTGCAATGCAGGCAGACGTGCTGCAAATATGTTTACAATAGTGTGAATAGACAAAAGTACAATAGCCACGTTTAGGATGCCAATAGGTACACTGAGTGTTTGCTATTATAATGGCTGAGTTTAAAAAAGTTTGAGTGTGCAATGCAGGCAGACGTGTTGCAAATATCGTTACAATAGTGTGAATAGACAAAAGTACAATAGCCACGTTTAGGATGCCACTAGGTACACTGAGTGTTTGCTAGTATAATGGCTGAGTTTAAAAAAGTTTGAGTGTGCAATGCAGGCAGACGTGCTGCAAATATGTTTACAATAGTGTGAATAGACAAAAGTACAATAGCCACGTTTAGGATGCCACTAGGTACACTGAGTGTTTGCTAGTATAATGGCTTAGTTTAAAAAAGTTGGAGTGTGCAATGCAGGCAGACGTGCTGCAAATATCGTTACAATAGTGTGAATAGACAAAAGTACAATAGCCACGTTTAGGATGCCACTAGGTACACTGAGTGTTTGCTAGTATAATGGCTGAGTTTAAAAAAGTTTGAGTGTGCAATGCAGGCAGACGTGCTGCAAATATCGTTACAATAGTGTGAATAGACAAAAGTACAATAGCCACGTTTAGGATGCCACTAGGTACACTGAGTGTTTGCTAGTATAATGGCTGAGTTTAAAAAAGTTGGAGTGTGCAATGCAGGCAGACGTGCTGCAAATATGTTTACAATAGTGTGAATAGACAAAAGTACAATAGCCACGTTTAGGATGCCAATAGGTACACTGAGTGTTTGCTAGTATAATGGCTGAGTTTAAAAAAGTTGGAGTGTGCAATGCAGGCAGACGTGCTGCAAATATCGTTACAATAGTGTGAATAGACAAAAGTACAATAGCCACGTTTAGGATGCCACTAGGTACACTGAGTGTTTGCTAGTATAATGGCTGAGTTTAAAAAAGTTTGAGTGTGCAATGCAGGCAGACGTGCTGCAAATATCGTTCCAATAGTGTGAATAGACAAAAGTACAATAGCCACGTTTAGGATGCCACTAGGTACACTGAGTGTTTGCTAGTATAATGGCTGAGTTTAAAAAAGTTTGAGTGTGCAATGCAGGCAGACGTGCTGCAAATATGTTTACAATAGTGTGAATAGACAAAAGTACAATAGCCACGTTTAGGATGCCACTAGGTACACTGAGTGATTGCTAGTATAATGGCTGAGTTTAAAAAAGTTTGAGTGTGCAATGCAGGCAGACGTGCTGCAAATATGTTTACAATAGTGTGAATAGACAAAAGTACAATAGCCACGTTTAGGATGCCACTAGGTACACTGAGTGTTTGCTAGTATAATGGCTTAGTTTAAAAAAGTTGGAGTGTGCAATGCAGGCAGACGTGCTGCAAATATGTTTACAATAGTGTGAATAGACAAAAGTACAATAGCCACGTTTAGGATGCCACTAGGTACACTGAGTGTTTGCTAGTATAATGGCTGAGTTTAAAAAAGTTTGAGTGTGCAATGCAGGCAGACGTGCTGCAAATATGTTTACAATAGTGTGAATAGACAAAAGTACAATAGCCACGTTTAGGATGCCACTAGGTACACTGAGTGATTGCTAGTATAATGGCTTAGTTTAAAAAAGTTGGAGTGTGCAATGCAGGCAGACGTGCTGCAAATATCGTTACAATAGTGTGAATAGACAAAAGTACAATAGCCACGTTTAGGATGCCACTAGGTACACTGAGTGTTTGCTAGTATAATGGCTGAGTTTAAAAAAGTTTGAGTGTGCAATGCAGGCAGACGTGCTGCAAATATCGTTACAATAGTGTGAATAGACAAAAGTACAATAGCCACGTTTAGGATGCCACTAGGTACACTGAGTGTTTGCTAGTATAATGGCTGAGTTTAAAAAAGTTTGAGTGTGCAATGCAGGCAGACGTGCTGCAAATATGTTTACAATAGTGTGAATAGACAAAAGTCCAATAGCCACGTTTAGGATGCCACTAGGTACACTGAGTGTTTGCTAGTATAATGGCTGAGTTTAAAAAAGTTGGAGTGTGCAATGCAGGCAGACGTGCTGCAAATATCGTTACAATAGTGTGAATAGACAAAAGTACAATAGCCACGTTTAGGATGCCACTAGGTACACTGAGTGTTTGCTAGTATAATGGCTGAGTTTAAAAGAGTTGGAGTGTGCAATGCAGGCAGACGTGCTGCAAATATGTTTACAATAGTGTGAATAGACAAAAGTACAATAGCCACGTTTAGGATGCCACTAGGTACACTGAGTGTTTGCTAGTATAATGGCTGAATTTAAAAGAGTTGGAGTGTGCAATGCAGGCAGACGTGCTGCAAATATGTTTACAATAGTGTGAATAGACAAAAGTACAATAGCCACGTTTAGGATGCCACTAGGTACACTGAGTGTTTGCTAGTATAATGGCTGAATTTAAAAGAGTTGGAGTGTGCAATGCAGGCAGACGTGCTGCAAATATCGTTACAATAGTGTGAATAGACAAAAGTACAATAGCCACGTTTAGGATGCCACTAGGTACACTGAGTGTTTGCTAGTATAATGGCTGAGTTTAAAAGAGTTGGAGTGTGCAATGCAGGCAGACGTGCTGCAAATATGTTTACAATAGTGTGAATAGACAAAAGTACAATAGCCACGTTTAGGATGCCACTAGGTACACTGAGTGTTTGCTAGTATAATGGCTGAGTTTAAAAGAGTTGGAGTGTGCAATGCAGGCAGACGTGCTGCAAATATGTTTACAATAGTGTGAATAGACAAAAGTACAATAGCCACGTTTAGGATGCCACTAGGTACACTGAGTGATTGCTAGTATAATGGCTGAGTTTAAAAAAGTTGGAGTGTGCAATGCAGGCAGACGTGCTGCAAATATGTTTACAATAGTGTGAATAGACAAAAGTCCAATAGCCACGTTTAGGATGCCACTAGGTACACTGAGTGTTTGCTAGTATAATGGCTTAGTTTAAAAAAGTTGGAGTGTGCAATGCAGGCAGACGTGCTGCAAATATCGTTACAATAGTGTGAATAGACAAAAGTACAATAGCCACGTTTAGGATGCCACTAGGTACACTGAGTGTTTGCTAGTATAATGGCTGAGTTTAAAAAAGTTTGAGTGTGCAATGCAGGCAGACGTGCTGCAAATATGTTTACAATAGTGTGAATAGACAAAAGTCCAATAGCCACGTTTAGGATGCCACTAGGTACACTGAGTGTTTGCTAGTATAATGGCTGAGTTTAAAAGAGTTGGAGTGTGCAATGCAGGCAGACGCGCTCTGCAAATGTCTTTGCACTAGTGTGACTATAGCAAAGTCCAATAGCCACGTTTAGGATGCCACTAGGTACACTGAGTGTTTGCTAGTATAATGGCTTAGTTATAATGAGTTGGAGTGTGCAGAGGACAGGAGGGTACAGTGCCAGGATTGTGGGGCTCTGGGTAGAGGAATGGAAGCCTGCCTTTCTATTCCCTCCTAATGGTGAAATGCAGGGAGGAAATCCCTGACCTTGGCTACACAGACGCTGTCTCTGTTTTCAGGACCTGTCACCTATGGCTCTGACCCTGCCGGTTTGAGCCCTTAAAAGGACTGCTAGAAAGTGCTCTCCCTAAGCTGTCTAACGCTGTGTATGCAGCGCATACAGCTGTATCGGCGATAGGACTCAGGAGGACGGAGCTGCGACAGTGATGTCTGACACCAAAGACGCAGAAGGCAGATAATGGCGTCCTGGAAGAAAATGTCCGGTTTTATAATGCAGGGACATGTGACATGGACATCCTATCACACATGCCGTTGCTTCTCTGGCTCAAAGTCCACTTAGCTGTGTGTGTGTCTGGGATTGGCTGACATGCTGGCCCGCCCCACAAGACGCACGCGCTTAGGGAAGGAAGACAAGAAAAAAAAAAAAATGGCGATCGCCATTATAGAAACAGCAGTGATCTGAAGGCGCTGTTCACGCACACTATACACTGAAATGTCATAATAGTGTGAGTCACAGAGTGACTTACACTATTACAGCAGAAACCAAGCTAGGATTTAGCTGGTTTTTTGCTGCTAGAACCGTTCTCGAACGTTTCTAGAACTATCGAGCTTTTGCAAAAAGCTCGAGTTCTAGTTCGATCTAGAACAGGCCCCAAAATCACTCGAGCCTAGAACTGGAGAACCTCGAACCGCGAACCGCGCTCAACTCTAGCTACCATATGGCGGCATTATCATTTTAAATTTCTTTTTTATATTTTTTTAGGCTATTAGAAGGATTATCAGTTAAGCAGGAAATTTCCTAAATGGATCTTTCTTTTTGTGATGTGGCTTTGAGGGCCCAGACATTTGCCTGCATTAAATGCCTCATGATTTTAGAAATCTTGTTAACCCTTTCACCCTCGGGCGCTTTTCCATTTTTTTTTTCTCCTTCCGAGATCTGTTACTTTTTTATTTTCTGTCAATCTTGCCATAGAAGGGCTTGATTTTTGCAGGACAAGTTATACTTTTTGAAATGAAACCATAAGTGTTACTCTATATGTACTGGAAAACAGCAACAAAATTTCAAGTGTGGAAAAACAAAAAAAGTGCGATTGCAGAACAGCTTTTGGGATATTTTATTCACAGTGTTCACTATATGGTAAAACTGATGTGTTGGTGTGATGTCTCAGGATGGTACTAGTTCGTAGACACCAACATGTATAGGTTTACTTTTATCTAAAAGGTTTAAAAAAAATTCACAAGCATGTCCAAAAAAAGTGGCACACATTTTGCGCCATTTTCCGAAACCCACAGCGTTTTCATTTTTTGGGATCTATGGCTCAGCGACAGCTTATTTATTGTGTCTTGAGCTGTCGTTTTTAATGGTACCATTTTTACGCAGATGCTACGTTTTGATCACCTCTTATTTCATCTTGCGCAAAATTTGTGGCAACATAAAAATGTAATTTTTGGGTTTGGCATTTTTTAGCCGCTACGCCATTTACTGATCAGATTAATTGAGTTTATCTTTTAATAGATCGGGCGTTTCTAAACATGGCGATATCAAATGAGTATGTTTTATATTTTTTTAACCCGTTAATTTTCAATGGGGCGATTGGGGGGTGATTTGAACTTTTAAGGGTTTTTTTTTTTAAACTTTTTAACTTTTCTTTTTATATATATTTTACTAGGTCCCTTAGGGGACTATAACGATCAGCAGTCTGATCGCTATTCCATTCTGTGTAGCTGTGATCAGCAGAAAAGCAGCTCTCCTCTCACACACGGCAGTCTGCCGGCAGTGAGAGAAAGTGACTTATGACAGCTACAGAAGTCATCACATGACCCTGTGCTACCATGGCAACCACCGGACGTCACATGATCACGTTATGTGACTTCCAATGGGTCTGGGTAAGTTATGCTAATGGCAGCGCGCTGATACATCTCGCTGTCAGATTTTGGCAGCGAGATGTAAGGAATTAATAGGCGCAGGTGGAACGCGATTCCACTCGTGCCTGGCAGGCACACAAGTCAGTTGTTGAAATCAGCTGATATGTGCGCGGATCACCGCAGATTGCCCACAGCAGGCAGCGGTAATTAACCTCACACGATCCATGACGTACCCAGTACGCCATCTGTCGTGAAGAGGTTAAAGGGGTTGTCCGGTGTCAATCCCACTTCAGATTTGGGCGGCTCTTATAACTTTATGCCCGCACACATGTACAATCAGCAGGTATAGTTATTTGGTATTGATAGCTCATTGATTTATTTATAAGCAGCATGTAGGGGGGGTCTAATGTTGGGTGGTGAATTCTGACTCAGTTAATAGAAAGCTGTGGTCAGAGAGCGGGAGGGGAGAGTTAGTAAGATCATTATCTGTGCAAAGTCGGGAGAAGATCAGGCCCAGTGTATTCCTGTCTTCATGAGTTGGCGAGTTAGGTTATGTGCCCACGGCAGCTTGGCCCTACGGATTTTGCTGCGGAAAACCTGCGGATTTATCTGGATTTTCCAGATAAATCCGCAGGATTCAGCAAGTACAGACACTCCCCATGTTACCCTATGGGACATGGAGAGTACTGTGTCCATGCTGCGGTATGTGCGGCTGCGGAATATGCTGCGGATGTCCCGCAGCCGCACATAACTGCATGTCAATTATTCCTGCGGAATTACCTGCGGAAATCTGCCTTGGTCCCATACTTGCCTGCCTTAATAGCAGACACCCGTCACTTTCTTCCGGTGCACAGGAGCGCGGTGGAGCCAGGAGCAGGAAGGATGAGGTGGGCGGGGCCTGCACGAGCTCCAGTCATGTGACAGCCAGAGCTAGTTCAGGCCCGCCCACCTTCTCCTGGACAGTGCAGACGCTGACAGACGCCGGAAAGTGAAGTGCTGCATGATGGAGGTAAGTATGAACACCCGATCACTCAGCACTTGTTCTGCATTGAAGATGCAGTGCCGAAGCCATGGTACTGTATCCTCAATGCAGAATGCCCGCAGCATATCCACAGGACCTTCCGCAAATAAACCGCAGCATGGAAACAGACAAAGTTGTGCTGCGGTTTTCTGTGAGCTCCTGCGGAATGTCCTGCGGATATAACCGCAGGACACTTTCCCCGTGGGCACAGAGCCTTAGGCCTCTTTCACACGTCAGTATTTTGCATCAGTGTTTCGTCAGTGTGTCATCAGTATTTGGATGCCAAAACCAGGAGTGGAACTTACTAGAACAACTATAATTGAAAGACTGACACGTGTTCTGTGTTTTGGAGACATTCCTGGTTTTGGCATCCAAATACTGATGAAACACTGATGCAAAATACTGACGTGTGAAAGAGGCCTTAGGCTGTGTGCACACTTTTCTTTTTTTGATGGGTTTCCGCAGCGTTTTCAACTGCAGCGTTTTAATGCAAAAATGCATGCGATTTGATTTTCAAGCAAAGTCTATGGGAAATAGGGCTTTCTTGTGCGCACAATGCTGTTAAATACGCAGCATTTCAATTGCAGAAAATTTGTCAAAATCTCTGCGTTTAAAGAAGCAACATGTCAATTGTTTTTGCCATTTTGGCAGCGTTTTGCTAACGGAGTCAATGAGAAGTTCAAAATGCATCCTAAATAAAAATCCTAGCGTTTTTGACATGCTTTTTAGATGCATAAAGTATGCTTTTTGACAAAATAAAGGCATGCGTTTTTGACAGTATATTAAGGGCATGATATGTCCCTTTACACACACACACACATAGTCCGACAATTAAATTAATGAAAATCAATAATTTAATGTTATTTGAACCATAACTATTATATCACTTATCATTTTAATAAAATAAGCTATTTGACCGCCGCTCATTATACTCACTGAATATTCACTCCACTGAGGAGCTGGAAGCCGGGGCAATGCTGGGGACTTCAGTGCCGGGGACCGCATCGCTGGGGACAGGTGAGTATCCAGGTGTGTGTGTGTGTGTGTGTGTGTGTGAAGACGTGTGTGTTTGTGTGTTCAGTATATACATGCATGTGTGTATGTGTGTGTATATGTGCTCAGTGTATACATGTGTGTGTGCTATATGTGTGTGGTGTGTGTGTAAACCAGAGTATCGCAGGGACAGCATCGATGACTTATCAGAGTTCCCAAAGAACCCTGATGAACCAATGAAGTCACCATCCTAACACTCACTGTAGCGCGGGTGTCGTGGGGGTGTCATCAGGATGTCATAGGAGTTCATTGGGAACTCCAATGACCTCCTGGACATCCCTGAATACTCACCTGTCACTGTGATGCTGTCTTCGGCGTCGCTGTCCCCGCGATGCTCCAGCTCCCAACTCCTCACTGCGGTGCATAATCAATGAATATAATGAGCGACGGTCAGGAGCGGGGGGCAGCAGAGCCAAAGAAAACAATTCTGGATACAGATAAATATAGAAAATTTTCTGTAAAAGACCCATGTTTTCTCCAGTACATGTGACACATATGCAAACACGGATGTCATACGTGTGATACACGTATGACCATAACCATGCGTGTGACTTGTACCTGATTAAACACGGACATCTGAAACTGGCCTCAGGAATTTGTGATTTTCATTGTGTGTAGAGTTGATTCTTTATTGGGACTGGTAAAGACTTGGCTTGTCCCTGATCCCGTTCTTCAGTCTTCTCCCTGCCCAAAATCTCTGTCTATTTGATCATGTTTTTTTATTTCCTGAATTTGTAGTGTGAACTGCTGTTTTCTGACTGACCCGGCAGCTGTTGCTCATGGACACTGCACTGTAGGTCTGTACTCCATCCTTGGCATCCCAAAGGTTCCACTATGCAAGTAGGCCTCATATAAAAATTTTCCTCCACACTTCCATAGACTGCATATATCACTAATCTTGTGCCTCCATCCACCCTCCACACCCCCATCCCTATGTTCAGATTGGCGGCCTAGCTCAAAGCAACACAACAAAATAAATCGTCAAAACTGATCTGGAATGGATCATTTGCTCTCAGTTCATGCTTCTTTTTAAGCCAGTCCTTTGTTGTCTTGACTGTATGTTTTGGGTCATTGTTGTGCTGGAAGACTCAGCCATGCACAATTTTTAATTTACTGGCGGAGGGAAGGAGGTTGTCACTCAGGATTTTACGGTACATGGCTCCATCCGTTGTCCCATTGATGCGGTGAAGTAGTCCTGTGCCCATAGCAGAGAAACACCCCCAAAGCATAATGTTTCCACCTCCATGCTTGAGAGTGGGGACGGTGTTCTTTGGGTTAGGACTCTTTTCAATTTGCGTACCGCTTCCGATGCGAGAGCATTGGAAGCGATATGCTAATGACCCTCTGCTGCGGACGCATCACAGGAGCGGGGAAGAGGGAGGGAACACCTTCTCCCCATCTCCTCTGCTGTCTGTCTCTGCATATATCGCACTTCAGTCGCATAACATGCGAATGCAATGCGATTTTAGACATGCATGAGCCGAGACTCGGTGCAAAACGCAGCATGCTGCGATTGCACTGGGAGCACGATTCATATGGAAAAAAAACAGGACAGAGGAAACTGCCTCATTGATTAACACTGGTGCAAGTGCAATCCGATTTTTTTTTTTTTATCCAAATGCACTCGCCCATGAAAATCGCAGATGGAAAAGAGCCCTGATAGGCAGCATTTCTCTTCCTCCAAACACAGCGAGTTGAGTTAAGGCCAAAGTGCTCAATATGTGTCTCATCTGACCACAGCACCTTCTCCCAATCACTCTCAGAATCATTCAGGTGTTCATGACAAACTTCAGATGGGCCTGCATATGTGCCTTCTTGAGCAGTGGGACTTTGCGGACACTGCAGGATTTTAAGCCATTACAGCGTAATGTGTTACCAATGGTTTTCTTGCTGACCATGGTGCCAGTTGCCTTGAGATCATTAACAAGTTTCCCCCATGTAGTATTAAGGGTGCTTTACACGCTGCGACATCGATAGCACCCGCCCCCGTCAGTGGCACGATATGTGATCGCTGTCGTAGCGAACATTATCGCTACAGCAGCGTCACACGCACATACCTGCTCTGTGACATCGCTGTGACTGGCGAACCGCCTCCTTTCTAAGGGGGCGGTTCGTTCAGCGTCACAGCAGCGTCACTGAACCGCCGCCCAATAGAAAAGGAGGGGAGGAGATGAGCGGCCGGAACATGCCGCCCACCTCCTTCCTTCCTCCTTTTCCGGTGGACGCAGATAAGGAGATGTTTGTCGTTCCAGCAGCGTCACACATAGCGATGTGTGCTGCCGCAGGAACAACAAACAACAAACAAACAACAACACTGCAGGAGCAATGATACTTGGGAATAGGGGGGTATGTCACCGATGAGTGATTTTGAACGTTTTTGCGACGATTCAAAATCGCTCATAGGTGTAACACGCAACAACATCGCTAAAGCGGCCGGATGTGCGTCACAAATTTCGTGACTCCGAGACCGCTTTAGTGATCTTGTAGCGTGTAAAGCCACTTTTAGGCTGATCTCTCACCTTCCTCATGATCCTGGATACCCCACTAGGTGAGATTTTGCTGTCGATTGACAGTCATTTTGTATTTCTTCCATTTTCTTACTATTGCACCAACAGTTGTCTCCTTTTCACCCAGCGTCTTACTTATGGTTTTGTAGCCCATTCCAGCCTTGTGCAGGTCTATGATCTTGTCCCTGACATCCTTAGAAATCTCTTTGGTGTTGCCCATGATATAGAGGTTAGAGTCTGACTGATTAATTTAGTCTGTGGACAGGAGTCTTTTATACAGGTGACAATTTAAGACAGAAATCAAATATAAATGTATTTGCATTTTGCAGAGAGAAATAAGTCATTTAGACAATGTGATTTTCTTGATTTTATTTTGGATATTCTCACTGTTAATTTTAACCTACCCTTTGTATGTTTTACACATGTAACCCACTTGCGCAAGCATCGCTGTGCTTCGGTATACTCGGTCCCATGTGAGCCGCTTGCAGTGTTTGAGCGGTTCGCACTCAAGGTAACAGTAGCGTGATTGGATGTAATGTGTACTACACACAAAAAATGGGGAAAAAACTAAACTCCCTCCCTCCCCTGTAAGTGTTCTGTTTATGGCTGGCTGCATGTGGGCAGAGATCCAAACTGCAAATCGGTGACTTTAAATGAAGTTCAGGTTAAATGAGAGAATCTGGGCACATGATATGTTGGATACTTCTTCCTATGTGTTAGTTATGAGACGGGGTCTTTGTCCCTGGAGCTTCTCTACTCTGTATAATGAGGCTCACTGATTTTGTTCATCTAAAAATCATTTGAGTCAACTAAAAACTGCCTAAATATGAGGAGCTTGTCTGATCTATATGTCCATGTACACTGCTCAAAAAAATAAAGGGGACACTTAAACACTATGTAACTCCATATCAATCACACTTCTGTGAAATCAACCTGTCCAGTTATGAAGCAACACTGATTGGATTGTGAATTAATATCACCTCCTGTTGTGCAAATGGAACAAACAATAGGGAGAAATGATAGGCAATTAGCAAAATAGCCCCTATAACAGAATGGTTCTGCAGGTGGTGACCACAGGTCATTTCTCTGTTCTCATCCTTTTTGGCTGTTGTTTTGGTCACTTTTGTATTTTGTCATTGCTCTCACCTCTAGAGGTAGCATGAGGCGGTGTGTACAAACAGAAATTGCTCATCCAGGATGGCACATTAGTGCGAGCTGTGGCAAAAAGGTTAGCTGTGTCTGTCAGCCCAACGTCCAGAGCATGGAGCAGATACCAGGAGACAGGCCAGTGCACCAGGAGACGTGATGCAGGCCGTAGGAGGGCAAGAACCCAGCAGCAGGACCGCTGTCTTCTCCATTGTGCAAGGAGGAGCAGTGCCGGAGCCCTGCAAAATCACCTCCAGCAGGCCACTAATATCCATTTGTCTGCTCAAATTATCAGAAATAGACTCCATGAGTTTGGTATGAGGGTCCAACGTCCGCAAGTGAGTGTTGATGTTGCAACCCAATACCTTGCAGGGCAATTGACCTTAACTAAAGAACAACAAGATTGGCAGATTCAACATTAGCATCATGTGCTCTTCATGGATGAGATCAGGTTCACACTGAGCACATGTGACAGTCTGAAGATGCTGTGGAGAATGTTCTGCTGCCAGCAACATTCTCCAGGTTTGGCAGTGGTGCAGTAATGGTGTGGGGAGGCATTTTTTCGGTGGGCCTCACAACCCTCCAAATGCTAACCAGAGGTACCCTGACTGCCATTAGGTACCGGGATGAGATCCTCAAACCCATTGTGACACCATATGCAGGTGCAGTAGGCCCTGAGATCCTTCTGATGCAGGACAATGTTAGGCCTCATGTGGCTGAAATGTGTCAGCAGTTCCTGAATGCTGAAGGCATTGATACAATGTCATGCCCATTCCCCAGATCTGAATTTAATTGAGCACAACTGGGACATCACATCTCCTTCCATCCACCAGTGGCACGTTGTACCACAGACTGTCCAGGAGTTGACTGATTCTTTAATCCAGGTTTAGGAGATCTCTCAGGACATCATTATTCTCCTCATCTGGAACATGCCCAGGTGTTGTAGAGAGGTCATACAGGCACACACACTGAGCTTCATTTCCCTGTCTTGAGGCATATCCACTGAAGTTGGATTCATCTGTAATTTGAAGCTGAATCAGCCTGTAATTGATGTTCTACTTTGATTTTGAGTATCATTCCAAATCCAGACCTCCATGAAATATTAATTTTGATTATTTTTATGTTTTCTTATTCTCAGCGCATTCCACTATGTAATGAATAAAGATGTGCAACTGGAATAATTAATTCATTGAAATCTATTTTAGTGGGGGTTTTTTTTAAATTTTTTGAGCAGTGTATAAAGAACTATGGATATAGTGCTATTAGCCTGTATAAAATATGTGATATTTCTGTAACCCTGATATTTCTATACAGGGACCTGTGTATAGATAGTTGTCCATCAGCATTTTGGATTGGGAAAATAGAAAAAGGGGATTACATAACCTGAAAGAATCTGGACATAGTTTGGTGGAAGGTCTTTCAGCTGCTCACTCAGAAAATGCAGCGTCTGTTGAGGTTTCAGTAGCGTCCTCTCCTGCTCTGCACCGATCATATAAATTAGGAGGAGAGAACAGTTCTTTAAGATTGGGAAGGAAACTGTCTCCGCATTCTCTCATCATTACAGGAAGCTATTTCCGGACTACACTGTGTGCAGAATTATTAGGCAAGTTGTATTTTTGAGGATTTTTTTTTATTATTGAACAACAACTATATTCTCAATCAACCCAAAAGACTCATTAAAGCTTAATATTTTTAGAAGTTACAGTAGGTTTTTTTTTTAGATTTGGCTATCTTAGGAGGATATCTGTTTGTGCAGGTAACTATTACTGTGCAGAATTATTAGGCAACTTAATAAAAACAAAATATATTCCCATCTCACTTGTTTATTTTCACCAGGTAAACCAATATAACTGCACAAAATTTAGAAATAAACATTTCTGACATGCAAAAAGAAAACCCCCCCAAAAAATTAGTGACCAATATAGCCACCTTTCTTTATGATGACACTCAACAGCCTACCATCCATAGATTCTGTCAGTTGCTTGATCTATTTACGATCAACATTGCATGCAGCAGCCACCACAACCTCCCAGACACTGTTCTGAGAAGTGTACTGTTTTCCCTCCCTGTAGATCTTACATTTTATGAGGGACCACAGGTTCTCTATGGGGTTCAGATCAGGTGAACATGGGGGCCATGTCATTATTTTTTCATCCTTTAGACCTTTACTGGACAGCCAGGCTGTAGAGTAGTTAGATGTATGTGATGGAACATTGTCCTGCATGAAAATCATGCTTTTCTTGAACGATACCGACTTCTTCCTGTACCACTGCTTGAAGTTGTCTTCGAGAAACTGGCAATAGGTCTGGGAATTGAGCTTCACTCCATCCTCAACCCGAAAAGGTCCCACAAGTTCATCTTTGATGATACCAGCCCATACCAGTACCTCACCTCCACCTTGTTGGCGTCTGAGTTGGAGTGGAGCTCTCTGCCCTTTACTGATTCAGCCTCTGGCCCATCCATCTGGCCCATCAAGAGTCACTCATTTCATTAGTCCATAAAACCTTTGAAAAACCAGTCTTAAGATATTTCTTGGCCCAGTCTTGATGTTTTATTTTATGTTTCTTGTTCAAAGGTGGTTATTTTTCAGCCTTCCTTACCTTGTCCATGTCCCCGAGTATGGCACACCTTGTGCTTTTTGATACTCCAGTAACGTTGCAGCTCTGAAATATGGCCAAACTAGTGGCAAATGGCATCTTGGCAGCTTCACGCTTGATTTTCCTCAATTCATGGGCAGTTATTTTGCGCCTTTTTTGCCCAACACACTTCCTGCGACTCTGTTGGCCATTTGCCATGAAACGCTTGATTGTTCGGTGATCACACTTCAAAAGTTTGGCAATTTCAAAACTGCTGCATCCCTCTGCAAGACATCTCACAATTTTGGACTTTTCGGAGCCCTTCAAATCTCTCTTCTGATCAATTTTGCCAAAGGAAAGGCAGTTGCCTAATAATTAAGCACACCTTATACAGGGTGTTGATGTCATTACACCACACCCCTCCTCATAACAGAGATGCACATCACCTGATTTACTTAATTGGTAGTTGGCTCTCAAGCCTATACAGCTTGGAGTAGGACAACATGTATAAAAATTATCATGTGATCAAAATACTCATTTGCCTAATAATTATGCACACCGTGTATAAGGCTGTGAGCACACAATGCTTTTTTTATCCTATTTTTTTATGCATTTTTTTGGTGTAGTTTTCTCTTAAAACTGCAAGCAACTCCTGATCCAAGCAAAGTCAATGCTAAACATGAAATGCAGTGCACATGTTCAGTTTTTTTCTCCTTGCAGATTTGATGTAGAAAAAAATCTGAAGCAAGTCAATTCTTAGAGCATTTTTGCATGTTTTTGATGATCTGTGCACAAGTTGCGTTTTTGAGTGCAAATTAGTCAGAAAGCCTGCACGAAGTCCTGATTAGAGTTGAGCGAGTACCTAACTATTCGTACTCGCTATACTCATAACGAGTACTGTCAAATACTCGCGTATTCATTCCGATTAGCGCGTGCAATGCAAGTCAATGGGGAAAAACTCGCAAAGTAACGAGTAATCCGAATGCTGTACTATTCATGCGAGTAGTGAATAGTGCGGAATTCGGGTTACTTGTTACATTGTGAGTATTCCCCATTGACTTGCATTGCATATGCTATTTGGAACGAATATGCGAGTAGTAGAAAGTAACCCTGATGCCAACAAAGTCAATGAGAATCCTGAAGTCTAATGCACGCATTGAGTATTTTCTATTTGCAGGTTTGGTGCAGATTTAAATCTGCACCATGTCATTTTTTGCAGCAAATTTCATGCAGTCTAATGAATGGGAAAAAGCTACACAAAAAATGTGAGGCAAAGATGCACTGAAAATATGGCAAAACTGCGTGCTTTTCCTGCCAAGAGATGTTGAAATGATGCAGAAATATCTGCACCAAATACTAAACATGTACACATACCCGAAGAGGCACTCATTTATTAGCAATTGTTTCTTTTTAAAAGTGCATCCTATAGTGCAAAAAAATACAGTAAGAACTAAAATAATTTCACTTCCTCATGTAATTATACATTAGTCTTGCTTTTTTTTGTATAATTTGTCAATAAAATATATAATTTCTCCCTGTGTAAGTTATTTTTGATGGTAAAAAAAAGATGATTTTCCAATAATTCAGATTTCAAAATTTAGGCACGAGTATGGCTTCTCCCCTGTGTTAACTCTCTGGTGTATAATAAGATCCGATTTTCTGGATAAACTATTTGCCTCATTCTGAACATGAAAAAAGCTTCTCCCCTCTGTGCGTTCTCTGATGTAGAACAAGTCTTGATTTACGTATAAAACCTTTCCCACATTCTGAACATGAAAAAGGCTTCTCTCCTGTGTGAATTTTCTGGTGTTCAACAAGATTTGTTTTATGTCCAAAACATTTTCCACATTCTAAACATGAAAAAGGCTTTTCTCCTGTATGACTTCTCTTGTGTGTAACAAGAATTGATTTACGTCCAAAACATTTCCCACATTCTGAACATGAAAAAGGCTTCTCCCCTGTGTGAATTGTCTGGTGTTTAACAAGACTTGATTTCTGTACAAAACATTTCCCACATTCTAAACATGAAAATGGCTTCTCCCCTGTGTGAATTTTCTGGTGTTCAACAAGATTAGTTTTATGTCCAAAACATTTCCCACATTCTAAACATGAAAAAGGCTTCTCCCCTGTGTGACGTCTCTTGTGTGCAACAAGGCCGGATTTCTGAACAAAACACTTCCCACATTCTGAACATGAATATGGCTTCTTCCCATTATGAATTCTCTCATGCCTAACAAGATATGATTTCTGGTTAAAGTATCTCTCACACTTGGAACAAGAAAATCTCTTCTCGGTTTGCATTTTTTGATGTTTAACAAAAGATGTTTCTAGGAGAAAATTATGTACATGTTCTGAATGTGAAATTGACGTCATAGCTTTAAGACCAGTTTGTTCTTCAATGCCTCTTTTGTGACTTCTCTTTTTCTTAGGTGTGTGTAATAAATCAGAAGAGAGGACCTGTTTCATAGGATCACATAGATCTTTGTTCTCAAGGGATGATGGGATATCTGGAGTAACAACATTCACTTCAATTGTATGCTGTATGATCTCAAGGTCATCTGATTTAATAATTGAGGATGTCAGTTGTCCTTCTGATCTCTTGTCACTGTTATCTGCCAAATATAAAACCAATTATTATTTTTAAACAAAGTATCCTTATAATTTATATTTTTGAGCATTTCTACCTAACTGTCCATTTCTTTGGACATCTTATGTAGCACAATTGAATTCACTATGACAATGACAGCTCAAAGACTAATAGAAGACCTCATAGGATGAACCAGTAGAGAGTGGTGTTCAACTGTTATTCATTATGCAAGAGGGTTTCCCCATTATTAGTGGCTCAGAGGCTCTTGAAAAGCAAGGTGGTTTCCATAAACCAATCCAGCAAAATCATCACTCCCAAAGTCAAATATCCCCCTCGCTTCTGAGGCTGCTTTAACACTGCGTTGTTACCTACGTTCACTGGTCCCGTTAGGGCCTCCATCAGAACCCACCACAAAACGGGTTTGGGACGCATGTGCTGACTGGGCCATTCACTATAATGGTGCAGATGGTGTCACCGTGTTCTCGATCTTGCACAATTTTTGGGTGTATACGCTTTCTGTGGGCAGACACCCAGACGCAGTCTACTGCGTCTGGGTGTCCACCTGCAGAGAGTGTATACGCCCGAAAAGGGTGAAAGACAGAGCACACAGTGACTGTGTCTGCACAATTATAGTGAATGGCCACGTCGGCGCATGCGTCTGAAACTCGTTTTGCTGGGAGTTCGGACGGTAGCCCCGACGGCACCAGTGAACATAGATAATAACGCAGTGTGAAAGAGCCTTGCATTGCGCCCAAACCACATTTAGCATCCATGTATTTGACATTGTTGTAGTGAGAAGAACCCACTGAATTTATGGTGTGCCTGTCTGCTGGAGCACAATCTGGGCCTTATTTGTTGGGTAATAAAATGGCATATTTGCTATTTTACTCTCCAACATCTACTACATGTTAATTTCTAAAAACTGTATGTAGAGTCAAAAGAGTCACTACTACTAAAGAATTTACAAAAGGTTATATATTAGAAGAGGGAGTCACTTTACGGGGTTTTCTTCTGCTTTGGTTTTCTGCCATTCTGTCACATTCATAAATGGAGTGGTGTCACAGCTCCTTTGGGTTCTGCTCCTGCAACATCAGCTTTTATCACAAGGTACCGCCTACTTTCTGCGGGCGATGCTTCTGTTGAAGGATACATCGGAAACACAAGCTCTGGACGGTGTAGGTTCTGACCAGCCTCAAAGATTAGGGTGGCAGAGACCAGTAATGTCATTCAGTCTGGCAGTATGGGTGGTTTGTCCTCCAGCCTTGTTCTCCTTTGGTACTGTCCTCTGTGCTCAGCTCCATGATTGTATAATTTATCCCTTTGTGACCCTAACATGTTTACTCTTGTTTACTCTTTACTACTCTTGCGTCTTCTGACACAGGTACCTGAATATTCTTCTTGCCGTCTCACACCACTGAAGAGCAACTAACTCCATAGCTAACTCCTACGGTAGTGCTCCCTGTTTAAGTCCAGATCCATGTATAGGGGTTAAAGGCAATTTTTTTTAAATTTTTGCCTTCCACTTTGTTTTAATTCCTCAATGTGTTTTTTGATACTATGAAGAATGCTATTTTCTAAAATCTAGGCGTTCAAAGCAATTTCAAAAGTGGTTTCTTACTCCAAAAAAAATAAGTTCTGTAAATGTAATTGAACACTTGTTAATAAAACTATAAGTCTTCTATCATCCTAAAAAAATGTTTGAAAAATAAAAAAAAATACGGTAAATGTTAGTTATTACCTATTTTGTGTGGTATCACTATCTGTTCTAAGAGCATACAAATGGAAAAATTGACACTTAAAAACCTTTCTAAATTATTTGTTAATTTTTTTGGTACTTTCAAAAATAAATGTAAAATATATCAACCTAAAATTACCAGAAGTGTAATGTATAACAGAAAAAATCTCAGAATCACTGGAATCAGAAGTCTCCAAAGTTATCACCTCATAAAGTGACATGTCAGAAATTAAAAATGGGGCATGGTTAGGAACAAAAAACCATTTGTGGAGGAGTCATGGGATCATTACAAGAAAATAATTCTTACTGAGACCTTGTTTATGGCTAGGATGATGATAGCCATAAGGTGCATGGGGAGTTTGTATCTAAAAGTGGATGCCTGGGTCAAATTAATTAATTCAACTATACTCTATGAGTGGGTAGTGTATTATAAAAGGGGATGCCCAGAAAAATTCAACAAAGTATGGAGCTTGTGGAACTCTTCTCCCGACACACTCACAGAGGCTTAAACGCAATCATTGTGATATTGATAGATCCCTTTGGGCGTTAGAATGCTGTCCAGCGGTGCATTGACACTGATATTTAGATGCTATGTAGCGGTTATTGTTATATTTTGTTTTGTTTAGATTATTTGATCGGATTGATTAAGTTGTTTGAATACTTAATATAAGCCTGTTAAATGTGTAAATGCTAGGGGTATAGACAACAACACTATTTTATTCTAGGTATAGCAGGCATGAAAATACATGACTGTACTACTATGTCTCAAATGTCACCATCCGTGTACTTGATTGATTCATGATGTACAAATATCAGTTGTACCGTGTTTGAGTTGTTAATAAAAACGAAGTTTAAAAAAAACAAAACAAAACTGCGAAAAGTGGTAAAATCAGA
Organism: Anomaloglossus baeobatrachus; assembly: GCF_048569485.1. NCBI lineage: Eukaryota > Metazoa > Chordata > Amphibia > Anura > Aromobatidae > Anomaloglossus > Anomaloglossus baeobatrachus. Next base: position 547,467,369 of record NC_134357.1, on the reverse strand, counting down.
CTATTTTTGGCACTAACTATTGTAGTCAAAATCTGTGACTATCGATAATAACAAATCTACTGAAATAATCAAACTCAACCGTCTTTATTCAGCAGTAAAAATTAGTAAAAATGTAACATCCAAAACAAGAACGTATAATCGAGGGGGGAGAACTCCAACACTAAACTGGAGTAGCACTCATTTATGATGGACCATTGGAGCTGCCATGAGTCCTGAATAGTGATGAGCTGACCTGTGGATATTCGGGTTCACCGAACTTGCATGGAGTACAAAAAAAAAAAAAAAGTTCATTTTGGGAATCAAACTTGAACCTGGACAAGGAACCACCTACAAGTCTATGGGGACCCAACTGTGCTGTAAAATGGTCATAGTAAGGGCTAGTGGACTGCAACAGAGCCATGTGACAGAGCCATTTAAATCCCCGACACGGTAAATCTGTACTCACTGGCCACCATTGGCGTGATCACTGTGAGCCGATGGTTATCATGGTAGCACAGGGTCAAGTGAGGACTCCTGTAGCTAGCATGAGTCACTTTCTCTTTCATCTGGCCACCTGCTGCCAGTGACAAGAGGTGAGTTTTTCTGCTGATCTCGGCTGTGTAGCTGTGATCAACAGAAAATAATGAGCGATCACACTGCTGATCCTTATAGTCCCCTAGAGGGACTAGTAAAATGAATAAAAAAAAAGTTATAAAAAAAATTTAAAAAAATTAAAAACCTAAAAGTTCAAATCAGCCTTCTTTCATCCCATTGAAAAAGGGTTAAAAAAATAAAAAATATACACATATTTGGTATTTGCGAGTTCAAATTGCCCGATCTATCAAAATATAAAATCAATTACTCTGATCGGTAACCGGAGTAGCGGTAACAAAAAATCCAAACGCCAACATTAAGTTTTTTAGTCGCCACAAATTTTATGCAAAATGCAATAACAGGCGATCAAAACGTAGCATCTGCACAAAAATGGTACCATGAAAAACGTAAGCTCGAGACACAAAAAATAAGCTGACACTGAGCCATAGATCCTGAAAAAATGAGAAGGCTATGTGTTGCGGAAAATGGTGCAAAAGTGTGCCACTTTTTTGGGACAAACTTTAGATTTTTTTAACCCCTTACATTAAAAGTAAACGTATGCATGTTAGGTGTCTACGAACTCGTACTCACCTGAGTTATCACACCAACACATCAGTTTTAGCATATAGTGAACACGGTGAATAAAATATCTCAAAAACCATCATGCAATTGCACTTTTTTTTTAGCAATTTTTCTGCCATTTTCCAGTACAATATAGGGTAACATTTATGGTTTCATTTAAAAGTACAACTCATCCCACAAAAAACAAGCGCTCATATGGCAAGACTGACAGAAAAATCAAAAAGTTACGGCGCTCAGAAGAAGGGGAGCAAAAAACCCCCAGAAAATCGGCCGGGGGTGAAGGGGTTAACAATTTTGCCCCATGTAACCTGTATTCCTAGTTTACTCACACAGCCAGGATTGAGTTCCACCACAGACCACCGAATTTTAAAAAAGGCCCCTAAATAGCCTCTTTGTCATGATTCGTGTCAGGCTCAGAGACCACTGAGCCATGACATGTATCTCTCCCCAGGGCTATAGGCCATGTGAGGGGCTTATTCCTACCTGCCTCGTTTCGGTGGGCAGAACGTTATATTCTTGTGCTGCCATTACTGGAACGCTGCCAGTAATAGTTTGTGCTCTGCAGCACGTGAGTCTGGCTCCCATTAGTGTTCCCTGATCCATCCTACCTCCCAGCTACCATCCTGACCTATGCCATCCCTTAACCGCCTGTCTGTCTTTCACCCCCTTGACTTCCCAGTCCCATCCTGTGATTCTCCCGTCCTGTGTCTCTCCTATTCCTGCATCTCCCTGTACTGTCTGTCTGTCCAGCCTCTCCTGACTTCCCGTTCCCATTCCTGTGTGTTTCTCTGATCTCCAGGCCTCTGACCTTGCTTTGTTTGTACTTTACTTCGGCTCCACTTCTCCCTCCTGACATTGGAGTGACTCTTCCTGGTTCCCGACCTTCAGCTAGCGCCTGACCACGTTTTGCATCTCCCCCTGGTTTCTCACTGACATCCTGGTGCTGACTTGGCCTGATGACTAAAATTTCAGTGCCCCTACAAGAGCAGTGTGACACTCTTTAACCGGTTAACCCTCACAGCCAAGATTGCCCGAGATCCACCACAGAGTACCCAATGTATAAAAAGGCCCCTAAACAACTTCCTTACCCTGTTGACATTCACAGCTAACATTGCATAAGATCCTCCACACAGGAAGCCCCCAATTTTAAACAGATTGGTCAAAGAACCCCAATCAACGGAGTGGTCAAAAAACAGAAGTGACAGGTGTCTGACTTGTTGAGGCTCACACTGCTTTGCACGTTTTCAAGGGGGTGATGTTGAAGAAACATGCTCATTGTCCTCAGGTGCCAACTCTGCACTTTAAGCAGAGCACGACTTCTTAAAACTTTTTTTGCATTTAAAAAGTTTGTAGTTTGATTTGGGATTAAGCTGGCGTTACGCCAGCTAGACTTCCTACTGTCAGTTCCAGCCATTTTGCCTTTAAAATTTTAAGATTGCCTCTCCAAGAAACATGTATAAAAAGGCCCATACGGATTCCCTCCAAAGCTCTGGTGTGGTGGGTGATTTCTCAGAATGGCTTTTGTTGGTTCCCCCTGGCTTGGCTGAGGTTAATCGTGCAGGTGTTACACTGACTGGATTTGGAGGACGTGGTGGAAGCGGAGTAGGAGAAGGAGGCAACATGGACAGAGAAATGTGCTCCAATCCTCAGTGGTGTTAGTGTGCCGCCCCCACGTAAGTAGCCAAGATTGCCCTAGATCCAACACTTTCGCACAGTGCTGTAATACAGATGGTTTTCAGAGCTCCGCAACACTGTGCCTGCTGCAGTATAGTTACAGGATTGTGACAGATTAAGCTTACTATATCTGGTGCACAGTGACTACTAATTTTTTTCTTTTTTTTTTAACTGAAGCCATAGACCCGGCTGCGCACTGGCAACAGGTAGAATTTTGTTAAAACCTAAGGCCACAGAGCCTGCTGATAAGTAGAGGTAGCTGCACAGTGGTAAGAGGAACTTTTTTTGTGACAAATTAAGTGGACAGATCCTGATGCATAGTAGCTATAGCTTTAACTTCTTCACCCCAGCCACTAAAACACCCTAATGACCGGGCCATTTTTTGCAATTCTGACAAGTGTCAGTTTGACAGGTTATAACTCTGGAACGCTTCAACGGATCCTAGCGATTCTGACATTGTTTTTCGTGACATATTGTACTTTATGTCAGTGGTAAATTTAGGCCGATATTTTTTGCGCATATTTGTGAACATTTCGGAAACTTTGCAAAAATTTTGAAAATGTTGCAATTTTCAAACTTAGAAAATGTATACTTATAAATCTGAGATATGTCATACAAAATAGTTACTAAATAAAATTTCCCACTTGTCTACTTTACATCAGCGCAATTTTCTAAAAAAAATTTTTGCCTAAACAATGGAGCTCCCCCACAAGTGACCCCATTTTGGAAACTAGAGCCCTCAAATAATTTTTCTAGATGTTTGGTGAACACTTTGAACTCCTGGGGGCTTCACAGAAGTTTAGAACGTTGAACCGTGAAAAGAAAAACATTTTTTTTACCACAAAACTGTTGCTTCAACTAGGTAGCTTTTTTTCACAAGGGTATCAGGAAAAAAATGCACCATAAAATTTATTGTGCATTTTCTCTTGAGTACGCAGATACCTAATATGTGTTGGAAATCAAATGTTTGGGCACACGGCAGGACTCGGAAGGCAAGGAGCGCCATTTGAATTTTTGAGTGCAAAATTAGCTGGACTTATTAGCGGATGCCATGTCGGGTTTGGAGACCCCTTGAGGTGCCTAAACAATGGAGCTCCCCACAAGTGACCTCATTTTTCGATACTAGAGCCCTCAAATAATTTTTCTAGATGTTTGGTGAGCACTTTGAACACCTGGGGGCTTCACAGAAGTTTAGAACGTTGAACCGTGAAAAGAAAAACATTTTTTTTAACCACAAAACTGTTGCTTCAACTAGGTAGCTTTTTTTCACAAGCGTATCAGGAAAAAAATGCACCATAAAATTTATTGTGCATTTTCTCTTGAGTACGCAGATACCTAATATGTGTTGGAAATCAAATGTTTGGGCACACGGCAGGACTCGGAAGGCAAGGAGCGCCATTTGAATTTTTGAGTGCAAAATTAGCTGGACTTATTAGCGGATGCCATGTCGGGTTTGGAGACCCCTTGAGGTGCCTAAACAATGGAGCTCCCCACAAGTGACCTCATTTTTCGATACTAGAGCCCTAAAATAATTTTTCTAGATGTTTGGTGAGCACTTTGAACACCTGGGGGCTTCACAGAAGTTTAGAACGTTGAACCGTGAAAAGAAAAACATTTTTTTTAACCACAAAACTGTTGCTTCAACTAGGTAGCTTTTTTTCACAAGCGTATCAGGAAAAATGCACCATAAAATGTATCGTGCATTTTCTCCTGAGTACGACGATGCCTCATATGTGGTGGAAAGTAATTGTTTGGGCGCATGGCGGGGCTCAGAAGAGAAGGAGCACCATTTGACAGCAAAATTGGTTGGAATCATTAGCAGACGCCATGTCATGTTTGGAGACTCCCTATGGTGCCTAAACAGTGGAGCTCCCCCACAAATGACCCCATTTTGGAACTAGACCCCTCAAGGAATTTATCTAGATGTTTGGTGAGTCCCTTTTGCCCCCAGGGGCTCCACAGAAGTTGATAACGTTGAACCGTGAAAATTATTTTTTTTTTTTAACCACAACATTTTTGCTTCAACCAAGTAGCTTTTTGAGCATAATTGAGCAGGGATGCCGATCAGTTATGTGCATCCCTGATCAGCGCTTGACGGTACGCACGGACGGATGCGATACAAAAAGCGTTGGGGATACGGAAAAAAAAAAGTCCCGCCGAAAATTGACTACGGATGCAGATACGTTATCTGCATCCCTGATCAGCGCTCGGCGGAACGCACAGACGGATGAGGTATAAAAATGGAGAGGAGATACAGGAAAAAAAAAAAAAAATTATACTCACAGGACCCAGAGGATTAGCAGGAGGATCACTGACCAGAGGAACTGCAGGAGGAATAGAAGGCAGCGAGATGGAAAGCTTTACAGGAGCAGCAGGCAGGAGGTTGGACAGCTTATCAGAAGACCCAGGAAGGACCCAGCGATGGAGGCAGATATGATCGAGCCAGTGAAGACCTCGGACGACCCGGTGAAGACAGGTAAGAGGACATCGGAGAGGGAGAGCAGATGGAGAGGGGGAGGGAGAGACCGGAGAAGTAGAGGCAGAAGCAAAGAAGCAGAATAGAGATCACGGGGGAGGCAGGCAGATTGCGGGGGGAGCAGATCGGGATGTCTGGGGCAGACCGCGGGGGGGCACAGGCAGGGGCCATCACGGGAGCGTGCAGGGGGCCATCAGGGGGAGCCATACTCACCTGGAGCGACAATCGAGCAGCGGCGTGGTACTACAAGTACCAGCCGCTGCACGCTGCAGACATGTTGGGGGAGGGCTTCCAGACCAACACAAGCCAGGGGAGGGCGGTCACCTCCAGATCAGACCACCCCACTGCACATTGATTGTAGCGATTGCGCGTCATAGCACGATCGCTCCAAATCAGTGCTGCAGGGGCTGGGGGCCACCGTGTTTGAGCTCCAGCTATGATCTGCTGCAGCACCTCATAGCAGGATCTCTCAGAATCTCACTGGTTCAGGCATTGTTATAGCCAAAACCAGTGCAATCGATGTGGTTGGCGGTTCAGATTTGAACAGCCAATCATAACGATCGTCGATGGGGGGTGGCGATGCCACCCCCCTGGGGTCAAGCAAAGGTCCCCTGCTGTAAGAAACAGCAGGGGACATCATTTGAAAGCCGTTGTTATGGCCACAGCAATCAAATGAACTATAGGCAGTAAAGTTACGTCCCTGGTCATTAAGTCACATTAAAATAGGACGTAACTTTACTGCCCGCGGTCATGAAGGGGTTAATTTAAAAAAAAAGCCACAAACCCGGCTAGAGAAGGGCGAATGTATTTTATTATTTTAATATTTTTTTTTAAATTATTTTAGGTTTTACCTTTGTTTCTGAACATTACTTACATAAAGCTCTAATCCCCCCAAAACTTAAAAAAGGAACCTAGAGAAGGACAAAGTAGGATCAGGTGGACGTGGGAACATGACCAGCTTTCAGGCCAGGAATCCAGCCACAGAGCCCTATTTCTACTGCTCCTCTTTCTCCCGTGCCACCACCTCGTCCATCATAGCCTTTAGTGTTTTTTTTCACCAGGGATAAAAAACAGTATAGAGATGCTGATTATGGCATTATCAGCGCTAGCCACGTTGGTAGAATATTCAAAGCAGCGAAACACGGCATTCAGGTCCTGCATGGAGGCCCACTCGTTGGTAATGAAGTTGTGTTTGTCCACAGACCGATTTTGCCATGCATGCTACAGCTGAAACTCCAGTATTGCCTGATGTTGCTCGCACAGTCTCTCCACCATATGCAAAGTCGAGGAGGTGAGCGGGAAGGCCGAAAGGCAAGGAGCATTAGGATGAGAACGTCGAAAGTGCCCACAATTTCAGCAAAAGCTCTGACATATGTGGGTAATTTTTGAGGAAGCTCTGCACCACCAAATTTAGCACATGCACCAAGACCTAGTGGTGGCCGCACACTACCAGGTAGGGCTTCAGGTTCACCGACAACAGCCACTTATCTGTATGTTGTTTTATGCCAGTCCATAACTTCTGCGCGGTGTGCGGTTTGTCCCCCAGGCAGATGAGTTTAAGAATGACCTGCTGTCGTTTAGTCCTGGATGTACTAAAGTTAGTGCTGCAGGTTTTACGGTGACCAGATGTGGAGGAAGCGGAGTAGGAGGAGGAGGTAACACTGACCGACAAGTGTCCAGCAATCCGAGGTGGTGGTAGGACATGTGCTGGAACGTCTTGCGCCTCATGCCCAAATGCCACTACGTTTATCCAGTGTGCAGTCAGAAAGATATACCATCTATGCCTGTGGTTACATGATGCAGTAGCAGATTTTGGATGAATTGCACCTATCAATCTCTCTCACTCTAATAGCATCCTGTCCCTACGTTAATCAAAGCAAACTAGCTGCACGACTCCATTTCTGGCCTTTACACAGGCCGAGTCACTGAGTGTGCTGGCCAATCAAAGCCATTCCAATTCTGCCGTGGAGTATCTTTCTTAGAATTATCCTTACCCTACGAGGCGAAATCTTGTATGGATCCTCAGACTGAGTAAATTTGACAGTCATTTTGTGTTTCTTCCATTTTCTAATAATTGCTGTAATAGTTGTTGCCTTCTCACCAAGCTGCTTGCCTATTGTCCTGTAACCCATCCAGGCCTTGTGAAGGTTTATAATTTTGCTCATGGTGTAAGTAAACAGCTCTTTGGGTTTGGCCATTGTGGAGAGGTTGGAGTGTGCTTAATTGTGTAAACAAGAGTCTTTTAAACAGGTAACAGGTTGAAACAGGTACAATTTATACAGGAATTGAGTGCAGACTAGGGGAGCTTCTTAAAATAAAATTAAGAGGTCTGTGAGCCAGAATTCTTGCTGGTTGGTAGTTGACCAAATACTTATTTCATGTAATACAATGCAAATTAATTATTAAAAAAAATCATACAATGTGTTTTTTGTGGATTTTTTTATATTCTGTCCGTCACAGTTGAAGTGTACCTATGATAAAAATTACAGACCTCTCTAGTCTTTGTAGGTGGGAAAACTTGCAAAATTGTCCGTGTATCAAATACTGTATTTTCCCCACTGTATCATGGCGTAGGTGAAATGTTTTTTTGTGTATTTAATCAATGTTAAAAGAAATTAAAAAGTCAGGATAAAGGAAAGATCTGTTGTTATTGCACAGAAATTCACACTTGACTCTCTCTCTACATTTAATATTGTTGATCAGAAATGCAAAGTTTAGCCAGAAAGTTTGGACCTGGTCTTGTAGGGATCATATGAGCATATTCAGCAGCACAAAAGGGAGAGAAGGTAGATTCATCTTATATGATGACAGGATTGTATGAAGGAAACCGTGTCATTACCTTCCGCTTTTTCTTAAAGGCCCATCATAATACAGTACTTTTCTTCAAGTGATTTTCTAACTTCTCAGTACATTCTAGGTATGCTATAATTTAACTTTGAAGTTTACAGATCTGGGCAGGTAAGGGTCAGCATCTTCTAATTCCAGGAGGTAGGTGCGTCCTCCAGGTTGTAAGCTCTATAGAAGAAGGGCATTCAGTGCCCAAAGTAATTTGAAAAATTCCAAGTGGAAGAGAATGTTGCAGTCTAGCGGCAAATTGGTGATCACATGATTATATGTCTGGACAACACCACCAATAAAGTAGCCACAGACGGTGACTGAGAAGAATCTGTGACTTCTCTGCATTTAGTGATCACTACTCACCTGGGTAGCCATATGTAAGAATCTCCTCTTTACACCACTCCTCACCTCTCACATATGTCTCTGTAGTATTAATATGGGTCAGATCTTCACCCTGAAGCAAATATTGTAAAAGTTACAGACAGATGGAGAAGTCACATCTATGATCAGCTCTAATCCTGCCATCTCCACCGCTCTCATTATTCAAGTATAAAACATATAATACTGGTGGATAAAACAAGACTGAGCACAAGACCTTCACAGCTGTCTGTACAGTGAAGGAAATAATTATTTGATCCCTTACTGATTTTATAAGTTTGCCACTGATAAAGACATGAACAGTTTATAATTTTAAGGGTAGGTTAATTTTAACAGTGAGAGATAGAATATCCAAAAGAAAATGCAGAAAATCACATTGTATAAATTATAAAAATTAATTTGCATTTTGCAGAGAGAAATAAGTATTTGATCGCCTACCAACCATTAAGATTTCTTGCTCCTCCAGACCAGTTAGATGCTCCTAATCAACTCGTTACTTGTCTTAAATTGTCACCAGTATAAAAGACTCCTGTCCACAGACTCAGTCAGTCAAACTCTAACCTCTACAACATGGGCAAGACCAAAGCGCTATCCAAAGATGTCGGCAACAAGATCATAGACCTGCACAAGCCTAGAATGGGCTACAAAACCATAAGTAAGACGCTGGGTGAGAAGGAGACAACTGTTGGTGCAATAGTAAGAAAATGGAAGAAATTCAAAATGCTCGTTAAGTTCCACTGCTCAAGAAGGCACATGTGCAGGCCAACTGAAATTTGCCAATGAACACCAGGATGATTCTGAGACTGATTGGGAAAAGGTGCTGTGGTCAGATGAGACAAAAATTTAGCTATTTTCCCTTAACTCAACTCGCCATGTTTGGAGGAAGAGAAATGCTGCCTATGACCCAAACAACACTGTTACCACTGTCATGTATGGAGGTGGAAAGATTATGTTTTGGGGGTGTTTCTCTGCTAAGGGCAAAGGACTACTTTACCGCATCAATGGGCCAATGGATGGAGCCATGTACACCATAAAATCCTGAGTTACAACTTCCCTCCCTCCGCCAGGAAATTAAAAATGGGTCGTCGCTGGGTCTTCCAGCACGACAATGACCCAAAACATACAGCAAAGGCAACAAAGGAGTGGCTCAAAAACAAGAACATTAAGGTCAGGAAGTGGCCTAGCCAGTCTCCAGACCTTAATCCTATATAAACCTTATGGAAGGAGCTGAAGCTCCGAGTTGCCAAGCGACAGCCTCAAAATCTTAATGACTTAGAGATGATCTACAAAGAGGGGTGGACCAAAATTCCTCCTGACCTGTGCGCAAAAAACCTCATCCTCAACAACAAAAAAAGTCCGACTGCTGTGCTTGCCAACAAGGGTTTTGTCACCAAGTATTAAGTTTTGTTTGCCAAAGAGATCAAATACTTCTTTCTCTTTGCAAAATGCAAATACATTTTTATAATCTATACAATGTGATTTTTTGGATATATTTTTGCTATTCTATCTCTCACTGTTAAAATTAACTTACCCTTAAAATTATAGACTGTTTATGTATTTGTCAGTGGGCAAACTTACAAAATCAGCAAGGGATCAAATAATTATTTACTTCACTGTACATCATAGGGAAATTTCATGACACCTTCTCTCCATCTACCTGATGATCCTGAGGAACATTGGGATCTTCTTGTTTACAGTACTGTGGGAGAAGAGGATGGGAACATCTCTCTGGTGTTGTCCTCTCACTGGATAGAACTGGAGGAGACACATACAGGGACTGAATTCATTCCTTACATACAGGTAATTATAGGCCGTGTGTATTTAGCCCTGTCTATTACCTGGTGATGTAAGGGGTTGGGGAACCTCCATCATGACGTCCTTGTACAGATCTTTGTGTCCTTCTAAATACTCCCACTCCTCCATGGAGAAATAGACGGTGACATCCTGACACCTTATAGGAACCTGACACATACAATGATACCGTCACGCCCCGATCCCTTCATAAAGTTACTGCATAATGTCCCAGCAGTGTCACCTCTCCAGTCAGCAGCTCAATCATCCTGTAGGTGAGTTCTAGGATCTTCTGGTCATTGATTTCCTCATGTATCGGTGGGTGAGGTGGAGGTCTTGTAATTGGGCTCAGGGGTCTCCCCCATCCCTCAGACCCAGGGGCTTGACAGTGATCACTAGAGGTCTTCTTCACTACTGTGTAATCCTGGTTATAGAGAGACACAGTAATAAATCTCACTACAGACATTTCCAGAGTCCTCACCTCTCCAGTTCTGTCCATCTGTTATTCCCATAGATAAGAATGATGTAATGTGACATAATCAGAATCTCTCACCTCTCCAGTAAGCCGGAAGAGGATTTCTAGGGTGAGGTGTAAAATCCTCTCCACCATCTTGTCCTTGTCCATATTCATCCTTAAAGAAAATTTGAAAAAGTGTCAGAAGATCCACTGAAAGGATCCAATATTGAAGGGACTTAAAGGAGGAAAAGATGACGATGTAACATCATAAAGAATCCTGTGTAATAACACTATTTCTGGAGACAATAAAAAACAACATATAGAGATTGTATTCTCTCTTGTCCCATACAGACTGGATCATAAGTTGAATTGCTTCCAATCGTTGGCTATTTTGGCCACTGCTTTGGCAACTGAATTTGATGTAGGAATCACAAGTCTCTGTATTAACTGGGACTCACCAGGAAATACAGAGACTAGTGGGAGAGACAAGCATCGTGTCATATGTTTGGTTCAAACCCTTGAGACTGTGTTTTCTGGTCGGCTTGTCTGTCAACTGAGCCACAGCACATACATCTTTTCTCTGGATGTTTATTATCTGCTAGCCTTGATTTAGTCTTTAAGGTTAACATGCGTTTTTATTTACATATTCATCTGTCTAGTCACCTTTTGGCTATAAATTCCATCCCAATGCTGGTATTTCCTGATGTTTTTGCCAGTTAGTGAAAGACCAGCTGGGGTTTTATCTCTCTGCTTTTTAAGCTTTTCACTCTGCACCTATCTTCTGTTTCTAGTTAGGAAGTACGGGGCATACTCTCTAGCAGTACACATTTATCCTTTTATTGGGATTTCATGACTTATTTTAACTCACTCTGGGAACCCTGCTATCTCAGCACTTTTTCCTTTCTGTAGGTATATTCCTCTCTGCCCTTCCCTCCTGTTCCTTAGAAGGAACATGAAGCACTTGATGGCCGTTCAGTCAGCATAGGTCCGAGTTACCATAGTTTAGTCCCAATGTCTAGTCTGTACATGAACTGGCTGGGTCGGCTGCAGTATTTTCAGTGTTTTACCTGTTTATCTCATGTGAGCTGACAATGCTGTGGTAATTTTATTATCTTACAACATTCTATTTACCTTTGAAGGTTCCCGTACAGAATAGACTAAAGTTTCCTGAAACCGCTGATTTCAGTTGGAATTGGTTGACTATATAACATGTGTGGTGGCCTAAAGAAAGATGATGTCAGATGATAGAAGGATCTGGCATACCAAATTTCAGAAGCCAATTTGTTTGTTCTGTGAAGCCCCACGGGTGTTGTGTCGGTGCATTACCTTCAGGGACTCCACTCGGCTGGATCTCGTCACAGGTAGGGAATCTTCTATTTGTCGTGACGCCACTCTCAGTATTGCGGTCAGTGGGGACCGCCACTGCAGGTTGAGGGACGCCTGGGGCTGATGGTGAGTGCAGTTAGTTGGAATAGCCTCCTGAGAGTGAGGCAAGCCCCAGGGCCCTATGTAGGTGCGTAGTACCACAAGGCGCAGAATAACTCCACACACGCAGGATGTCTTTCAGGGGTTTTACTCACTTCAGGTGGCAGGGTGAGTAACCCGGGCGTAGCTGGGATGAACCAGGCGGGAACCAGGTATCCTTCAGGCTGACTTCTGATGGTGACTACCAACTCGCCTTCCTTAGCCCTTGGTGATTTGGGGTAACCCCGACTTTTAGTCCCTATGGGGGTCACCCAGGGAAGTTGCTGAAGCCTCTCTCCCCTTCGATTGCCGTTTGCTTGTTGCCTGGGCCAGATCACTCCAGCTGCTTGCCTCCTGTGAACTATGGGCCCTAACTGTGGCTACGTGGCTGCGGCTTTTAGGTGTTGTGGTGTGGGCTTTGAGGGCCCCACACCGGCAGGTTTAGCAGGGAAAGGTGGATCTATCCCCGCTCCGGGATCTGCCGCCCGTTTGGGCCTGGTTCTCCCTAGCAGTCTCCTTACTTCCCACTCTGTGCTCTCTCTCTAGCTGGAGATGGGTTTCGGGTAGCCCTCCTAGGTGACCGTTCTCCCCCGTCGGTAGCCACTGCGCGGACGCTGTCAGACTACAGCAGCCCAGGGGAAGGGGTCAGCTCTCCTCGGAGCTCCCTGGACTCTGCTCTGAACCGGCTCACATCTGGGACCTTCACTGCTGCTCCTGTCAGAGCTTCACTTTCCTGCTCCTCACTCCTCCACACTCTGCTGCAGACTGTTTACTCCTCCTTCTCTTTTCCCTTTTGTGCCTGCCTACGCCACCTAGCAACCAGATTCTCTTACCACACCCCTTGAGAGGAGATGGAGGCTTTTGGCCCCCTCCACTATTCCAGTGGAGGCGAAGGCTTTTCCCCCTCCTGGGATCCCCAGGGGTCCTCTCATAGGTACATGTGTGAGACCTGATCACTATGCGCCTGTGTAGTCACACCTCGGTCAGCCTTCTGGATTACCTGTATTGTACTGTCCCCAGCATGGGTGCAGTACTCAGTGGTGCCTGACCAGGTCAGGGGCGCCACAGTTCTAGTTGGAGATAATCTTCCACTACAGGAGTCTGCCAACTACTGTCTCATAGGAACCATGAGAAATCCTGGCCGAGTAGAACGGTTATGTGTATGGGCAGTTAGGTGAGAAGCCGTCAGATTAATGATTGTTCAGCCAACAGATATCTCCAGTGTATGGGCCCGTTAGTATTACACTGACAGGAGGGATAATACTCTGTACTACAATAACGCAGTAGATTACGTCAGCAACATAGGTTTGTATGTTGTATGATCGCACTAATGAGGATTTCTGAAAAAGGTCTAAAAAAAGTTTAGAACTGAAAAATAAAGATCACAGTTTTAGCAAGAAAGAAAGAACATTCTCAATTCTTGATGGAGAGAAAGAGAGAAGACATATTGCATATACACTGCTTAAAAAAATAAAGGAAACACTAAAATACCACATTCTAGATCTCAATGAATAAAATATTCCAGTTGCAAATCTTTATTCATTACGTAGTGGAATTCATTGAGCACAATAGAACATAAAACCTATCAATGTAAATCAAAATTAATACCCCATGGAGGTCTGGATTTAGAATGATACTCAAAATCAAAGTGGAAAATCAAATTACAGGCTGATCCCACTTCAGAGGAAATGCTTTGAGTCAAGGAAATGAAGCTCAGTAGTGTGTGGCGGCCTTCACATGCCTTTATACCCTCTCTACAATGCCTGGGCATGCTCCTGATGAGAAGGCGGATGTTCTCCTGAGGTATCTCCTCCCAGACCTGGATTAAAGCATCAGTCAACTCCCGGCCAGTCTGTTGTGCAACGCGGTGTTGGTAGATGGAATGAGACATGAAGTCCCAGATGTGCTCGATTGGATTCAGTTCTGGGGAACAAGAAGGCTAGTCCATAGCATCAATGCCTTCATCATCCAGGAACTGCTGACACTCTAGAGCAATGAGAGGCCTAGCATTGTCATACATCAGAAGGATCTCAGGGCCTACTGCACCTGCATATGTTGTCACAATGGGTCTGAGGATCTCATCCCAGTACCTAATGGCAGTCAGGGTACCTCTGGCTAGCACATGGAGAGCTGCCTCCCCACACCATTTCTGACCCACTGTCAAACTAATTAAGCTGTAGGATGTTGCAGGCAGCCGAATGTTCTCGACAGCATCTCCAGACTCTTACTAATGTTACTTCTGTCACATGTGCTCACAGTGAACCTGCTCTCCTTCGTGAAGAGCACTAGGTGCCAATGTCGAATCTACCAATCTTAGGCGGGCTTTACACACATCGCTACCGATATATTGTCGGGGTCACGTCGTTAGTGACGCACATCCTGCGCCGGTAGCGACATCGCAACGTGTAAATCCTAGGTGCGACGATGAACGAGCACAGAAGCGTTAAAAATCGCTGATCTGTGTAACGTCGTTCATTTCCATAATGTCGCTCCATCAGGAGATACAATGTTGTTTTTCGCTCCTGCGGCGTCACACATCGCTGTGTGTGAAGCCGCAGGAACGACAAACATCTCCTTACCTGCCTCCATCGGCAATGTGGAAGGAAGGAGGTGGGCGGGATGTTACGTCCCGCTCATATCCGCCCCTCCGCTTCTATTGGCCGGCCGCTTAGTGACGTCGCGGTGACGCCGAACGCACCTCCCCCTTGAAGGAGGGATTGTTCGGCGGTCACAGCAACGTCGCCAACCAGGTATGTGCGTGAGAAGCTGCTGTAGCGATAATGTTCGCTATGGCAGCATTCACCAGATATCACACATACGACGGGGGCAGGCACTATCGCGCTGGACATCGCTAGCAAATGCTAGCGACGTCGCAACGTGTAAAGTACCCCTTAGTGTTCTCTGACCAATGCCAATCACCCTGCACGGTGTTGGACTGTAAGCGCAACACACTCATGGAGTGTGTTTCTGACAGTTTGAGCAGACACATGGATATCAGTGGCTTGCTGGAGGTTATTTTGCAGGGCTCTGGCACTGCTCCGCCTGTTGCACAAAGGAGGTAGCGGTCCTAGGTTGTTGTCCCCCTTATGGCCCCCTCCATGTCTCCTAGTGTGCTCTGGACACTGTGCTGACAGACACCACTAACCTTCTTTTCACAGCTCACATTGATGTGCCATCATGGATGAGCTGCACTACCTGAGCCACTTCTGTGGGTTGTAGACACCACCTCATGCTACCTCTAGGGGTGAGAGCAATGACAAAATGCAAAAGTGACCAAAACAGCCGCCAAAAAGGATGAGAACAGAGAAATGGTCTGTGGTCACCACCTGCAGAATCACTCCTTTATAGGGGTTGTCTTGCTAATATCCGATCATTTCTACATGTTGTCTGTTCCATTTGCACAACAGCAAGAGAAATTGATTCACAATCAGTGTTGCTTCAAAACTGGACAGGTTGATTTTACAGAAGTGTGACTGACTTGGAGTTACAATGAGTTGTTTAAGTTACCGCCGTTTTAATTTTTATTTCATAAATCAATAGTATACCTGAAAATAAGAAACTTTGTAATATATCTAATCAGACAAATCTGCTTCTTTCTCTGCCAAAATTGATTAGACAATAACAAAATTCTCAATTCTGAGGTAAAGTCTGTATTCAGTGAAAACTTTCCCATTACTGAGATAGGAAATCAGAGCTGCTATGGATAGAATTCTATGTAGACCGGATGAGGGATGCGCTAGAGGGAGGAGGAGGACCTAGAGACAGAGCTCACCTCCCTTTTATCTAGATCAGAGGTCTCAAACATGCGACTCAGGGGCCGCATACAGCCCCTGAGGCTGCTTTTTGCGGCCCGCAGACCCCGTGACGAACGCAGCTCTAGGCAGGGAGCCGGCGCCGGCAGGCAGGGTTTTATAGTACAGTTGAATCATTTGCGGTGCTGCGCAGAGGAGCTCTGAGCACTATACTAATGGATGATGCGGCCAATAAGATGCAAGGAGGTGATGTCACTGTATGACGCCACCTCCTTGCATCTGATTGGCCGGCGGCAGCCATTGGTATAGAGCTCAGAGCTCCTCTGCGTGGCACCGCAAAAGCTGCGATCATAACGGGGTCTCCAGGCCGCAAAAAGCAGGTATGTGCCCACGATCAGGGCCCGCTGTGTCCTAGACACGGCGGGTCCTCACTGCGGGGCCGCAAGTCTCCTCCGCAGGAGAATACAGGAGACTGCTGCTGCTCATGCTCACGATCTGGGTTCGAACAGCTATGGTCTCTTCGCTGTATGCTCAGTACGGAGGACACTTGCGACTCTGAAGCTGCACCGCAGGTCAGTGTTTCCTGTGGGCTGCACACGCACAGTGGATGGGATTTCTAGAAATCCCATCCACTCTGCTTGTACTGTACAACCCAGCGCTCTGGACGCATCTGAAACATACTGCCTCCAAAACGCTGCAAACACTGATCAGCACACAGCCTAATAGGAGGGAACAGAGGACAGGTGAGGAGACTTTTTTTTTATTTTGCGTTTGTGAAGAGCGGCATAATAGGGGACAAGGATGAAGGCACAAGGATGAGCACAATACCACAAGGATGAGCACAATACCACAAGGATGAGCACAATACTATAGGGCACAATGATGGGCACAATACCACAAGGATGAGCACAATACTACAAGGATGAGCACAATACTACAAGGATGGGCACAATACTACAAGGATGAGCACAATACTACAGGGCACAATGATGAACACAATACTACAAGGAAGGGCACAAAATACCACACATAAATAACCTAATTATTCAGCTAAAAATACATTTTTATTGAAAAAACTTCATTAAATATAGTGTTCAATACAAAAAGGCTGCTAAAAAAAACAAAAAACCAAACCCTCATCTCCTGAAGAAGATTCTTTTGAAACATATGTTGTAGTGGCCGGGTCTGGTGGTCAGCTTATTCCTAGAAGTGTAACTCTGTTTCATCATAATACATGCACTATGCACTTTTGAATTGGTTTTAATTACCATTAATTTAGCACTGGCTATTTTTCCTATTAAGAATAACTTGCACTTTGCAGTTTGATTTCTCACAGTGATTGTTATTTATTATTATTGTTTTGTATATTTTTATATACTGGTATACACTTTTAGGAATCCAAATTAAAATATATATATTTTCTGCACTAGTACTATACTTTATATATGATAGATGGTGCCAGTTTATATATGTGTAATCTATTTGGAATGATTTACGGTAAACTTCCACCATATTAGGCCCCTTTCACACGTCAGTGATTCTGGTACGTTTGTGCTTTTTTTTTTAAACGTACCAGAATCACTGACATACGCAGACCCATTATAATGAATGGGTTTGCTCACACGTCAGTGATTTGTCACTGCACGTGTCTCCGTGCAGCGTACCCGCGTGTGCGTGATTGCTGCACGGAGACATGTCCATTTTTTCTGGCATCACTGATGTTCCACGGACCACGCAGTGGTGTGGTCCGTGAAACACGTGCCAGAAAAAAACGTGCTTTTAAAATAAAAAACATTTTAACTCACACGGCGTCCAGCGATGTCCTCTGCAGCCCGTTCTCCCTGCTCCTTCTGTGCCGGCTGATTACTGTCGCGCATATTCATTATGCGCAACACAGCCGACCCGGAAGCAGCTGCTGCGGGGGTCACCGCCGGCCGGATGCTGCACCGCGGGAGGATTCAGCACCACGGACAGCGGGAGCGCGCACAGGTGAGTGAATCTCTAAGTGCAATCACGGGCCACGGAGAACGGAGCCCGGATTGCACTTAGACAACCCACGTGTGCCGTGATTTTCGGCACACGCAGGGACATGTGCGTGTTTTACACGCCAGTGAAAAACATCTGTGTTTTTCACTGACGTGTGAAACGGGCCTTATGGCTTTTTATTAGCAGCCTTTTTGTATTGAACACTATTTTTAATGAAGTTTTTTCAATAAAAAAATATTTTTAGCCGAATACTTAGGTTTTCTATGTGTGTTATTCTATGCAATTGAGTTTATAGGCATTATAGACACAATATTACAAGGATGGGCACAATACTACAAGGATGGGCACAATACTACAAGGATGGGCACAATACTACAAGGCACACGTATGGACAATACTACAAGGATGGGCAAAATAATACAAGGATGAGAACAATACTACAAGGCACAAGGATAGACAATACTACAAGGATGGGCACAATACTACAAGGATTGTCAGAATACTACAAGGCACAAGGATGAGCACAATACTACAGGTAACAAGTATGGACAATATTACAAGGATGGGCACAATACTACAGGGCACAAGAATGGGAGACAGTCTACAGGGCACAAGGATGTGCGAAGAATACGGCCCCCCTCAATTTATTTTTCTATGTGCGGCCCATACATCCAGCTGAGTTTGAGACCCCTGATCTAGATAGATGATGAGAGCTGCTACTTAAAAGATTTTATCTCAATGACTGGAAAGTCTTCACTGAGGACAGAGTTTGCCACAGAATGGAGAATTTTGATAAGCGAGAGAGAGAGAGAGAGAGAGAGAGAGAGAGAGAGAGAGAGAGAGAGAGAGACGGGGTGGGGGAGAGCGCGCGAGCGAGACGGGGGTGGGGGAGAGCGCGCGAGCGAGACGGGGGTGGGGGAGAGCGCGCGAGCGAGACGGGGGTGGGAGAGAGAGCGCGAGCGAAAGACGGGGGTGGGAGAGAGAGCGCGAGCGAAAGACGGGGGTGGGAGAGAGAGCGCGAGCGAAAGACGGGGGTGGGAGAGAGAGCGCGAGCGAAAGACGGGGGTGGGAGAGAGAGCGCGAGCGAAAGACGGGGGTGGGAGAGAGAGTGCGAGCGAAAGACGGGGGTGGGAGAGAGAGTGCGAGCGAAAGACGGGGGGAGAGCGAAAGACGGGGGGAGAGCGAAAGACGGGGGGAGAGCGAAAGACGGGGGGAGAGCGAAAGACGGGGGGAGAGCGAAAGACGGGGGGAGAGCGAAAGACGGGGGGAGAGCGAAAGACGGGGGGGGGGAGCGAAAGACGGGGGGGGAGAGCGAAAGACGGGGGGGAGAGCGAAAGACGGGGGGAGAGCGAAAGACGGGGGGAGAGCGAAAGACGGGGGGAGAGCGAAAGACGGGGGGAGAGCGAAAGACGGGGGGAGAGCGAAAGACGGGGGGAGAGCGAAAGACGGGGGGGGAGCGAAAGACGGGGGGGAGCGAAAGACGGGGGGAGAGCGAAAGACGGGGGGAGAGCGAAAGACGGGGGGAGAGCGAAAGACGGGGGGAGAGCGAAAGACGGGGGGAGAGCGAAAGACGGGGGGGGGAGAGCGAAAGACGGGGGGGAGAGCGAAAGACGGGGGGGAGAGCGAAAGACGGGGGGAGAGCGAAAGACGGGGGGAGAGCGAAAGACGGGGGGAGAGCGAAAGACCATAATACTGTGTGGGGGGGATAGCGGTACTGTGGGAACATTATACTGTGTGTGGCGAGGATCACGGTACTGTGGGAACATTATACTGTGTGTGGTGGATGGTGATACTCTGGGGACATCATACTGTGTGGGGGGATGGTAGCATGGGAATGATATTCGCTGTTTTGTACAGAAAATCTGTTGCATTTAACTGTTTGAAGAAAGTGGATGTAATTTCATAACAACTTCTGAGCCCTTTAAGGCGGGCTTTGCACGCTGCGACATCGGTAACAATGTGTTACCGATGCTGCAGCGATAGTCCCGCCCCCGTCGCACGTGCAATATCTAGTGAAAGCTGCCGTAGCGATTATTATCGCTACGGCAGTTTCACACGCACATACCTGCCGTGCGACGTCCCTCTGGCCAGCGACCCGCCTCCTTCCTAAGGGGGCGGGTCGTGCGGCGTCACAGCGACGTCACACGGCAGGCGGCCAATTGAAGTGGAGGGGCGGAGATGAGCAGGATGTAAACATCCCGCCCACCTCCGTCCTTCTCATTGCAGCCGGCGGCAGGTAAGGTGAAGTTCCTCGCTCCTGCGGCTTCATACACAGCGATGTGTGCTGCCGCAGGGGCAAGGAACAACATCGCACCTGTCGCTGCACCGGCATTATGGAAATGTCGGAGGCTGCAGCGATGATATGATAACGACGCTTTTGCGCTCGTTCATCGTATCATCTAGGATTTACACACTATGACATCGCAAGTGACGCCGGATGTGCGTCACTTTCGATTTGACCCCACCGACATCGCACCTGCGATGTCGTAGTGTGCAAAGCCGCCCTAAGACTAAAAACGCTGTTGAATTGTGCGGCTTTGATTTCCACTACAGACTTCTATGGGGAGTCGGTAAAAAAAAAAAATATGTCAAAAGATGCTTGTATAAAACCCCTTTTTACAAATGCAGAATCAAAAATTTTCAAACTTATTAAAAATGCATAAAAAGCACTGCTTCAAATCTGCAACAAAAACATGAAATAATGCCATGAAGAAACCCTCCACAAGTAAATGCAGTAAAAATGGAATAACCCGAAGAGATTGTTATTATGTAGTTTGATGCAGACACCTGCAGAGAACATTCAGATAAAAAGCAGCAGAAAAACTGCAGCATCTACGCTGCATGTGAATTCTGCCTTAAGCCCGCTTTACACGCTACAATATATCTTACAATGTGTCGGCGGGGTCACGTCGTAAGTGACGCACATCCGGCATCGTAAGGTACATTGTAGTGTGTGACAGGTACATGCGATTGCGATTGAACGTTAAAACGTTCATCGCATACACGTCGTTGAATCCTGACGAATTGCACGTCAGGTTGTTCAATGTTCCAGAGGCAGCACACATCGCAGTGTGTGACACCCCGGGAACGATGAACAGATCTTACCTGCATCCTGCGGCTCAAGCCGGCAATGTGGAAGGAAGGAGGTGGGCGGGATGTTTACGTCCCGCTCATCTGCACCCCTCCGCTTCTATTGGCCGGCTGCCGCGTGACGCCGAACGTCCCTCCCACTCCAGGAAGTGGACGTTCGCCGCCCACCTCGAGGTCGTATGGACGGGTAAGTATGTGTGACGGGGGTTAATCGTTTGTGCGGCACATTCAACAAATTGAAAGTGCCACACATATGATGGGGGCGTTGCAAATCGCATACGACATCGTATGCGAAATTGCAACGTGTAAAGCAGGCTTTACAGATGTGTATTGCAAATTGTGTCTTATCTCACACAAAAAAAATCAAGAAATTATGTACGAGGGGCTGCTGCTAAGTCTTTGGCTTTACCCAGTGTGAGGTAGCACGGTCGGCTGCGCAGCAGAAGACACGGGATCCAGGCATTAAGGTTCACAGCACACGGTTTTAATGTCCAAACAAAAGTCCACACCAATATACATGTGCCTCTCCAGCAGAGACTCAGGGAGTTCTGTTCACTCCCTCACACCCGGCACACCTGCCCTCGTTCCTGTTTCCATTTAACCCTTCCTTCAGCCTGTAGGGAAACAGCATTAACCCTAGAGTGGATCTACTTTCTATCATGGAGTGAGCACAACCGGGGCGAGACATACCGGCCGTCATAAATAACCCCGGTCACAGTCTCACATACCCCCCCCCTCAGTTCAAGCGTGCGGGGTTGAACTCCTGCCATCAAACACGGGCCGCGGGACAAGGCATCGGCGTTGCCCTGCAACCCACCGGCCCGGTGTTCAACCGTAAACCGGAAGTTCTGCAGAGAAAGGAACCACCGGGTAACTCGGGCATTCCGTTCCTTGGCGGACCTCATCCAGACCAGTGGAGAGTGATCCGTCACCAAGCGAAACTGACGTCCCAGCAGGTAATAGCGTAGGGACTCCAAGGCCCACTTAATCGCCAGGCACTCCTTCTCCACTACGCTATAATTCCGCTCGGGAGGGGTGAGCTTCCTACTTAAGAAGGTGATGGGGTGTTCCTCCCCCTGGACCACCTGAGACAGCACTGCCCCCAGGCCGACCTCCGAGGCGTCAGTCTGTACTATGAACTCCTTCCGGAAATCAGGGTTGACCAGAACGGGCTGTCCGCACAGGACCTCCTTCAGGGCCCGGAAGGAGTCCTCGGCCTGCGGAGTCCAGCGCACCATGACGGACTTCTTGCCTTTGAGAAGGTCCGTCAAGGGGGCTGATAGTCCCGCAAAATCTTTTACAAACCTCCTGTAGTACCCCACGATACCCAGGAAGGCCCTAACCTGCTTCGTGGTCAGGGGTCTAGGCCACTTCTGGATCGCCTCAACCTTGTTAATTTGGGGCTTAATCACTCCTTGGCCTATCACGTAGCCCAAGTAGCGGGCTTCCGTGAGTCCCAACGCACATTTCTTGGGATTGGCTGTCAATCCGGCTGTTCGAAGCGCGTCCACCACCGCTTGTACCTGTTCCAAGTGGGTCTGCCAATCGGAGCTGTAAATAATGATGTCATCCAGGTACGCTGATGCATACGCCTGGTGGGGTTCCAGCACTAAGTCCATCAACCTCTGGAACGTGGCCGGAGCGCCATGTAACCCAAAAGGCAAGACAACATAGTGGAAGAGACCCTCCGGCGTAACAAAAGCGGTTTTCTCCTTGGCGGACTCCGTCAGTGGCACCTGCCAGTACCCCTTGGTCAGGTCGAGCGTGGTGAAATATCGCGCCTGTCCCAGCCTATCAATCAGCTCATCCACCCGGGGCATGGGGTAGAGATCGAACTTGGATATTTCGTTCAATCTCCTAAAGTCATTGCAGAACCTTAAGGAGCCATCGGGTTTTGGTATTAGGACAATCGGACTAGCCCATTCACTTCGGGATTTTTCGATGACCCCCAGGCGTAACATTGTCTTTACTTCCTCCGATATGGCTTGTCGTCGAGCCTCCGGTACCCGGTATGACTTCAGGCGTACCTTCAGGTGGGGCTCGGTGACAATATCATGTCGTATCAGACTGGTCCTACCGGGCAGCTCAGAGAAGACATCGGGGTTCTGCTGAACCAGCCGTCTGGCCTCTCGCCTCTGTTGCTTGGTGAGGGCTTCTCCAATCCTTACTTCCGGTTCGTCCTCTCCGGAGGTCGCTGGAGCCGGATGTGAACGACCCGAAGAGGAGGGAGATGGGGAAAAAACAGCCATCAGGCTTTCCCGTTCCTGCCAGGGTTTTAATAGGTTGACATGGTATATTTGTTCAGGTTTCCGCCTACCGGGCTGCAATACTTTATAGTTAACCACCCCGACTCTTTCCTTTATCTCGTAGGGGCCTTGCCACTGAGCCAGGAATTTACTCTCCGCCGTGGGGATTAATACCAACACCCGATCCCCGGGTTTAAAGGTCCGCACGGTGGCTTGTCTATTGTAGCGGCCGCTTTGCGCGGCCTGAGTCTCCTGTAAATGCTCCTTCACAATTGGCATGACCGCGCTTATGCGGTTCTGCATACCCAAAATGTGTTCAATCACACTTTTATGGGGGGTGGGCTCCTGCTCCCAGGTTTCTTTTGCCAGGTCCAACAATCCCCGGGGATGTCGCCGGTATAACAATTCAAAAGGCGAAAACCCCGTGGATGCCTGTGGCACCTCTCGTATGGCAAACATCAAATAGGGAAGCATCATATCCCAGTCTTTCCCGTCTTTGGAGATCACCCTTCTTAGCATGGTTTTCAGGGTTTTATTGAAACGCTCGACTAAACCATCCGTTTGAGGATGATACACAGACGTACGCAACTGCTTGATCTGGAGTAGCTGGCATAGCTCTTTGGTCACTTTAGACATGAATGGGGTCCCCTGATCCGTAAGGATCTCCTTGGGCAACCCCACCCGGCAGAACACAGCAAACAACTCCCGAGCTATAAGCTTTGCTGCTGTATGTCTGAGAGGTATCGCCTCGGGATACCGGGTGGCATAGTCAACTATCACTAGGATGTGTTGGTGCCCTTGAGCGGACTTTACGAGGGGCCCCACCAGATCCATCCCTATCCGTTCAAAAGGGACTTCTATAATGGGTAACGGTACCAACGGACTGCGAAAATGGGTCAGGGGTGCGGTAAGCTGACACTCCGGGCAGGTTTCGCAGAACCGTTTTACCTCCCCAAAGACCCCGGGCCAATAGAACCTTTGCAATATTCGCTCCTGCGTTTTCTTGACCCCTAGGTGGCCACTCATCAGGTGTTTATGAGCCAAGTCGAGGACCCGCCGGCGATGCGGCTGGGGAACCACCAACTGTTCTACCCCCACGCCCCGTATTTCATCTACCCGGTAGAGTAAATCCTGCTTAAGAGCAAAATGGGGGTACCTTACCTGGGCACCGGGCAGCTGTGCCACCCCGTCAACTACTGTCACCCGACTCCGGGCATGTATTAACGTAGGGTCCTGGAGTTGGGCTGTCCCAAACGTATCCGGGGACGCCTCCAACTCCGGGATGGGCTCGACCGTCTCAGCCTCTCCTGCCAATACCTCTAGGGGTGACCTATCGGGTTCACACTCTGTCCCTATCATGGTGACCCCTACGGCAGGTGTCCCGGAGTCAGGATTGTAGGGCTCAGGTCCCGGACCGACCAATCTCTGAGGGGACTTAGGGGGTCCCCTCCATAAAGTCCAAAAATAGGGCAGATCCCTTCCTAGGATCACGTCATAAGGAAGAGTGTTAAGAAGTCCCACCTCATGTTGCACCTGACCGCAAGGTGCTGTGATGGTGACAATCCCCGTGGGATAGTCGCAGCGGTCCCCATGTATGCAAACCACCCCCACGGTGCGTCCTGTGGCCTTTACTTTAGCCCTCAAGGTGGATCGCACAAGGGTCACTAAGCTTCCGGAATCCAACAAGCCTGTAACCGGACATCCATTCACCTTTATTTGGCACAAGTGGGGCTCCGTCTCTGGGGAGACCAGGTCAGCGGTACACACCACCTGAGCATACATTGAACCCCACCGGGTAACCCCACAATCCATGGGCTCCGTGGTGAGTGGACACTGGGCTTCCATATGTCCCACCCGCTGGCACCGCCAACATCTAATGGGGACGGAAACCCCCTTGACGGGTTGTCGTTTAGGGTACAGAACCTTCCGGACCTCAGGAACGGCGGCCGCGGCCTCCGACGGGACGGTAGGGGACTCCTGCACCGTTGTCAGCGGTGGGTCCTTGGCCCTAGGCTTGGAGGGGCCGGACCGACGGGCTGTACGCAAAGTCTCAGTGTCCCGTATCAAGTCCTGCGTAGCCACATGCCGCTCTACCAGGGACACTAATTGATCCAGGGTACTTGGGTCGCCCTGGCCCACCCACCGTTGAACGGTGACGGGTAAAGTGCGCACAAAACGATCCACTACTACCCTTTCCACCATTTGCGCCGGGCTCAGAGTGTCAGGCTGCAACCACTTTTTTACAAGATGCAACAAGTCATAGGCCTGGGAGCGTACGGGTTTGGCTTCCTCAAAGAACCACTGATTTACCCGCTGAGCCCGTACATAGGTATTCACCCCCAACCGAGCCAGTATTTCGGCTTTCAGGGTCACATAGTCAATGGCGTCCTCGGTACAGAGGTCCAGGTACGCTTTTTGGGGTTCCCCCGTCAGATAGGGCGACAATACCTCAGCCCACTGCGGGGTCGGCAGCTTTTCCCACTCGGCCACCCGCTCAAACACCGCCAGGAACGCTTCCACATCATCCCCCGGGGTCATCTTTTGCAACGCTTGTCTCACCGCTTTCCGGACGCTGCCGTCGTCACCCGGTCCCGGGGCTGTTGCTGCCGGTCCGGCACGGATCGACTTGGCCAGGAGAACCATCTGTTCTTGGTGCCTTTTTTCCTGCAATTGCAAGGATTGCTGCTGACGTGCATTGGCCTGATCCATCTGTTCTTGGAGTTTTTTTTCCTGCATTTGCAAGGATTGCTGGTGCTGTTGCTGCTGATGATCCAACGTCCGGATCAGGTGTGTATTCATCTGTTGTTGCTGTGCAGTAGCCTGAGCCAGCTGCTTTAGTATGTCCTCCATGGCGTCACCGGGTTTGGGCTGTAGTATAGCCGCTCGAATCCAGGACATGTGCTACTGGGTCACCAGGGATGGAAGCTACACCTCACCGGCTGTCATGCCCGCCGATTCTCCACCATATGTGAGGTAGCACGGTCGGCTGCGCAGCAGAAGACACGGGATCCAGGCATTAAGGTTCACAGCACACGGTTTTAATGTCCAAACAAAAGTCCACACCAATATACATGTGCCTCTCCAGCAGAGACTCAGGGAGTTCTGTTCACTCCCTCACACCCGGCACACCTGCCCTCGTTCCTGTTTCCATTTAACCCTTCCTTCAGCCTGTAGGGAAACAGCATTAACCCTAGAGTGGATCTACTTTCTATCATGGAGTGAGCACAACCGGGGCGAGACATACCGGCCGTCATAGATAACCCCGGTCACAGTCTCACACCAGAAAGAAATGAGATAGGATGAAACTTTACATTTATTCCACATACTCTCCACTGATGTCAACACACTTCTTACATCGGTATTCCAAGTCCTGTAAGGCTGCTTTCACACTACGTCTTTTTAACATGCGTCCTGAACGGTTTTTTGCTGCAAAAGCGGATCCTGCTTTTACAGCAAAAAATGCATGCAAACGCATGTGTTACTTTGCAGGATCCTGTCACTGGATGTTTAGGGGCGGGCATTGGAGTCATGTGATCGGGAGTGAGGGGAACTAAACGTGCCAGACTGGGAGCCGGCATCTGACAGCTGCGAGGCTCGTAACCAAGGTAAACATCGGGTATACTTGCTTGGATACCCGATATTTACTTTGGTTACAAGCGTCTGCAGCTGCTAGGAGCCGGGCTCCCTGTACACGTAACCAACGTAAACATCGGGTAACTAAGATAAGTGGTTACCCGATATTTACCTTGGTTACGAGTGTCCGCAGCGCTCAGGTGGAGGAGAGGGAGGGGGAGAGACAGAGGGAGGGGGAGAGAGGGACTGATCACGGAGGCTGGCTTCTGTGCATGCTCAGTAGAGCAAGCAGGATCCTGCCTATCAGCATGCCAGCGTTCACATGCGTTTGCATGCTGTTTAGTCAGGATCCAGCAATATGCAGAAGTTGGACGCAGCTCAAAAACGCTACAAGTAGCGTTTTTGAAAGATGTTAAAAAACTGCAAGTCGCTGGATCCTCACTATAACGCACGCAAACGCAGGTGAACGCATGCTAACGCGAGTCCATTGCAAATGCATTGAAATGAAAACGCATTTGCACTGGATCCATTTCTGCGTTAAAAAAACGTTCAGGACGCATGTTAAAAAAACGTTGTGTGAAAGCCGCCTAAGCCTAGCAAAAAGAAGGATTTCGGTTGTGCCTAAAACCAGGCATCCGTAGCAGCCATGGCATCAGAAAAGGTGTGAAATTTGGTACCCTTGGGCTATGTTCACACTGGGCGTTTTTGCAGCATTTTTTTAGCTACGGATTTGCCTTGGTTTTATGCAAATCCATTATAATAAAGCGCTGCTTTTTGCAGTCTCAGCAAAGTCTATGAGATTTCTGAAATCTCATGCACACACACACACACAAACATGTCAGGATTTTTTCCTGACGGTTTTATGAACCACCTCAGGTTTTGCTGCTTTATGAAAAGAATAAACATGTCAATTCTTTTCAGCGCTTTTGCCACGGTTTTTCAACCTAGTGACAGGTGGACTCGCAAATACCCTGGATCTGCGGGTCTAACCGGGTTAAAATCCAGATTCCAGCCTGGAATTGTTCCAGGGTATCTAGCTGGCACTTAAAAATGGTGGTGGGGATAGGGGGATTGGAGCAGGCACGCTATATTTACTGAATCACCGACGCCGCTGTACACTCCCGCGGCTCCTCCACTTGCCCGCTCCTAACATATTCATAGTTTCATAGTTTTTAAGGTTGAAGGGAGACTCTAAGGCGGGCTTTGCACACTACGACATCGCAGGTGCGATGTCGGTGGGGTCAAATTGAAAATGACGTACTTCCGGCATCGCATGCGACTTCGTAGTGTGTAAAGGTTCGATGATACGATTAACGAGCGCAAAAGCGTCGTAATCGTATCATCGGTGCAGCGTCGGCGTAATCTATTATTACGCTGACGCGACGGTCCGATGTTGTTCCTCGTTCCTGCGGCAGCACACATCGCTGTGTGTGAAGCCGCAGGAGCGAGGAACATCTCCTACCGGCGTCACTGCAGCTCCCGTAGGATATGCGGAAGGAAGGAGGTGGGCAGGATGTTTACATACTGCTCATCTCCGCCCATCCGCTCCTATTGGCCGCCTTGCGTGTGACGTCGCTGAGACGCCGCACGACCCGCCCCCTTAATAAGGAGGCGGGTCGCTGGCCAGAGCGACGGTCGCAGGGCAGGTGAGTGCATGTGAAGCCGGCGTAGCGATAATGTTCGCTACGGCAGCTATCACAAGATATCGTACCTGCGACGGGGGCGGGGACTATCGCGTGCGACATCGCAGCATCGGCTTGCGATGTCGCAACGTGCAAAGCCCGCCTAAGTCCATCTAGTTCAACCCGTAGCCTAACATGTTGATCCAGAGGAAGGCAAAAAAACCCCAATGTGTCAAACAAGCTCCAATGGGGAAACAAATTCCTTCCTGACTCCACATCCGGCAATCAGACTAGTTCCCTGGATCAATACCCTGTCATAAAATCTAATATACATAACTGGTAATTTTATATTTTTCAAGAAAAGCATCCAGGCTCTGCTTAAATGTTAGTAGTGAATCACTCATTACAACATCATGCGGCAGAGAGTTCCATAGTCTCACTGCTCGTACAGTAAAGAATCCTCGTCTGTGATTATGAT
Source organism: Anomaloglossus baeobatrachus (assembly GCF_048569485.1). NCBI lineage: Eukaryota > Metazoa > Chordata > Amphibia > Anura > Aromobatidae > Anomaloglossus > Anomaloglossus baeobatrachus. The sequence continues at coordinate 547,438,389 of NC_134357.1, read as the reverse complement.
TAAACATTCTTTCCTCAAGACTTAGCGGATGCCCCCGTGTTCCAGTCGCAGGCCTAGGTGTAAAAAGATCTTTGGAAAGGTCTCTGTACTGTCCCCTCATATATTTATACATTGTGATTAGATCCCCCTAAGCCTTTGTTTTTCCAAACTAAATAACCCCAAGTTTAATAACCTGTCTTGGTATTGCAGGCCACCCATTCCTCTAATAATCTTGGTCGCTCTTCTATCTACCTGTAAGATTATGCTATTTATAACCTTCTATACTTTTGCTATCAAGAAAAACATCCATTCCTCTCTTAAATTCATTCAGTGAGTTGGCCATCACCACTTCCTCAGGAAGAGAGTTCCAGAGCCTCACTGCTCTTACCGTGAAGAACCCTCTTCTATGCTGATGTAGGAATTTTCTTTCCTCCAATCGAAGAGAATGCCCCCTTGTTCTTGTCATAGTCCTTGGTACAAACAGATCATGGGAGAGATCTCTATATGGCCCTCTGATATATTTGTACATATTTATTAGGTCTCCCCTAAGACTTCTCTTTTCTAGAGTAAATAGACCTAATTTTGATAACCTTTCCGTGTATTGTAATGCACCCACTCCATTTATTATTTTAGTAGCCCGCCTCTGAACCCTTTCAAGTTCAGTAATGTCTTTCTTCTTCCCGTGGTGTCACATGGAGCAACGTGTGATGCCACGGAAACGATTAACAACCGCCGCCATTTTAATTAAACAATTATATGAAACCTAGCGATGAGTACACGACTCACGATTTGTGAGCGATACTACGTCGCTAGGAGGTGTCACACGAAACCACGTCGTGCGGTATGCCGGATGTGCGTCACGAAAACCGTGACCCCAACGACATATCGCACAATCTATCGTCTCGTGTAAAGCCCGCTTTAGACGTCACCACTTTGTTTTCCCGCGTGCATAGAACACTGTTGCCATAAGCAACAAACACAAAATTTTGAAAACATATATGACACATAAGGCTTTCATGTGATGTAATATTAGTTATCATAGAAACAAAAAAAAAAAATCACAAAGTCAAAGACTTATCAACAGCCCCTTGAAGTGAATCTATCATGAAAATTCCAGCTGCTCCAACCATGAATGAACAAGTCTAATGTCCAGTTTGCAACCGTCCTGGATACAGAGGACGCTCCCTGATTCAATGCTTTCATCTGTGATTGGTTGCAGACAGACGCGCCCCAAGCATCTGACTGCAACCAATCACAGGCCTGGTCTGCGGGTCTAGTGTAGAGAGAATGAGTGAACCGCGCATTCAGCAATGACCTCACTCAGGCTATTTACAGTCACAGGTATCGCCAGCTGTGACCGGAAATCACCTGAGTGAAGTGACCGCTGATCGTGTGGCTCATTCATTCTCTGGAGCTCACAGCGGGCAGTCCTGTTCTATGGTCGCTCGCTGTGACCTGCAGACGTAACAGACCTGAATCACGTAGAACCTCATGTGGATTACGACCTGCAGGGGTGTGATTATGGGGTTAATAAAGTATTGAAAGAGGGGGCTTTTTGTATTTTATTTCAAATAAAGGATTTTTTCGGTGTTTGCGTTTATTTCACTTCACTTATTACAGATTGGTGATGGGAGTTGTCTCATAGACGACTGCCATTACCAATCTAGGGCTTAGTTGGAGATATGAGCTGTGATTAACCCCTGATATGACCCAGATTGCCACCGCACCAGAGCAATTCGGGAACAGCTGGGTAAAGTGCTGGGATTGTCACATCTAATGGATGTGACAATCTTGGGTAGCTGCAGGATATTTTTAGGCTGAGTCTCTCCAAACTGAGAATACCAGCACCCAGCTGTGGGCTTTATCTTGGCTGGGTAACAAAATTGGGGGGGGGGGACCGCGCACGCTTTTTTTTTTTAAAAAAATTATTATTTGTTTAAATAATTAAAAGAAAAAGCATTGAGTACCTCTTATTTTGATACACAGCCAAGATAAGCACACATCTGGGGGCTGCAGCCTGTAGCTGAGGGCTTTATCTGTGCTGGGTATCATAATAAGGGGGTACCCTACGTAATTTTTTATTTATTTCTGTACCATAGACCTGCAGACCAGGTCTGTGATTGGTTGCAGTCAGACGGTGTCACACAGGCTGGGGGCACATCTGACTGCAACCAATCTCAGACTCAGTTGGGGGGGAGCAGTGAATAGGCATGAGGCTAATGAGCGACACCAAAAGTAGGAGGGGCTGTAAGAGCAGGTACGGTTTAACCTAGAATGCATGGGCTCCTTCCAGGTTAGTGGGCAGAAATGGCTTAGTTAGTGAGCCTGGCGATGTTTTTTCCCTTCCACTACAATCATGCTTCACTCTCTGCCCCTGTGTGATAGAGGCCTGTTGAATGACGTTATACCTGGAAGGAACCCATATACTCTAGCATCTACTGGAGACTGGTAAGAAAGGGGCGGAGGACCGAGGGCAGAAAGGGGCCGAGGACCGAGGGCAGGAAAGGGGCCGAGGACCGAGGGCAGGAAAGGGGCCGAGGACCGAGGGCAGGAAAGGGGCCGAGGACCGAGGGCAGGAAAGGGGCCGAGGACCGAGGGCAGGAAAGGGGCCGAGGACCGAGGGCAGGAAAGGGGCCGAGGACCGAGGGCAGGAAAGGGGCCGGGGACCGAGGGCAAGAAAGGGGCCGGGGACCGAGGGCAAGAAAGGGGCCGAGGACCGAGGGCAGGAAAGGGGCCGGGGACCGAGGGCAAGAAAGGGGCCGGGGACCGAGGGCAAGAAAGGGGCCGGGGACCGAGGGCAAGAAAGGGGCCGGGGACCGAGGGCAAGAAACGGGCCGAGGCTGAGGACCGAGGGCAAGAAAGGGGCCGAGGACCGTGGGCAGAAAGGAGCCGAGGACCGTGGGCAGAAAGGAGCCGAGGACCGAGGGCAGGAAAGGGGCCGAGGACCGAGGGCAGAAAGGGGCGGGGACCGAGGGCAGGAAAGGGGGCGGGAAAGGGACCGGGGGCGGGAAAGGGGCCGGGGACCGAGAGCAGGAAAGGGGCCGGGGACCGAGAGCAGGAAAGGGGCCGAGGACTGAGGGCAGACGTTTTCCTCACTTCCGGCCTCTCATAGTTGGGGCGTCTGTATCTATCAGAGGAAAAGGAACAAAAACCTCACGATTCATGGAAATCAGCGAGAGAAGAACACCAAGAAAGTCTCAGAGCTGAAGGGGTTAATGCCCCCTGCCCCAGTAATGGGGAATCTCCACATACCTCCTCCTGCAGAGCCGCACACTAGATATATGGCTGCTCTGTGCTTACAGGACCTGTGAAGATGTCACATGGAGGGGAGGAGTCAGGGGTCACATGATCAGCTCCTCAGTGTATGCAGGACTCTGCTGTGCTGGGTGTCAGGTGCTGGGTGAGGGGAAGGTTATGTGTGGGGTCAGGGGGGGTTTGGGCTGTGGCTGTGCAAACGCTGTTGTAATTACCAGAAAGATGCACATTTTTGGTCCCAAAGAAACGCTCCCTCTATATGCATTTTTTGCCACATTTTAATGCGCTTTTTTACAGCGTTTTTGCCTAGTGCATTTTTTAAGGCTACTTTCACACTTGCGTTGAACGGCATCCGTTGCATTGCGTTGTGTGCGGATGTGTTGCATATGGCACAACGGATGCAACAGATTGTTCAAAACAACGGAATCTGTTTGTTTTTTTTCTTTACAGTGTTACCGGCGGCAGACTATTGTGAACGATCGTTCACAGCAGCCGGTTGCCGGGTGATCAGCTGACATCAGTGCCACGGAGACTGCATGGCTGGGGACGGGTGAGTGTGTGTGTTCTTCTCTGTGTGCGTGTGTACATGCGGAGTGCGGGAGGGGGCGGAGCCGAGCGGGGAAGTGCCGGGCTCCCTGCACACGTAGCCAGGGTAAATATCGGGTAACTAAGCAAAGCACTTTGCTTGGTTACCCCATATTTACCTTGGTTACCAGCGTACACCGCTTAGCGCTGGCTCCTTGCACACGTACTCAGGGTAAATATCGGGTAACTAGGCAAAGCGCTTTGCTTACTAACCTGATGTGTACCCTGGTTACGTGTGCAGGGAGCCAGAGAGCATGAGCTGCAAAATCTTAAGGATTCCCCTGCTCAAAAACGTTACATGCTGCGTTCCTTCCGACCGGTGGAAGCAACGCAGCGTCGGCCAGCGGAAGCAACACAGGTCCATTACTTGCAATCCGTCGTCCATACAAGTCTATGGGAAACAGCGGAATCCGTTAACGGATTCCGCTGTTTTCCAAAATGGCGGCTTGCAACTGAAGGAAAACAACGCAAGTGTCAAATCTATTGACTAGAAGGGTTCAAAAACGCTGGCAAAAACGTAGAAAGAAGTGACATACTGCATCTTTGTGGTCACCACAAAGACTCAGCCAAAAAAAATGAAATCTCATAGACTTTGCTGGGGAAGGAAATGCATGCAGTTTTGGAACCAAGACTGCACCCAAAAAACGTACAAAAATGTGGCAAAAAACGCAGCGTGCGCACAAAGCCTTACAGCATACCTCCCAACCGGATTCTGCGGGACTGTCCCAATTTGAGGGCTCTCTCCTGCAGTCCTGCGGCTCACAGCTGATGTCCCGTCTCCTCCCCTCAGTGCAGTGAATAAATTAAATTAAATTCTCATCTGCTCTGGTTTACCGGGACTGGAACTCGTGAACTCAGTGTCCATAGGCAGCAGCTCTACCACTGAGCTACTGCAAGACATAGGAAGATTTGGTAATCTTGACCTCTGTATTACAGTAGAGAATCCAGAACCAGATTATTCAGCTACAAAGATGATAGATAAACGGATAGATAGAGAGATACAAGATGTATAGAGGGACAGATATATAGATAAAAGACAAAAATAGGCAGGCAGTACTCCACTATTTTTTCAAACATCTATCTATGAATCATGTATGTATCTATCTATTATCTAGCTAGCTATACAGTGCTGGCCAAAAGTATTGGCACCCCTGCAATTCTGTCAGATAATACTCAGTTTCTTCTTGAAAATGATTGCAATCACAAATTCTTTGGTATTATTATCTTCATTTAATTTGTCTTCAATGAAAAAAAAAATTGTCATAAAGCCAAATTGGATATAATTCCACAAACATAAAAAAGGGGGTGGACTCTCTAATTTGTGTAATTAACAGCACCTGTAACATACCTGTGGCACCTAACAGGTGTTGGCAATAACTAAATCACACTTGCAGCCAGTTGACATGGGTTAAAGTTGACTCAACCTCTGTCCTGTGTCATTGTGTGTACCACATTGAGCATGGAGAAAAGAAATAAGACCAAAGAACTTTATGAGGACTTGAGAATCCAAATTGTGGGGAAGCATGAGCAATCTCAAAGCTACAAGTCCATCTCCAAAGACCTGAAAGTTCATGTGTCTACGGTGCGCAGTGTCATCAAGAAGTTTAAAGCCCATGGCACTGTGGCTAACCTCCCTAGATGTGGAAGGAAAAGAAAAATTGACGAGAGATTTCAACGCAAGATTGTGAGGATGGTGGATAAAGAACCTCGACTAACATCCAAACAGTTCAAGCTGCCCTGCAGTCCGAGGGTACAAAAGTGTCAACCCGTACTATCCGTCGGCGTCTGAATGAAAAGGGACTGTATGGTAGGATACCCAGGAAGACCCCACTTCTTACCCCGAGACATAAAAAAAGCCAGGCTGGAGTTTGCCAAAACTTACCTGAGAAAGCCTAAAACGTTTTGAAAGAATGTTCTCTGGTCAGATGAGACAAAAGTAGAGCTTTTTAACATAGAGGTTACAGGAAAAAAAAGAGGTATTCAAAGAAAAGAACACGGTCCCTACAGTCAAACATGGCGGAGGTTCCCTGATGTTTTGGGGTTGCTTTTCTGCCTCTGGCACTGGACTGCTTGACCGTGTGCATGGCATTATGCAGTCTGAAGACTACCAACAAATTTTGCAGCATAATGTAGGGCCCAGTGTGAGAAAGCTGGGTCTCCTTCAGAGGTCATGGGTCTTCCAGCAGGATAATGACCCAAAACACACTTCCAAAAACACTAGAAAATGGTTTGATAGAGAGCACTGGAGACTACTAAAGTGGCCAGCAATGAGTCCAGACCTGAATCCCATAGAACACCTGTGGAGAGATCTCAAAATGGCAGTTTGGAGAAGGCAGCCTTCAAATCTCAGGGATCTGGAGCAGTTTGCCAAAGAAGAATGGTCTAAAATTCCAGCAGAGCATTGTAAGAAACTCATTGATGGCTACAGGAAGCGGTTGTTTGCAGTTATTTTGGCTAAAGGTTATGCAACCAAGTATTAGGCTAAGGGTGCCAATATTTTTGTCTGGCCCATTTTTGGAGTTTTGTGTGAAATGATCAATGATTTGATTTTTGTTTCATTCTCTTTTGTGTTTTTCATTGCAAACAAAATAAATGAAGTTAATAATATCAAAGAATTTGTGATGGCAATCATTTTCAGGAAGAAATTGAGTATTCTCTGACAGAATTGCAGGGGTGCCAATACTTTTGGCCAACACTGTATGTATATATCTATCTATATATCTAAAAAAAAAAAACAAATTAAAAAAACGTTTGGAGCAGCACAAAAACAAAAAACTTTTTAAAGTGCAATATTCCCACCTTGCGGTTTCTTCAGATAGCCATCCATGTAAAAGACAACAATAGGCAGGCAGCACTGCAAAATTTTTTTAATTACTTCACCTTTATTAGTCACATAGGTGCATAGTGACGTTTCGGATCTCACTTGAACCTTCTTCTGACAATTTGGTTACAAAAATTTGAGTTTTTTATAGTGACTCATTTACATATTGCTCATCAACCATAATTATGTCAAATTTTTAAATATCATAAAAGTTTTTATGCATACATTGTTCATATTGCTATAGATACAAACAGCATTACATTATCCAAAATTCACAGTGCAACATGTGCTTATACATAAAGTGCTTTTTCTGCAAAAATACATAATTCCATCAATCAATCAACAATTATTGCACAGCTGAAAGATGATTAATCTAAAAACTGCTCACCCGTCATGACAACAAACTTTCAGAGCACGCTCCATGTGCAGCGTCCCGGAAGTGATGTGCTAACTAAAAAAAAATGATAAGACTTGTCTCTGCACCAATGACCACAATACTATCCGTGCATGCTCAGTTCAAACTATGCCTCCAGCGCCATCTTTAGTAAGGGTTTCCAACCTCCTCTCTACATACACGTTCCCTAGAACACAAAAGGCAAATAAAATCTTCTGCCATCCCTTTTTTTTCATCTCTTCACTGTAAATTGCTTACACCAGGGTACCGAGGACACAGTTTTTTACTGACCAACTTATCAGTTCCTCCTTTCTCTGGCAAATGCAACCCACACCTTTTCAGGCTGAGCTCATAACAGCCTATCGACCCCTTTCTAGGTGCAATAGCTAGTGATGGGTGAACACCCCCCCCCCCCTCCCCCGATGTTTGTGTTCAGGAGACTCGCCCAAACATTTTGTAAAGTTCAGGTTCTGAGATAACACGAACTTGCGTCCGAACACCGAACTTGGACTTTACAGTTATGGGATGGGGCGGGGGACCGTAAAATAAAGAGCATAGTTAATAATAAACATTGTCATTATACTTACAGGTCCTGCAACGCGTCCTACAGACTCTGTCTCCCGCCCCTTCTGCATCCAATCATCGCTGTGCTCTCCCGGTGACCAGCACTGACGATAAGACCTTCCATGACGTCATAGCCATGTGACCAGTCAGGTGTGAATGTTGTATTACCTCATTGGTTACAGACCGGTCACATGGCTATGACGTCATTCAAGGTACTGTACTGTCAGTGCATCTCGCTGGTACAAGGTGCTCGCCCAAGCATTTTTCTGCAGCTGTACTCAGTGCTCACAGACAGGTAATTTTGAAATCACTACCTAGTTTTATTGACAGGTAACTTCGAATTCATCACCTAGTTTTATTTACAGCACTAGTCTAAGTTGTATTAACCATTTTCAACTCTGACCTGTATTGCCTATCTTCAATAGGTGGCACCAGCTAAATTATCCAGTCTCAGTAATCATATGAACATCATCTCTTTTTATCTCTTTATATTCACCAAACAAACACCCTATCAGGTATTTACACTTATTATACGTTATTAATATCAATTTTTATACTGCCCCTTATTTTCCTATGGTTATTTCATGTGATTATATCATTTTCATTCATACTCTTTTAATATCTTATACCATTTTTACCAGGTGATACTACAATCTTTATCCTATGTAGTTGCTGAAACCAGCACTACATACTATATCCTATAGACACGCTTCATCTCATCAGGTCTTTTTCCTATCACCACCAGTAACATTCGTATTCCTGTGGTTCATCTATTAATACTAATTTCAATTTACTAATACTTTCAGGACATTTTCCCAAATATTGCTAATTTATCAGGTCTCCAAAAGCAAATACATAGGCACTCAAAAGAGTGGTAGGTTTCCCCCTCTCCCCTCCCCCCCTTTTAGGAAGCCCCCACACTGTGGAGCTTACGGTCAGCACAGATTAATCTACTCACTTTGGTTTACAGGTTCCTACATAAAGATGAAACACCAAAAGTTGTTCTCGCCTCCTCTTGTCATTTTCACAAATTCTAGATGTTCATCCTGAATCTGTTCATAACCACCAGGTAATTAGTATTTAACCCAGATCCTCATTTTTCCTATTATCAGTTTACCTGCATTCATTCCTGCCATTTTATATTCCTAACAGGTCCCAAGTCTCCCCTTCTGTCCCTAAGTTCCTGACCAGGACCCTCTCAACAATACCTCCATGCAGAGGTTTTTTGTTTTGTTTTTATCTATAATTTTAAAACCTTATGTTTTATCTTAAATTATTATACAATAAAGCAGTATACATTTTACTAATTCCCTGTTGTGTCTCTACATATTTGTATACCTAAATTTAGGTCTACCCATTCACTCCCTTTTCCCACTCATCCAGTTAGCGCGGTAGTTTTTTAATTATTTCTTCTTTTAGACAGGTTTACGCGGACCCTGCCAACTGCCTGCAGCTTTCGTCCCCCCCCCCCTTTTATTTCACAGATACCGTCAGTCCTGTGTCCCCTCCCTGGCATCACCTCCATACCCCCTGAGTTATTTATAGCCCCTTTCCCATTCCTTGTGGGAGCACTAGTGTCCATCTTTATAACTAATAATAAACATTGTCATTATACTTACAGGTCCCGCGACGCATCCTACAGACTCTGTCTCCCGCCGCTTCTGCATCCAATCATCGCTGTGCCCTCCCAGTGACCAGCACTGACGATAGGACCTTCCATGACATCATAGCCATGTGACCAGTCAGGTGTGAATATTGTATTACCTCGTTGGTTACAGACCGGTCACATGGCTATGACTCGTCGAGCGCCGTGTAACGGCGACATGCTCGGGCACATGCTTGGCTCCCCTTCCCTGCATGTTGGTGCTTTTTACAGAGTCATGCAGGGATTGGAATGCAATCAAGAAGAAGATGGATAGTCACAAGCCATCAAACAAAGAAGAATTGCTTAAATTTTTGCACTAGGAGTGGCAGAAGGTCACCCAAAAGCAGTGTGAAAGGGGTACTTTGCACGCTGTGACATCGCTAGCGATCTCATTAGCGATGCGAAATTCTAGATCGCAAGTGCGATCTTTTGAGATCGCATATACGTAAAATGACCTATGTGCGATCTCGAAAGATCGCACTTGCGATCAAGAATTTCACATCGCTAACGAGATTGCTAGCGATGTCGCAGCGTGCAAAGTACCCCAAAGACTGTTGGAAAGCATGCCAAGACGCATGAAAGTTGTGATTAAAAATCATGGTTATTCGACAAAATATTGATTTCTGAACTCTTCCGGAAGTAAAACATTATTAGTATTGTTATTTCTAAATGATTATGAACTTGTTTTCTTTGCATTATTTGAGCTCTGAAAGCAATGCATTTTTTTTTATTTTGACCATTTCTCATTTTCAGAAAATAAATTCAAAATTTATTGCTTGGAAATTCGGAGACGTTGTCAGTAGTTTAAAGAATAAAAGAACAATTTACATTTTACACAAAAATATACCTATAAAGAGAAAAATCAGAAAAACTGACAATTTTGCAGTGGTCTCTTAATTGTTGCCAGAGCTGTATATTTAATCTTGTGCCTCCATCTACCCTCCACACCACCAATGTTCAGACTGACAGCCTAGCACAAAGCAACTCAACAAAATAAATAGTCAAAACTGATCTGGGACAAATCATTTGCTCTCCATTCCCTGATAATCTGTGTTCAGTGCGCACATATTTTAACATTACTAGTGGTGCTGAGAAAACTTGAGGACTGCAAGTGCACAGATACCCCCACCAGAGCACTTGCAAGTCTAAAGGGGGCTTTACATGCTACGACATCGCTAATGCGAAGTCGTTGGGGTAACGGAATTGGTGACGCACACCCGGCCGCATTAGCGATGTCGCTGCGTGTGACACCTTTGAGCGATTTTGCATCGTCGCAAAAACGTGCAAAATCGCTCATCGGTGACATGGGGGTCTATTTTCAAATATCGTTATGCAGCAGTAACGAAGTTGTTCCTCATTCTTGCGGCAGCACACATCGCTCCATGTGACACCGCAGGAACGATGAACCTCTCCTTACCTGCCTCCCGGCCGCTATGCGGAAGGAAGGAGGTGGGCGGGATGTTACGTCCCGCTCATCTCCGCCCCTCCGCTTTATTGGGCGGCGGTTCAGTGACGCAGCTGTGATGCTGAACAAACCGCCCCCTTAGAAAGGAGGTGGGTTCGCCGGTCACAGCGACGTCGCCGGGCAGGTAAGTACGTGTGACGGGTCTGGGCGATGTTGTGCGGCAAGGGCAGTGATTTGCCCGTGTCGCACAACAGATTGGGGCGGGTACCCACGCTAGCGATGTCGGTACCAATATCGCAGCGTGTAAAGCGGCCTTAATTTACATATGAAAGAAACATGTATTTCTGGACACCAGATAGATTGCTTTGGAAAGCTTTTCAGGTTGGCAATGCACAGACATAAATCAGTTCTATTACTTATTGATCTCTAAGAACTTTCTTCACTGATGTTTAATGGTGATCACACCGAATGCGTACAACTATATAATTATCCAGGGAGTAAAGGCAATAGATTCTTATTGGACTTTGAGAACTTGAACCTACAAACATTATTGCAAAACGTTTAACAAAAAAATAATTCCTGTGAAAAAATATTTTTATCTGTAGTGGGAAGGCTGAACCTGATAATAATGCTCATAATACCACAGTTACTGCACATAGAACATACAGTGAAGGAAATAATTATTTGATCCCTTGCTGATTTTGTACGTTTACCCACTGACAAATACATAAACAGTCTATAATTTTAAGGGTAGGTTAATTTTAACAGTGAGAGAGAGAGAATATCCAAAATAAAATCCAGTAAATCACATTGTATAAATTATATAAATTTATTTGCATTTTGCAGAGAGAAAGACGCATTTGATCCCTTTACCATCCATTAAGAGTTCTGACTCCTATAGACCAGTTTGATATGGTTTGTGAAAATACACAGAAATGTGAATAACTCCTTAGACAATAATAGATACGAGCTCTTGGACAATAAAAACTGGCATTTGAATAAGTACTGAGGGAAAGTTGCAGTCTGTCACAACTATGAATTATCTATAGGGGATATATATATATATTTTCGCGAGTTGGGCTCTGCATGCCACCACATTGGATTTGAAATGAAACCTCTAGAACAGAATTCAAGTGCAGATTGTAACGTTTAATTTGAAGGTTTGAACAAAAATATCTGATAGAAATTGTAGGAATTGTACACATTTCTTTACAAACACTCCACATTTTAGGAGGTCAAAAGTAATTGGACAAATAAACCAAACCCAAACAAAATATTTTTATTTTCAATATTTTGTTGCGAATCCTTTGGAGGCAATCACTGCCTTAAGTCTGGAACCCATGGACATCACCAAACGCTGGGTTTCCTCCTTCTTAATGCTTTGCCAGGCCTTTACAGCCGCAGCTTTCAGGTCTTGCTTGTTTGTGGGTCTTTCCGTCTTAAGTCTGGATTTGAGCAAGTGAAATGCATGCTCAATTGGGTTAAGATCTGGTGATTGACTTGGCCATTGCAGAATGTTCCACTTTTTTGCACTCATGAACTCCTGGGTAGCTTTGGCTGTATGCTTGGGGTCATTGTCCATGTGTACTATGAAGCGCCGTCCGATCAACTTTGCGGCATTTGGCTGAATCTGGGCTGAAAGTATATCCCGGTACACTTCAGAATTCATCCGGCTACTCTTGTCTGCTGTTATGTCATCAATAAACACAAGTGACCCAGTGCCATTGAAAGCCATGCATGCCCATGCCATCACGTTGCCTCCACCATGTTTTACAGAGGATGTGGTGTGCCTTGGATCATGTGCCGTTCCTTTTCTTCTCCAAACTTTTTTCTTCCCATCATTCTGATACAGGTTGGTCTTTGTCTCATCTGTCCATAGAATACTTTTCCAGAACTGAGCTGGCTTCATGAGGTGTTTTTCAGCAAATTTAACTCTGGCCTGTCTATTTTTGGAATTGATGAATGGTTTGCATCTAGATGTGAACCCTTTGTATTTACTTTCATGGAGTCTTCTCTTTACTGTTGACTTAGAGACAGATACACCTACTTCATTGAGAGTGTTCTGGACTTCAGTTGATGTTGTGAACGGGTTCTTCTTCACCAAAGAAAGTATGCGGCGATCATCCACCACTGTTGTCATCCGTGGACGCCCAGGCCTTTTTGAGTTCCCAAGCTCACCAGTCAATTCCTTTTTTCTCAGAATGTACCCGACTGTTCATTTTGCTACTCCAAGCATGTCTGCTATCTCTCTGATGGATTTTTTCTTTTCTTTCAGCCTCAGGATGTTCTGCTTCACCTCAATTGAGAGTTCCTTAGACCGCATGTTGTCTGGTCACAGCAACAGTTTCCAAATGCAAAACCACACACCTCTAATCAACCCCAGACCTTTTAACTACTTCATTGATTACAGGTTAACGAGGGAGACGCCTTCAGAGTTAATTGCAGCCCTTAGAGTCCCTTGTCCAATTACTTTTGGTCCCTTTAAAAAGAGGAGGCTATGCATTACAGAGCTATGATTCCTAAACCCTTTCTCCAATTTGGATGTGAAAACTCTCATATTGCAGCTGGGAGTGTGCACTTTCAGCCCATATTATATATAATTGTATTTCTGAACATGTTTTTGTAAACAGCTAAAATAACAAAACTTGTGTCACTGTCCAAATATTTCTGGACCTAACTGTATGAACCTCTGTTTCTCCACAAGGTTGGAGCCCTGAAAAATAACCTCCAGCAGGCCACTAATATACATGTGTTTGCTCAAATTACCAGAAACAGACTCCATGAGCGTGGTATGAGGACCTGACATCCACAAGTGGGTGTTGCGCTTATGTGACGGCCTGGCGCCGCCAGGTAGTCACAGAAAAACACACACCCCACACAACACCATCCCACACCAGGTTCCATCAGCCACAAAATCCTACCACCCCCCTCAGGGTAGGAAGCACACACCAGTGGGCAGGACCAGGCGGATTGGGAGCGCCCACCTAGGGGTCTTGAGGATCCGGGGGAGGGAACCTGCCAGTTGAGTTGAGTGCAGTTGAAGTGGGAGTTCAAGTGGAAGTCTGAGCCTAGTGAAGTGTAGCCAGGGGAGTGGCCCTGGCCTACTGGCTAGGTGGCAAGCAGTGGACCGTGTCCAAAGGCGATGGGAGTCCGGTCGCGGGAAATCCCAAAGGGGACCAGGACAGGGTTGGAGCCCGCTGGTACCGACAGCGGAGATCCGGTCCGGAAACCGTGCACTGGCGGGGTACCTGGACTCTAGTTAAAAGACGGTTGCAAGCCCCTTCTCTATTTAACCAGGCCGGGAGCAAGGTTCCAGCCATTGTTCCAGTGTGTTAGCCCAGATAGAGCGAAACGGCAGGCCACCGCGGGGGATAGGGTATCCACAACAACCCACTGAGATCCCAAGGGTCAGTTTTCGCGGGCACATCTCCCAACCAAAACCAAACCGGGAGTGGACTTCCCCGTTCCATACGAGGTGGTCTAAAATGGAAGGAAAATACAAAGTGCCGGAGGAAGAGACATTGATATACCAGCCGGGTGTGGGAACCGTATACACCCTGAAGCGGCTGCCGGCCCCTGACACCTTAACAGCAGACTTGTGTGTATTTATTCAATCGTGAGTACACCAACACCCTCCGGTCCGGCCCGGTGCATCACCACCAACAGCCATCACCTCCCGTGTTCTGGACACTGAGCCCCAGGGCATCCACATCTCCCCACGGAGGGGTTAACATCCAGCTGCCATTCCATCGCCCCCGGGTGCTCCCCAACAGCAGCAGTGGTACTCCACATTACCACACACTGTGGGTGGCGTCACGAACTATCTACAACAATCCCCTGTACAAATTAAAATCCCTTTTATTTCAGTGTCCGTGCGACCCCCGGGTCTGGAAATCCCTCGAGCCACTGCGGATCCGGATCCGAGCAGCCCGCCTGCTACTGACGTGGGGGCAGCACATCTCCGGACTATAAGGCTGTGCTTTTAACTAATTTTTTATGCATTTTTTAGTGCAGCTTTGTCCCAAAACTACAAGAAAATTGTAATCCAAGCAAAGTCAATGAGGAACCTGAAGTGTAGTGCACATGTTGAGCTTTTTCTCCTTGCAGATTTGATGTAGAAAAAAATCTGAAGCATGTCAATTTTTTTTAGCATTTTTGCATGTTTTTGACCTTGTGTGCACAAGTAGCGTTTTCATCGCGTTTTTAAGTGCAAATTAGTCACAAAGCCTGTATGGATTCCTGATGCCAGCAAAGTCTATGAGAATCCTGTAGGTTAATTCTCGCATTAAAGAAGTTGTCCAGTTACCAAAACTGATTTTTTTTTTTCTGATAAATCTTTGCTAATATGTGCTTCTCCACACATCTATTATGTTTTTTCAGCAATATTACCTTTTATTGTGTTCTAGCAGCACATCCTCATTGCTGGCTCCAGCTCTGATGGGGTTAATCTCTCTTCTGACTTCCTGGGTTCAGTTCCTACAACTCCCATAATTCTTTGTGGCTCTGGGCTGTATCTAACACACCCACTGTGTCTAACATACCCACTCAGCCTCTTCCCAGTGTGGATGCACTGAGAGCAATCACAGCAGAGACAGCCAAAGCTCCAAGCTCTGCACAACCAGGGGAGGAAAGGGGCTATCTTCTGCTTGTTCTCATATAGAGGTGTGTGTGTGTGTGTGTGTACAGAAATTATGATTATTAGCCGGCGCAACATGTGAAAAAAATAATTAAGGGGAAAAAAAGTGAATGGGTCATGAGATTGCTTTTTTTCCCTCTTGCCTAGTCTGTGTGTCGTCCGTATCATTCGTGTGGCATGCATTTTGCAGGCTACTTTCACATCAGTGTTTTTTTGCTTGTAGGTAAAAAAACGCAAACTGCATATGACCGGATCCTGTGGATTAAATGTGCAACGCATGCAACTGTTATTTTACCGGATCCTTCTGCAGCGGGACACAGAATTTATCGCCTGATCTCACAGCCCGCAAACGCTGCAATAGCTGCAGGTGGGCTCATTCACATGACTGTTCCGTTTGTCCTCGTCAGTTCCTGTTTTTTTTGCGGACCCATGGACAGGACCATCTTTTCAATGTTTTTTGTGTAGGATCGGATGGCACATGGTAGCACTTCCATGTGCATCCGATCCTACAAAAAAACACATCGTATGCCGTATGTCCGTTCCGTTATTATGGAACATGTCCTATTCTGTTCCGTAATAATGGACCGTGACTCAATACAAGTCAATGGGTCCGCAAAATTCCCGGAAGCCACACGGAAGCACTTCCGTGTGACTTCTGTCGGGTGCCCGTGCAGTCTGTGTCCCGCTCCAGCCCCAGCCCCGCGGCTGCCCGCAGAGCAGTGTCAGCAGCTGCCCGCACTGCAGTGTCAGCAGCCGGGGGGATGACAAGCGCTACCGTCTGGAGGTTAGTAAGTTCATTACCTGCGGTGATGAAGTCCTGCACTCCTGACATCAGCGCTCGTCACTGCCTTCTATGCCCGCTGCTTGTCACATCACCTCTCGCTGTCGACCCGAGACTGTGACTAGCGGTGACGATACTTGGTTTGTGATCATTAAAATCAGTTCAGCGATCACCGCAGGTAATGTACCTCGCTAACCTCCTGACAGCAGCACTTGTCATGCCCTGCAGTGACCTGGGCTGACCTATTGATGTTAGCTCAGGTCACTGCACGTCTCTCTCAGCCAATGGGGAACATTCTGTTCTTCACTGACTGGGACATTGACTTAGAATATTCAGGGAGGTGGGACATTATATGTCTTTCTCATCTATCTATCCCTCCATTCATTCATTCATCCCTCTCTCTCTCTATATCTATCCATCTCTATATCTACTCATCTATTTATCTTTCTTGCTGCTTCCGTTTTTTGCGGTTCGCAAAAAAAACGGAAGGCACACGGATGCCACACGGATGTATCTGTGAAAAAAAGGACCGTTTTTTGCGGCCCGCAAAAACGGAATGGTCATGTGAATGTAGCCTTAACAGCAGTCACTGCCTGCTGCCGATCAAATGTGACCATGTGTGGGCTGTGTGTACAGGAGTTCAGATCAACTGACTGCAGTGTCGGCCGATTAGGCTGGGTTCACACGGGGATTACTACAATCCCCTCGCATGACACTCAGCTCTGCTGTACTGAGCGTGAGCCGAGTGTCATGCGTGTGTCCCTGCGACTGAGGTCTGACTGTGCGGGCAGACCTCAGCTGTAGGGGGTGGTCCGGCACTCAGGAGGGGCGGGCCGGCACTGAGGAGGGGTGGGAGGGATTCCTCTCCCTCTCTCCTCTGTAGTCGGCTATTGCGATTCTCACTCTGCACTCGCGGTACACCGATGTACCGCAAGTGCATTGCGATTTTTCTCTCACCCCATACACTTGAATGGGTAAAAGAGAAAGTCTTGCATTACAATTGCAGCATGCTGCGATTGTTTTCTCGGTCTGATTAGGGCTGAGAAAATAATTGCTCATGTGCGCTGATACACAGGCTAATATTGGTCCAAATGGAATGCGATGTTTTATCGCACTCCACTCGCACAGTTTTTCTCGCCGTGTGGCTTAGGCCTTACTTGTTCTGTGTCCCCCTGCATCCATCGCAGCGTGTGCGGGCTGGAGTTCAGCTGAGTTCAGATCTGCTGACTCCAGTGCTGGACTGAACTCAGGTGACCTCACAGCCCGCACATGCTGCAATGGATGCAGGGGGACACTGAACAAGTAATCGGCCGACACTGGAGTCATCTGAGTACTTGTTCTGCTGGCACTGTGGTCAGGAGTAGGCATGAGTGAGCAGTAAAATGCTCTGGTGCTCAATGGGCGAAGCCCATGTCGATTTTTTTTTTTAAAAAAATGCATTAAAAATAAAAAAAAAACAAAAAACCAAACAATCACATAACCCTAACCCTAGGGTTAGGGGTAAAAATAAAAGTGGGGGCTCTCGCTGTATTTTCTATTGCTAAGGGTAACCCAAGCAGCTACTGGCTGCTAACTCCCACTGCTTGGTGTTACCTTCACTAGCAATGGAAAATTCAGGAAAGCCTTTTTTTAGAAAGGTTTTTGCCTAAAAACTTTTTAAAAAAATGACGTGGGCTTCGCCATATATTTTGTACGCTAGCCAGGTACAGCAGGCAGGTACAGGCTGCCCCCAACCCCCAAGCTGCCTATTTGTACCCGGCAGGGAACCAAAAATATAGGGAAGCCCTTTTTTTTAAATTATTTCATGAATTTCATGAAATAATTTAAAAACGTGGGCTTTGCTCATTTTTTTTATGTTTTGCCAGGTACAACTAGGCAGCTGGGGATTGGAATCCGTAGTGCAGGGTGGCCGCTGCGAATTGCAGTCCACAGCCGCCCCAGAAAATGGCGCTTTCATAGAAGCACCATTTTCTGGCGCTCTATCCAACTCTTCCAGTGGCCCTGGTGGCAGGTGGCACGCTGGGTAATAAGGGGTTAATGCCAGCTATGTTTTACCAGCTGGTATAAAGCCCGAGATTCTTAATGTCAAGCCAACTTTGACCTGGCCATTAAGAATCTCCAATAAAGGGTTTAAAAAAAAATAAAAATACATCACACAGAGAAAAAAACTTTATTAGATATAAATACACAGACACAGTAGGGACTCCATGTTTATTACTCCCTCTCACCCCTCTACGATCGAGAGATTTCTGTACTGGCAGGGAAGAGAGAGAAAAGAGAGGCAGGGAAGAGAGAGAAAAGAGAGGCAGGGAGGGAAAAGAGAGGCAGGGAGGGAAAAGAGAGAGAGGGAGGGAAAAGAGAGAGAGAGGCAGGGAAAAGAGAGAGAGAGGCAGGGAAAAGAGAGAAAAGAGAAAAGAGAGGAAGGGAAAAGAGAGAAAAGAGAGGCAGGGAAAAGAGAGAAAAGAGAGGCAGGGAAAAGAGAGAAAAGAGAGGCAGGGAAAGGAGGGAAAGAGAGGGAGGGAAAAGAGCGAAAGAGAGGGAGGGAAAAGAGCGAAAGAGAGGGAGGGAAAAGAGCGAAAGAGAGGGAGGGAAAAGAGCGAAAGAGAGGGAGGGAAAAGAGCGAAAGAGAGGGAGGGAAAAGAGCGAAAGAGAGGGAGGGAAAAGAGAGAGAGAGAGAGAGGGAGGGAAAAGAGAGAAAGAGGGGAAGGGAAAAAGAGAGAGGGAGGTAAAAGAGAGAGGGAGGTAAAAGAGAGAGGGAGGTAAAAGAGAGAGGGAGGGAAGAGAGGGGGGGAAAAGAGAGAGGGAAAAGAGAGAGAGGGAGGGAAGAGAGAGAGGGAGGGAAAAGAGAGAGAGCGCGAGGGGAATGAGAGAGAGGGAGGGAAAAGAGAGAGAGGGAGGGAAAAGAGAGAGAGGGGGGAAAGAGAGAGAGGGGGGAAAGAGAGAGGGGGGAAAGAGAGAGAGAGGGAGGTAGAGAGAGGGAGGTAAAAGAGGAAGGTAAAAGAGAGGGAGGGAAAGAGAGAGAGAGGGAGGTAAAAGAGAGAGAGAGGGAGGTAAAAGAGAGAGGGAGGTAAAAGAGAGAGAGGGAAAAGAGAAAGGGAGGGAAAAGAGAAAGGGAGGGAAAAGAGAAAGGGAGGGAAAAAGAGAAAGGGAGGGAAAAAGAGAAAGGGAAGGAAAAAGATAAAGGGAGGGAAAAAGAGCGGGAGGGAAAAGAGAGCGGGAGGGAAAAGAGAGCGGGAGGGAAAAGAGAGCGGGAGGGAAAAGAGAGGGATAAGAGGGGGGAGAGAAGAGGAGGAAGAGGGGAGGGGGAGAAAAGAGGTGGGAGAAGAGAGTGGGGGGAGAGAAGAGGGGAGGAGAAAGAGGGGGGGAGAAGAGGGGGGAAAGAAGAGAGGGGGGGAGAGAGGTGCTCTGTCACCAACTTGTTCCACTCTGTGACTTGTGGTGCAGGTGACAGAGTGCAGACAGTTGGTCCCATGCAGCTGGACAGGTGATAGAGCAGAGCGGTGACATGCTCTGCTCTGACACATGCGGTGCTGCATGTCACCAGCTTGTCAGTGTCTTGCTGTGTCCTGTAGTGCTGGTGGGAGGAGCACATGATCACCCTGCCCGACACCGCCCGTTCTCCTGACACCGCAGCAGAGCGGGCGGGTGGAGAGTGAGATCAGTATTTACGTGACCAGGGGGGATTTCAGATGAAGAACCCCCCCTGTACTCCACACAGGCGCCCCGTGCCTCACCATCTGCCGGACGCTAAGCTGTCTTCACCGCTCCACACTGGCGCCCTCCGGATCCTCCCCTCGATGCTGGGCTGTGACGTGCGGTAGTCACCGCCCACAGCCCTATCAATCAATGTGAATGGTGCCAGCATCCTCTGACGTAACCGTCAAGTTTGAGAGCCCGGAACTTGACGGAACGTAAGAGGATACTAGCAGCCGCAGCACCAGGGGGTCATGTGACCGGCACTGAGCGTGCAGGATAGCGCCGCTCAGTGCCAGAAGTGCAAATAGAAGGCAATGCAGAAAACGCCTATAATGGTAAGGTACATTCATAGAGAAAATAAAAAAAATGGGTGAACCACCCCTTTAAGTATTTTCTATTTGCAGATTTCATCCAACCTAATGAATGTTAAAAATCTGCACTAGAAACGTGAGGAAAAGATGCACTGAAAACATAGCAAAACCGAACACTTTTCTTGCCAGGAGATGCATAAATTTCTGCACCAAATTCTAACTGTGTGCACATATCCGAAGAGGCACTCACTTATCAGTAACTGTTTCTTGTTAAAAGTGCATTTTATAGTGCAAAAAAATACAGTAATTACTAAAATAATATTCCTTTCTCATTTAATTATACAGTCTTATTTTTTATTGTACAATTTGTCAAAATATATAATTTCTACCTGTGTAAGTTATTTTTGATGGTAAACAAAATATGATTTTCCAATAATTCAGATTTATAAATTTAGGTAGGAGTATGGCTTCTCCCCTGTGTGAACTCTCAGGTATAGGGCTCTTTCCATCTGCGAGTGCAATCCGATAAAAAAAAAAATCGGATTGCACTCGCACAAGTGTTAATCAATGAAGCAGTTTCCTCTGTCTTGTTTTTTCTCCACACGAATCATGCTCTCGGTGCAATTGCAGCATGCTGCAGTTTGCACAGAGTCTCGGCTTACGCGTGTGTAAAATCGCACTGCACTCACATGTTATGCGGCTGCAGTGCGGTGCACGCAGAGACAGACAAGAGGAGAAAGTGCTCCCTCCATCTTCTCCGATCCTGTGATGCGATCGCAAGATCGCGTAACAGTTGCATGACCCTCGGCTGACACCCGCAACAGAGGGTCATTAGCATATGGCTTCCGATGCTCCCTCATCGGAAGCGGTACAGAAGTGGAAATGAGCTCATATAATAAGATCCGATTTCTGGATAAAATATTTGCCTCATTCTGATTATGAAAAAGTCTTCTCCCCTGCATGAATTCTGTGGTGTTCAACAAGATATGATTTACGTGCAAAACATTTCCCACATTCTGAACATGAAAAAGGCTTCTCCCCTGTGTGAATTGTCTGGTGTGCAACAAGATTTGATTTCTGTACAAAGCATTTCCCACATTGTGAACAAGAAAATGGCTTCTCCCCTGTGTGAGTTGTCTGGTGTGCAATAAAACCTGATTTCTGTACAAAGCATTTCCCACATTCTGAACATGAAAAAGGCTTCTTCCCTGTGTGAATTGCCTGGTGTCTAACAAGACTTGATTTCTGTACAAAGCATTTCCCACATTCTGAACATGAATAAGGCTTCTCCCCTGTGTGAGTTCTCTGATGTGTAACAAGAATTGATTTACGTGCAAAACATTTTCCACATTCTGAACATGAAAAAGGTTTCTCCCCAGTGTGAATTGTTTGGTGTTTAACAAGATTAGTTTTATGTCTAAAACATTTCCCACATTCTGAACATGAAAAAGGCTTCTCCCCTGTGTGAATTCTATGGTGGTCAACAAGAATATGTTTATGTCCAAAACATTTCCCACATTCTGAACAAGAAAAAGGCTTCTCCCCTGTCTGACGTCTCTTGTGTGTATCAAGAGTGGATCTCTGAACAAAACATTTCTCACATTCTGAACATGAAAAAGTCTTCTCCCCTGTATGAATTCTCTCATGTTCAACAAGGTTTGATTTACATCCAAAACATTTCCCACATTTTGAACATGAATATGGCTTTTTCCCATTATGAATTCTCTCATGCCTAACAAGAACTGATTTCTGGTTAAAGTATCTCCCACACTTGGAACAAGAAAATCTCTTCTTGGTGTGCATTTTTCTATGTTTAACATGTTCTGAATGTGAAATTTTCTTCATGGCTTTAAGACCAGTTTGTTTTTTAATGCCTCTTTTGTGACTTCTCTTTTTCTTAGTACTGTGTAATGATTCAGAAGAGAGGACCTGTTTCAGAGGATTAGATAGATCTTTGCTGTCAAGGGATGATGGAATATTTGGAGTAACAGCATTCACTTCATTTGTATGCTGTATGATCTCAAGGTCATCTGATTTAAAAATTGAGGATGTGAGTTGTCCCTCTGATGTCTTCTCACGGTTATCTGCCAAATATAAAACCAATTATTATTTTTAAACAAAGTATCCTTAACATTTATATTTTGAGCATTTCTACTTAACTTTCTGTACAACATATTTTTTTAGATTTTTTCCAACACCGACATTACAGAAAAATACTTCCAATTTATGGGGGGAATCTACTTAACTTTCCATTTCTATTAACATCTTATGTAGCACAATTGAATTCATTATGACAGATCTATTCTTTTACACAATGTTTTCAAGTTGTATTTTGCCTTTTCTTAATTTTCATTTTGCCTTATGAACTGATACATTATTTTTTTTCGCTTGTATATATTGTACATTTTTTTTTATTTTTTTTGTATATTTATTGTATATAAATTATGCCTTTTTTAGTAACCCTGTGATCAAGGCCTCTAGGGCTAAAACATCAGAGACTGTTGTTCTTGTTCACAATTTCACAAATAAAGATTGCATTTAAAAAGATTTTTGCTCAAAATTTGTGTGTGCAGTGATTTTCTGTGACTTGGGTCTGGTCTTTTTTTGAGCTATTCACTTGCACCTAGTCATCCCCATCTGTGTGCATGCCATTTACGGACTTTATTCACTATGACAATGACAACTTACAGTCTAAGGCCTGTTTCACACGTCAGTGAAAAACAGACGTTTTTCGCTGACGTGTTAAAAACGCATATGGCCCTCCGTGTGCCATGATTCACGTCACAAGTGGGTTGTCCATGTGCAATCCGTCATCCATACGCCGTGATACGTGATTGCACATGGAGATAAACTCACCTGTCCCTGCTCCTGCAGTCCATGGTGCTGAACTCTTCAGCTCTGCTGCTCTGCTGTGTTTCCGCCCCCACTGTAGCTACTTCCCGTTTGGCTGTGGCTGCATAAATGAATATGCATGCCAGTAATTAGCCGACTCTGAAGCAGCAGCCAGCAGAGGCCGGAGACAGCGTCGCTGGAGAAGGAGAGTTAAAAATGCTTTTTATTTTCAATGTCCGTCTTTTTCTGGGACGTGTTTCATGGATCACACCATAGTGTTGTCCGTGGGACATCAGTGATGCCAAAAAAACTGGACATGTTTCCGTGTGGAGCACATGGACACGCATGTACGCCGCATGGAAACACTGTCAGTGAAAAATCAATGATGTATAAGCAGACTCATTGATTATGGGTCTGTGTATGTCAGTGATTCTGGTACGTATAAAAACTGTCACATACGAACCAGAATCACTGACGTGTGAAACAGGCCTTAAGGTCCAGTCACACTAAGAAACTTACCAGCGATCCCAACAACGATAGGGATCGCTGCTAAGTTGCTAGGAGGTTGCTGGTGAGATGTCACACTGCGACGCTCCAGCGATCCCACCAGCAACCTGACCTGGCAGATCGCTGGAGCGTCGCTACACAAGTTGCTGGTGAGCTCACCAGCAACCAGTGACCAGCCCCCAGCGCCACGTGGAAGATGCTGCGCTTGGTAACTAAGGTAAATATCGGGTAACCAACCCGATATTTACCTTGGTTACCACCGCACGGAGCTACACGTGCAGAGAGCAGGGAGCAGCGCACACTGAGCGCTGGCTCCTTGCTCTCCTAGTTACAGCACACATCGGGTTAATTACCCGATGTGTGCTAAAGCTAAATGTGCACAGAGCAGGGAGCAGCGCACACTGCTTAGCGCTGGCTCCTTGCTCTCCTAGTTACAGCACACATCGGGTTAATTAACCCGATGTGTGCTGCAGCTAAATGTGCACAGAGCAGGGAGCAGCGCACACCGCTTAGCGCTGGCTCCTTGCTCTCCTAGTTACAGCACACATCGGGTTAATTAACCCGATGTGTGCTGCAGCTACATGTGCACAGAGCAGGAGCCGGCTCTGACAGTGAGAGCGGAGGAGGCTGGTAACAAAGGTAAATATCGGGTAACCAAGGACAGGGCTTCTTGGTTACCCGATGTTTACATTGGTTACCAGCCTCCGCAGAAGCCGGCTCCTGCTGCCTGCACATTTAGTTGTTGCTGTCTCGCTGTCACACACAGCGATCTGTGCCTCACAGCAGGACAGCAACAACTAAAAAATGGCCCAGGACATTCAGCAACAACCAACGACCTCACAGCAGGTGCCAGGTTGTTGCTGGATGTCACACACAGCAACATCGCTAGCAACGTCACAAAAGTTGTTCGTTAGCAGCGATGTTGCTAGCGATGTTGCTTAGTGTGACGGGGCCTTAACAGAAGATCTCATAAGATGAACCAGTAGAGAGTGGTGTCCAACTGTTTGTTCATTATGCAAGAGGGTTTCCCCTTTATTAGTGGCTTAGAGGCTTTTGAAAAGCAAGATAATTTATATAAACCAATCCAGCAAAATCCACTCTCCCAAAGTCAAGTGCAGTGTGCCCAAACCACATTTAGCATCCATGAATTTGGCATTGCTGTAGTGAGAAAAACCCACTGAATTTACGTTGTTCAAAAAAAAAATTCCAGCTTCTAAAATTCCAAAAGTTTATTAAAAATATGGATAATAAAATCATGATGAAAGCTTTTAAACATTTGGAATTTAGAACTGGAATTTTTTCTTCATTTCTGGATATTCACATTTGGTTCAACGGAGATTACTTGCTTCAATTGAGTCGGTAGGTGAGCTGGATTTTCTCTTCCTTTACCCATTGTTGAATTTACGGTGTGCCTGTCTCCTGGAGCACAATATGGGCAATATGTGTTGGGTAATAAAATGGCAAATTTGCAATTTTCACTCTCCAACATTTACTGCATGCTAATTTCCAGAAACTGTGTGTGGAGTCAAAAGAGTCACTACTCCTATAGAAGAATTCACTAAAGGTTACAAATTATACAAGAAAGTCACTTACGGGGTTTTCCTCTGCTTTGGTTTTCTGCCATTTTGTCACATTCATTAAATGGAGTGTCCCATCTCCTTTGGGATCTGCTCCCGTGATGTCAGTTGTTACCACCAGGCACCGCCTACTTTATTCGGGCGGTGCTGGTGTTGAAGAATACATCGGAAACAGAAGCTCTGGACGGTGTAGGTTCTAACCAACCTTAAAGATTAGGGTGGCAGGGACCAGTAATGTCACTCAGTCTGGCAGTATGGGTGTGTTCTCCTCTAGCATTGTTCTTCTTTGGTACTGTCCTCTGTGCTCAGCTCTTGGCTGTTATCCCAGCCTGTTTACTGGCTACTCTTGCATCTTCTGACACAGCTACCTGAATATCCTTCTTGCCGTCTCACACCACTGAAGAGCAACTAATTCCGTGGCTAACTCCCATGGTAGTGCTCCCTGTTTAAGCCCAGATCCATGAATAGGGGTTAAAGGGTGAAGGGCAAGGCAATCACTGGGGTCCTGGAAAGTGGATTAGATATTAGATACCATTATGGCAGACTTCTTTTCCGGGTGTTCACTCGCCGGCTTCAGACGCGCATTGTGCATGCGCAGTGCGCATCTGAAACTGACAAGGAGAACCCGGAAGAGAAGCCTGCCACAATGGTAAGTATAAACGTGCGCAGGATAGAATGAGCGACGGAGACGGCGCTCATGTGACTCCATGGTATCACGCCCACAGGGGCGTGGTACCACGGAAAGTATGCAGACGTCCATAGGGCAAGGCGCCGCCCATGTGGCCAGCGTCTCTCTAATTTGCATAGGAAATATGAAGGTAATAAAACGTTTCTTATTACTTTCATATTATACAATTTTACAACACAAGGATGGGTAGGGAGGTGTAGTTAGGGCACACATGCGTCTGCTGATAGGTCAGAACGCATATTCTAGGTGACAGGTTCCCTTTAAACAGTTGCCTCACACAGCCGAGATTGCCAGACTTCCCCCACAGACGCAGAAGTTTAACCACTTAACGACTGCGGGCAGTAATATTACGTCCTAAGCGGTCATAGTCTGATCCCTCCGACTGCTGCCGGCAGGGATCCGCGCACATGTCAGCTGAGATGTGTGCCTAGCAGGCACGAGTGTAATCACGTTCTGCCCGTGCCTGTTAACCCTTTAAATGGTGCTGTCAAAATGTGACAGACACTTTATTCCCGGCGCGGTAAATCTGTACTTACCGGCCGCCATCGGCGTCGCAGTGACGTGATCACTGTGAGACGATGGTTGTCATGGTAGCACAGGGTCATTTGATGACTTCTGTAGCTAGCATGAGTCACTTCCTCTTTCATCTGACCACTTGCTGCCAGTGACAAGAGGTGAGCCTTTCTGCTCATCTCAGCTGTGTAGCTTTGATCAACAGAAAAGAATGAGCGATCACACTGCTGATCCTTATAGTCCGCAAGGTAGACTAGTAAAGAAAAAAAAAAAAAAGAAGTTCAAATCAGCCCCCTTTCGCCCCATTGAAAAAGGGGGGGGTAAAAAAAAAAAAAAAATACACATATTTGGTATCGCCGAGTTCAGAAAGGCCCAATCTATCAAAATTTAAAATCAATTAATCTGATTGGTAAACTGAGTACTGGCAAAAAAATCCAAACGTCAAAATTACGTTTTTTGGTCGCCACAAGTTTTGCGCAAAATGCAATAACAGGCAATCAAAACGTAGCATCTGCGCAATAATTGAACCATTAAAAAAATCAGCACAAGACACAAAAAATAAGCAGTAACTGAGCCACAGATCCCAAAAAATGAGAACACTACGTGTTGCGGAAAATGGCACAAAAGTGTGCCACTTTTTTGGGACAAACTTCTGATTTTTTTTTAAACCTCTAAGATAAAAGTAAACCTATATATGTTAGGTGTCTACGAACTCGTACTGATCTGAGTTAACACACCGATACATCAGTTTTACCATATAGTGAACATGGTGAATAAAATATCTCAAAAACAATCATGCAATTGCACAATTTTTTGCCATTTTTCAGTACACTATATATTAAAACGTATGGTTTTAATGAAAAATACAACTCATCCTGCAAAAAACAAGCGCTCATATGGCAAGGTTGACAGAAAAATCAAAAAGTTACAGCTCTGGGGGGGCGTGGCCTGGACACAGAGCAGAGAGGACGCACGTTAGTTCGACTCCTGTACACATTGCCGGTTTACTGGATTCTGTGACCCTCCTGGATTTGAAATCTGCATCTAGTGACAGCTAGAAGACCTCTGGCTGACATGAGACACCGAGTGGGAACGTCAGCTGAACGGGAGGAAGAGGAGGAACGCTCGTGTTACTCACCCCGTGAAAGCCTGGTCTCCTGGAAAGTACATGTGGAGGAGGGAAAGTCCCGGAGTGTAATTGTGGTGAGCAGAGCCCCTGCAGAGAACAATACAATACATCTGAGGAGGGGGGCAAGCAGGTGCCCTGAGTGCAGCAGTGAGGAGCGACAGTTCTGATTCCCTGAGCGGGGCTGAAAAGAAGCTGTAGCACGGCCACACACTGGCCTAGCCTGGAGGCCCTGACATTGCCTCGTAGCGGTATATAGTGGGGACATTCCGGTTCCCTTCCCCTAGACACAGGAGTGGAGAAGAGAGGGGGGGGGGGTTCGGGACAGAGCTTCAGAGAAGTTACTCAGAGCCCGCCTTTTTTTTATATCTACAACTCCTCGCTCCCTGTGTACCACTCTATCGCCACCTGGTGGTCACTGTGACATTAGCCTGTTGCAAGGGGAGCACAGGAGGGAGATGTGCGTCCCTGCATAATGTCTGCATAGAGGGGGAGGCCTGCCCTACCGTCCGTATAGAGGACATAAGTAGACAGCTACAATTTTAATAGCATCATACCAATAAGCTATATTGGAAGGAGACATTATACTCTGCACTGTTTGGGTGACAATCTGGCTGGGCTGAGAAGGAGAAGAGGACCAGGCTGGTCATACAGATTACGAAGCGGACAGCCATTTGTGACCCCCTTAGACAAGTTTCTTACTAAGAGAGACTGTGCTGTGGAAGATCCTATGCCACCAAAGTCACAAAGACAATCAACCCATAAAGGCAGTCAGGCGAAAAATAAAACAGCGTGGGCAGATCTATTGTATATAGACTAAAGGGTACTTTACACGCTGCGATATCGGGACAGATATCACTAGTGAGCGTACCCGCCCCCATCGATTGTGCGTCACGGGCAAATTGCTGCCCATGGCGCACAACATCGCTAAGACCAGTCACACGGACTTGCCTGCCTAACGACGTTACTGTTGCCTGTGAACCGCCTCCTTTCTAAGGGGGCGGTTCGTGCGGCATCACAGCGACGTCACACGGCAGCTGTCCAATAGCAGAGGAGGGGCGGAGATGAGCGGCTGGAACATGCCGCCCACCTCCTTCCTTTCTCATTGCTGGTGGACGGACGTAAGGAGATGTTCCTCGTTCCTGCGGTGTCACACATAGCGATGTGTGATGCCGCAGGAACGACGAACAACATCGCTACTCACCAGACAACGATATTTGGTTTTTGGACGACCTCTCCAACACCAACGATTTTTACCACTTTTGCGATCGTTGAAGGTCGCTCATACGTGTCACACACTGAGATGTTGCTAACGACGCCGGATGTGTATCACAAACACCGTGACCCTGATGATAAATCGTTAGCGATGTTGCAGCGTGTAAAGTACCCCTTAGACTCTACGCCCTCGCTGTCTGCTCTGGTGTTTCAACAGGAGGACGGGGGAGGGTCACGTGACTCCCCATCAGAGACTGAGTCAGGAGATATGGAGCATCACTCTGACCATAAAAACTTGAAAAAGTATCTGGATCTTCTTCCTACCAAAGAGGGCTTGAAATCCCTGATCTCAGAAGTGAAAGAAGCCTGTAGGTCAGAAATTAACTCAATTCGCCAGGATGTTAAGCTATTAGCGAATAGGGTGGACTCTGTGGAAAGGAATCACGATGTCACCAGACAATATATTATAAAACTACAGAAAAATGTGACTTCCTATGCCCAAGCTTTGAGTGACACTAACAAACACCTGGAAGACCTGGAAAACAGAGGCCGCCGTAATAATATTCGAGTGAGGGGTGTCCCGGACGCCACGGGCAATGAGGATGTCCATGCCATACTTGACACCATATTCAACACTGTGCTGGAACGCCCTGCAACTCATAGGATAAAATTGGACAGAGCACATAGAGCATTACACCCTAGGGGGCCCCAAAATCAATCCCGTGATATTATATGTTGTGTTCATGATTTCCAACTGAAAGAGTCCATCATGGCTAAAGCTCGCACCATGGAGAGAATTGAATATCAAGGGACTCGGATCCAATTATTTCCTAACCTATCTTGGATTACCCTACAGAAGAGAGACACCTACAGCCTCTCCTTGCCTCTTTAAAGGACAGAGGCATCTGGTATCAATGGGGGTTTCCGTTTGCTATCATAGCTTCCAAAGATGGTCATACTGCTGTGCTGCGTTCTACCCGGGATCTTCCGACCTTCTGCACCGACCTGGGATTCTCTCCTCCTTCCCTGGCAGACTGGGACTTAGAGCTACCAACCAACCCACCCGGTCCGGTCTGGCAACAGGTGGATTCCAGGGGGGGATCCCCCTCATCCCGGTCTAAGGCAAGACTAATTCCAAGTTGAGACAACTGTTCTCTGGGCACTGGAGCCCTCTGTCTGAAACTTTGATTTTGAACTGCAGCCCCTTTGGGGGTAGTGGGAAGTGTGCTCCATGCCCTCCCTTGTTTATTCTCGGGTCTCTGAATTGCCCTCTTTTTTATAAGTAGCTGTTCACATTCTCGTTATTAGTATATCTTGTTTATGATTCCTCATAATATTTGCATTGATTCGCTGTTAGGATGGTGGAAATTGACTACTCCCCTCTCTGTTAGTTTGAATTTAGTTTCTGGCACTAGCTGTGGTCGTAAAGTGTCCATAGCTGCCAACCCCCTTATAGGGTTAGAGTTACCCTGGTTCCTCCTAAAGAAGAGTCGGTAAAGGAGGTTAGGGATTAAGATATTGCTAAAGCTTTATATTATAGAAATGTTTTCTTCTTTAGCCCTGGCCGGGGAGGGTGGGGGTGAAGGTTTTTGCCTGGGGCATGGCTCTTTTCCGGTAACATTTATAACATTATCAGAGAGACCAGCTCCTCCAAAGTCTCAGAGAATTAGAAAATAGGATGACCCTTAATCCATCAATACGTACCCTCAGAGAAATAGTAAAACCCCGTGACCAACTGAAGGACCTAGCGGTCAATACAACAGAAAAATTACTACTTTATAGTAAGCATAAATACTATGACAAAGGAAATAAATCTCATTCCCTTTTAGCTCATCAACTTAGAGAGGATAGAGGGAACTCATCCGTTTATGCCTTAAGAGATGTGGGGGGGAATATCCTCTATGATCCTACTAAAGTTGCAAAGATCTTCCAGGATTATCTGTCTAAACTGTATCCCTTGCCTAGCTCCCTTCCGCAGACCCAGGAAAACAGAGGGAATTGATTCACTCTTTTCTCGAGCAGTGTAAGCTACCTACTCTTACTAGGAGTGCTATAGATACAGTGAATGAAGAAATCACGGGTGAAGAGGTGGGAGAGGTGCTTAAATTACTTCCTAATGGGAGGTCGCCGGGTCCAGACGGTCTGACGTACTTCTATTACAAGGCATTTGCGGATCGACTCACCCCCTATTTAGTTAAACTATTTAATGGTTTCCTCATGGGCTCCCCTATACCCACAAGTATGTTGCATTCATATATTACACTTATACACAAACCAGGGAAGGATGCTATGGAATGTGCCAATTACAGGCCTATAGCACTCCTTAATGCTGATTTAAAATTTTTTACTAAATGATTGGCCCTACGCCTTTCGGTCCTACTCCCTCACCTAATAAATAAAGACCAGGTGGGTTTTGTCCCATGTAGACAGGGAGGGGACAACACCAGGAAGATTATTGACTTAGTGGAGGTTGTCAATAAGACGGAGAACGAGGCACTCCTTCTCAGTTTGGATGCGGAGAAGGCGTTTGACTGTATGGGGTGGCCATTGATTTGAGACGTTGCGTCATTTTGGAATTTCGGGTGCATTTATAACTGCCCTGAAAAGTCTATATTCATGCCCCTTAGCTTCGGTCAAGCTTCCTTATGCCACATCACAACCGTTTCAGATACACAACGGCACTCGTCAAGGATGTCCGTTGTCCCCCTTTCTCTTTGTTATGTGCATTGAGCCATTGGCTGCTGCTATTCACATGGACCCTAATATCCGTGTGGTATTGGTGCGAAACAAAGAGTTTAACTTATCTTTATATGCAGATGATGTTTTATTGATATTGTCCCATCCACATATCACCCTTCCGAATTTGCATACTCTATTATTACAATTTGGAAGGCTGTCAGGGTATAAGGTCAATCAGAGCAAAACGGATATAATATTAATTATATTTAATATTCCGCAGGCGCGGGTGTCCTCTTTGCGAGAAAATTACAACTACAACAATACATCCTTGACTTACTTGGGGATACAACTAACATCTATATATATAATTGCCTTATTCTGTCTGTCTGTCTGTCTTGCTCCAAAATGACGTCATTACAGTGACAACCGTCGCAACAGCGCGTGCGCTAAAGAGCCTGCGACCAACGGCTCTGCTAAGGCTCCCTGCACATGTAACCAGGGTACACATCGGGTTACTAAACAAAGCACTTTGCTTAGTTACCTGATATTTACCCTGGCTACGTGTGCAAGGAGCCAGCGCTAAGCGGTGTACACTGGTAACCAAGGTAAATATCAGGTAACCAAGCAAAGCGCTTTGCTTAGTTACCCGATATTTACCCTGGCTACGTGTGCAGGGAGCCTAACTGAAAAGCCTGAACTACGGGCCGACAGGACGACGCCCGACACTTCCCCGCTCGGCTCTGCCCCCCGCATGTTTACATTGGACACACACACACCTGGATAGTCACCTGTCCCCAGCCATGCAGTCCTCGGCAGTAACGTCCTCAGCGCCATGGGCCCGCTTGGCTCCACCCACTGCGCACTCCGCCCCCCGCACACATTAGGCTGCTTTCACACTTGCGTTGTGAGGCATCCGTCACAGTGCGTTGTGTGATGCATGTGACGGATGCGTTGCAAATATTGTGCTAATAAAGTAACGGATTCCTGTAAAGGAACGTTTTGCGTTTTTTTTTTTTTGTTTTTTTTTTTAATGTTTCGCCGGGAAAAGGAGATTTGCGGTCGGGAGGAGAGAGAGAGGTAACCGCAAATCCCCTGAGTGATTGCAGTGAGCCGTGCGATCAGCGGTGCCGTCACTCAGGTGACCCGCGGCCACAGCTGCAGTCCTCCACCCGAGAGCTGTGTCCGCGGGTCACCTGAATGAAAGCACAGCTGATTGCGCGTTTCACTTCAGTTTCTGCGTGGCGCTGATAGCGAGCGGTCATGTTCTACTGACGCTCCTGTCAGCTTCATGTAGCAGACCTGAAAGCGTCGTGGGACCTCTGTGGATTATGTGGGACCTGGAGGGGTATTTGGGGGTTTAATAAAGTGGTGAAAGAGGGCTTTTTTTTTGTCTTTTATTCCAAATAAAGGATTTTTTCGGGTGTATGTGTTTATTTTCTTTAACTTACAGGTTAATGCAGGTGTGTAGACTGGCTCCTCTGTATCCCCCACACACGCTGCAGTGATGCCCCTGATCTAACTTCCCGACCACCCTGCTGGGCAGACGGTTCCTCCTTCTCTGAAACTTTCCCCTGGCTAGAGAATTGGGGACATGACCAGTTTTCGGGCCAGGAATCCAACCTCGGAGCCCTGTTTCCTACTACTCCTCTTCCTCCCATGCCACCTCGTCCATCATAGCGTGCAGTGTTTTTTTCAGCAGGCATAAAAATCAGTATAGTGATGCTGATTATGGTGTCATCAGCGCTAGCCATGTTGGTAAAGCATTCAAAGCAGCGCAACACGGCACTCAGGTCATGCATGGAGGCACAATCGTTGGTAGTGAAGTGGTGTTGGTCCACAGACCGATTCTGCCATGCATACTACAGCTGAAACTCCACTATTGCCTGCTCTGCTCGCACAGTCTCTCCACTATATGCAAAGTCGAGGAGGTGAGCGGGAAGGTCGAAAGGCAAGGAGCATTAGGATGAGCAAATCGAAAGTGCCCACACTTTCAGCAAAAGCTCTGATATAATGTGGGTACATTTTGAGGAAGCTCTGCACCACCAAATTCAGCACATGCACCAAGACCTAGTGGTGTCCGCAAACCACCAGGTAGGGCTTGAGGTTCATCGACAACAGCCACTCATCTGTATGTTGTTTTATGCCAGTCCATAACATCGGCGCGGTGTGTGGTTTGTCCCCCAGGCAGATGAGTTTAAGAACAACCTGCTGTCGTTTACTCCTGGCTGTACTAAAGTTTGTGCCGCAGGTTTTACTGTGACTAGATGTGGAGGAAGCGGAGTAGGAGGAGGTAACACTGACTGACAAGTGTCCAGCAATCCAAGGTGGTGGTAGGACATGCGCTTGAACACCTTGCGCCTCATGCCCAAACTCCAATATGTTTACCCAGTGTGCAGTTAGAAAGATATACCATCTCTACCTGTGCTTACATGATGCAGTGCTGTAACAGATTTTGGATGAATTGCACCTATCACTCTCCCTCACTCCAATAGTATCCTGTCCCTACGTTAGTCAAAGCAAACTAGCTGCACGACCCCAGTTCCAGCCTTTATACAGACCGAGTCACTGGGTGTGCTGGCCAATCAAAGCCATTCCAATTCTGCCGTCTAGTTCTGGGCTGATTCCTGACCTTTCTCAGTATCATTCTTACTTCACGAGGCGACATCTTGCATGTGGCCCCAGACCGAGTAAAATTGACAGTCATCTTCTGTTTCTTCCATTTTCTAATAATTGCTCGAATAGTTGTTGCCTTCTCACCAAACTGCTTGCCTATTGTCCTGTAACCCATCCCGGCCTTGTGAAGGTTTACAATTTTGCTCATTTGTAATTAGACAGCTCTTTGGGCTTGGCCATTGTGGAGAGGTTGGAGTGTGATTGATTGTGTAGACAGGTGTCTTTTATACAGGTAACAGGTTGAAACAGGTGCAATTAATACAGGAACTGAGTGCAGACTAGAAGGGCTTCTTAAAATAAAATAAAATGAAGAGGTCTGTAAGCCAAAATTCTTGCTGGTTGGTAGTTAATCGAGGTTAAAAGAAATTAAAAAGTCAGGATAAAGTGAAAATCTGTTGTTATTGTACAGAAATTCAAATTTGACTCTCTCCACATTTAAAGTTGATGATCAGAAATGCAAAGTTTTGCAGAAATTCTGGACCTGTCCTTGTAGGGACCATATGAGCACATTCAGAAGCACAAAAGCTCTATAGAAGAAGGGCTTTCAGTGCCCAAAGTAATTTGACTAATTCCAAGTTGAAGAGAATGTTGTGGTCTAGTGACAAAATGGTGATCAGATGACTATGATATGAATGGACTACACTACCGATAAAGCAGCCACAGCTGGTGACTGAGAAGAATCTGTGTCTTCTCTGCATTTCGTGGTTACTCCTCACCTGGGTAGTTATATGTAGGAATCTCCTCTTTACACCACTCATCACCCCTCACATATGTCTCTGTAGTATTAATATGGGTCAGATCTTCACCCTGAAACAAATATTGTAGAAGTCACAGACAGATGGAGAAGTCACATCTATGATCAGCTCTAATCCTGCCATCTCCACCGTTCCCATTACACAAGTATAAAACATCTAATACTGGTGGATAAAACAAGACTGAACACAAGACCTTCACAACTGTCTATACATAGAAGGAAATAATTATTTGATCCCTTGCTGATTTTGTAAGTTTGCCACTGACAAAGACATGAACAGTCTATAGTTTTAAGGGTAGGTTAATTTTAACAGTGAGCTAAAATATCAAAAATAAAATCCAGAAAATCACATTGTATCAATTATATAAATGTATTTGCATTTTGCAGAGAGAAATAAGTATTTGATCCCCCTACCAACCATTAAAAGTTCTGGCTCCTACAAACCACTTAGACCAGAGGACTCAAACATGCATCCCGCACGCGGTCCTTGAGACTGCTTCTTGTGGCCCACAGACACCTAGACCTCATGATGATTGCAGCCCAGTACATACACGGGGCCGCCGCAGTCAGCATTTTCCTTCCAGCGAGTGTCATTTGCGGCACCGTGCAGAGAAGCACGCCTCTACACAGCTTTACGAATGAAAAACCAAGGGGAAAAAATTGTGGACGTATACCCTGCTGTAACTGAATAAAAGCATAGTGCATATAAACATTGGGTACTTAGTAAACACTGTTTTTGATTAAAAAAAAAGCATAAGGCCGTCCCACCAGTGACCAGGTGTACCCAGTTGGGATAGTACCTACACTCTCTAATATTAAAACCATACCATGGGTCAAAATAGGCCTCAATGTGAATAAGGGCAGAGATTGACTGGGTCCCAACAGGACACACAGCCATGGGATGCATAGAATGAAATGCCCAGCTCACTGAGCGGGAGGACCAGTAGAAAAACACTGATGGCGGCGGCCTCGTGTATGTATTGGGCAGCGATCGTCACAGGGTCTAGGTGCCTGCTAAGTTGCAAGCAAGTAAGAACAACACAGAGCGAACGAAGAAAAAGTGAATTTTTTTTTTAATGTGAATAACGTCATAATGGGATATTACTACAGGATGGGACAATATGGGCACATTAGTACAAGGGGGCAATATGGGCACATTACCACAGGGGGACAATATGGGCACATTACTACAAAGGTGTAATATGAGCACATTACTACAAGGGAGCAATATGGGCACATTACTACAGGGCACAATATGGGCACATTACTACAAGGGGACAATATGGGCACATTACTACAAGATGGTGACGTAATGGGCACATTACTACAAAGGGGTAATATGGGCACATTACTACAAAGGGGTAATATGGGCAAATTAGTACAGGATGGGGACATTACTAAAAGATGAGGACCAGGATGGAAATATAACTACAATATGATGGCCAAAATTACTATATGGTGGTAATTGTAAAACAACATTACTTACAAGAAGGGGATAAAATGTAAAAACAATAATAAAAAATAAATAAATAAGGAATTATTTTTTTTTACTATAAAAAGTACATTTAATATATAAACTGAAATAGAAAAAGTACACATTTATTATAATAAACAAGCGAAAAATGTTAAAAAAACGTTATCCAAAAGGTGTATATAAAAAAATATGCGATCACTAGAAAGGTAACTGGGTCTAGCAAAGAATGCACCCTCTAAATTATTTTTTTTTTATGTGCGGCCCTTATACTTAGCCGAGTTTGAGACCCCTCACTTAGACGCTCGTAATCAACTCATTACCTGCATTAACCTCTTAAGGACAAAGCCAGTTTTGTACTTAATGACCAGGCCAAATTTTACACTTCTGACCAGTGTCACTTTATGAGGTTATAACTCTGGAACGCTTCAACGGATCCCGGTGATTCCGATTTTTCGTGACATATTGTACTTCATGTAATATTTTTTGCTTTTGTGAAAAAAATCTGAAATTTGATGAAAATTTTGCAATTTTCAAGCATTTATTTTTTTATGCCCTTAAACCAAAGAGTTATGTCATACAAAATAGTTAATAAATTATATTTCCCACATGTCTACTTTACACCAGCGCAATTTTTGAAACAAATTTTTGTGGGGTTTGGAAGTTAGAATGGTTGAAAGTTCATCAGCATTTTCCCAACAAAATTTACAAAATAATTTTTTTAGGGACCATATCACAATTGAAGTGACTTTGAAAGGCCTAGGTGTCAGAAAATACCCAAAGGTGACACCATTCTAAAAACTGCACCCCTCAAACTGCTCAAAAAGTCACCCAAGAAGTTTACTAACCCTTTAGGTGCTTCACAGGAACTAAAGCGATATGGAATGAAAAAAAAATATAAAAATTATCATTTTACCTAAAAATGTTGCTCTAGCCTCAATTTATTCACTAAACGTATTCTAAAAGAAGAAATAAGACAACAAAATGGACCCCAAAATTTGTTACCCAGTTTCTTCTGAGCGCGCTAATACCCCACATGTGGTCAGATACCTCTGTTTAGACAAATGGGAGGACCCGGAACAGAAGGAGCAATACAGTATTTGAATTTTGGAACACAAATTTGGCTGAAATAGATTGTGGGCACCATTTTGTATTTGTAGAGCCCCAAAAGGTACATAAACAGCAGAAACCTCCCACAAGTGAAACCATTTTGGAAACTAGACCCCTCAAAGAATTTATTTAGATGTTTGGTGAGAACTCTGAACCCACGGGGGGCTTCACAGAATTTTACAGTGTTGAGCCGTGAAAATAAAAAAAAATACATTTTTACCACAAAATTGTTACTTTAAATAGGTAGGGTTTTTTTCACAAGGGTACCAGGAAAAAATGCACCATAAAATATATTGTACAATTTCTTCTGAGTACGCTAATACCTCATATGTGGTGGAAATCAACTGTTTGAGCGCGCGACAAGGCTCGAAAGGGAAGGAGCACCATTTGACTGCAAAACTGGCTGGAAACATTAGCAGACGCCATGTTGCAATTGGAGAGCCCCTAAGGTGCCTAAACAGTGGAGGTCCCCCAAAAGTGATCCCATTTTGGAAACTAGACCCCTCAAGGATTTTATTCAAGGGTATAGTGAGCATTTTGAATCCACAGGTACTTAATAAAAATGTTGCTGTAGCAAAATTTCTCACTTTTAGGTCTACAGAGATGTGAGTGTTGTCCATGGGAGAACGCAGCTGCCCGTGCCCGGGCCACTGTGGACTTTAGCTCTATTCTTCTCACGGAGAACACTCTACTCTCTGCAGCATAAATTGACATGCTGAGGCTCAGGAACCCACGCTGAATGTCAGTTGATGCCGCAGAGAAAAGAAGCACAGTGGACACAGGATTTCCAAAAATCCTTCCACTGCGCTTGTATTGTACTTGCACTGCGTTATAGACACAGCAAAAACACTCTGCGTCTAAAACGCTGCAAATCCTGATCGTGGGCACACAGCCTAAAAGCTAGAATGGATGGATAGATAGACAAATGTCAAACACATATATAAGGTTCCACCCACCTGCATATTCTAAACTGGCACCCTTTAGTGACTTCCATGTGGCACTAAAGGGTGTTTAGCCTTGTATTTAGCTAAAAAATAATTTTAAAAAAAAAGACGTGGGGTCCCCCCCCTTTTTTTGATAGCCAGCTAGGGTAAAGCAGACGGCTACAGCCTGAAGACCACAGCTGGCAGCTTCACCTTGGCTGGTAATCCAAAATGGATGTCACCTCAGGCTGTTTTTTTTTAATTTATAAATAATTAAAAAAATACAAAACAAAAAAAACGTGGAGTCACCACCAAATTGAATTATCAGCCAAGGTAAAGCGGACAGCCTAAAATATTGGTCCGCAGCCACTCCAGAATTGGCATATCCATTAGATGCACCAATCCTGGCACTTCACCCCAGCTCACCCCATTTGCCCTGGTGCGGTGGCAAACGGGGTAATATATGGGGTTGATACCAACTGTAATGTCACCTGGCATCAAGCCCAGAGGTGTGATGTAACGGAATCTAACAGATACCCGACTTTTCTGTCGCATGTGACATGTCACACACGACAGAAATGAGAGGAGGATGAATGCGTCCGGCGCGCTGGTTGTGCACGACGCCATCTTGAAAGATCGTGAGGGGTTGGGGGGGCACTTTGGCGACACCGAGGGACCGGAGGGGACCCGGGAAGATTTATCTTCCATCTGACATGTTTGATCATGCCAGATGGGAGAGAAATGATTTTTTCCGGCGCTATCCTTTACTTTAACATGATCATCGGTATACGGTGTAAACCGATGATCCTGTGACAGGGGACCGGAAAAAACAGCCCGGATCGTGATCTCCAGGATCTCCGCTACCCCCGGTAGCAGAAACCCCGGAGATTTTCAGACGCTGGGGGGCGCTATCCATATTTTTTTTACCTCCGTTTTAAAACGGCGATCTCGCATAAGTAGCCTTTACTACCGCATTTTAATACGTACGGTGGTCGTAAAGAGATTAAAGACAGCTGTCTTAAATCGTTGCCTGTATAAAAGACTCCTGTCCACAGACTCAATCAGTCAGGCTCTAATCTCTACAACATGGTCAAGACCAAAGAGCTTTCTAAGGATGTCAGTGACAAGATCATAGACCTGCACAAGGCTGGAATGGGCTACAAAACCATAAGTAAGACGCTGGGTGAGGAGAAGACAACTGGTTGTGTAATAGTAAGAAAATGCAAGAAATAGAAAATGAGTGTCAATCGACATCCATCTGGGGCTCCATGCAAGATCTCACCTCGCGGCGTATTCAGGATCATGAGGAAGGTAAAAGATCAGACTAAATCTACACAGGGGAAACTTGTTAATGATCTCAAGGCAGTTGTGACCACTGTCACCAAGAAAACCATTGGTAACACATTACGCCGTAATGGATTAAAATCCTGCAGTCACCACAAAGTCCCACTGCTCAAGAAGACCCATGTGCAGTCAGCCCAAATGAAGTTTGCCAATGAGCACTTGGATGATTTTGAGAGTGATTGGGAGAAGGTGCTGTGGTCAGATGAGACAAAAATTTAGCTCTTGGGCCTTAACTCAATTCGCTGTGTTTCAAGGAAGAGAAATGCTGCCTAGACCCAAAGAACACAATCCCCACTGTCAAGCATGGAGGTGGTAACATTATATTTTGGGGGTGTTTCTCTGCTAAAGGCACAAGACTACTTCACCGCATCTATGGGACAATGGATGAAGCCACATACCGTAAAATCCTTAGTGACAACCTTCTTTCCTCTGCCAGGACATTAAAAATGGGTCGTGGCTGGGTCTTCCAGCATGACAATGACCCAAAACATACAGCAAAGGCAACAAAGGAGTAGCTCAAAAAGAAGCACATTAAGGTCATGGAGTGGCCTAGCCAGTCTCCAGACCTGAATCTCATATAAAACTTATGGAAGGAGCTGAAGCTCAGAGTTGCCAAGCTCAAAATCTTAATGACTTAGAGATGATCTGCAAAGAGGGGTGGACTAAAATTCCTCCTGACGTGCGCAAACCTCATCATCAACTACAAAAAATGTCTGACTGCTGTATTTGCAAACAAGGGTTTTTTCCACCAAGTATTAAGTTTTATTTGCCAAAGGGAACAAATACTTATTTCTCTCTGCAAAATGCAAATACATTTTTATAATTTATACAATGTGATTTTCTGGATTTTATTTTTGCTATTCTATCTCTCACTGTTAAAATTAACTTACCCTTAAAATTATAGAATGTTCATGTATTTGTCGGTGGGCAAACTTACAAAATCAGCAAGGGATCAAATAATTATCTACTTCACTGTACATCAAGGGGAGATTTCATGACACCTTCTCTCCATCTACCTGATGATCCTGAGGAACATCTGGCTCTTCTTGTTTACAGTCCTGTGGGAGAAGAGGACGGGGACATCTCTCTGGTGTTGTCCTCTTACTGGATAAAACTGGAGGAAAAACATACAGGCACTGAATTCATTCCTTACATACAGATAATTATAGGCCGTGTGTATTTAGTCCTGTCTATTACCTGGTGGGGTGAGGAGCTGGGGAACCTCCATCATGACATCCTTATACAGATCTTTGTGTCCTTCTAAATACTCCCACTCCTCCATGGAGAAATAGACGGTGACGTCCTG